>NW_023425355.1:48486899-49079464 GCF_014108415.1 Molossus molossus
TTTCCAAATGCACGTTAAAATATTGACAGTTAGTTAGTTTACCTGTTTTTACTTATGTAGACATGTTTGTGTAATTAAAATTAAGTATGAATGAAAAGTTTAATTTTACAGAAGTTTTCTATATGTATTACTATAATTTTAGATTTATATTGAATAAGTCTAGTAAATGCATGTATTCGCCAGTTACTACAAGTAGTAAACAAATGCACATGGCTGAGTACACGTGGAAAACCGAGTTAAAACGGCTGTAGCGCCCTAGCCCATGTGGTTTAGTGGATAGAGTGTTGGCCAGAGCACCAAATGGTTGAGGGCGTGATTCCTCGTCATGGGCATGTACCTGGGTTGCAGGTTTGATCACCAGCCCAGTCAGGGTGCATATGGGATGCAACCAATCGATATATCTCTCTCACATCAATGTTTCCCCCCATTCCCTTCCACTTTCTAAAATCTTAATGGAAAAAATATCCTCAAGTGAGGATTAACGAAACTAAATAAAATAAACTGCTACAGAAAGTCACTCCACGAGACAACAGAACCAATTACCATGCATCATGTGGTGTGATCTCGTGCTAATCATTCTCCGAACACTGCTTACAAGCTGTGACTCTTGGATTTAAATATGTAGACTATAGCTGTAGCTATGAATATTTATTTGTGTTGGCAAAATTACTACAGGGTTTTTTCCAACATTGCTAAAATTTGTTAAACAGTGAATTAATAACAATAAAATAACCTGTTAATTTAATTATAAGCAAGTCTTAGTTAAAAGCATTTTAAAATTAACAAGGTGTTAAATTTTCACATGACATACAGATGGGAAATTTTCTCCATTAAATCCAAAGTCTGTTAAATCGAGGTCTGCAAAATCGAGGATTTACTGTACTGCCTTTGTAAATATAGATACGGAACAGCCAAATACATAAAGAGGATCTGAACAAGAATCACCTAAAATCAGAATGTGCATTTTATTTCATTTCACCTTGTCACTATTTTTAAGTAAGCTCCTTTGAAAAGTACCATTTTCAAATTACAACTTTACCAATTTTTGTTCTGTTTTGTTTCTTTTTAAAGTATTATGCCAAAAATATATAAGCTATTAGTGCACTCATGTGTAAGTACTTTGAAAGCAGAGGCTGAGTTTTATAACCCCCAGAGGTCTTGTGTAATATCTTGCAAATGGTAGATATTCAATATGGGGTCAAATGAATGAACCCCTTTTTTTAATGCTAATCGTATCTGTGGGCTGTAAATTTTCAGGCTACTTACCTCATTTAAAAACCAACAACCTCAGGCTAGACTTTTAAGAATAAATATGACTGAAACAGGTAGCAAATATTTATTTCTGGTCTGTTTCTGATAGCTTTTAAACGTAATAAAAAGCATCATATCCCAGCCGGTGTAGCTCAGTGAATTAAGCATTGTCCCATGCACTGAGAGGTTGCTGGTTCGATTCCTGATGAGGGCATATGCCCAGGTTATGAGCTGGAGGCAGCTAATCAATGTTTCTCTCTCACTGATGTTTCTATCTCTCTCCCCCTCTCCCTTCCTCTCTATCTAAAAAAGTCAATAAAAAATACATATTTTTAAAAAGCATCATAAACCAAGATGGAGTTAAAATTATGGACAGGCATAGTTCAGGCCTTCCCCTCTGGTGTGTATAACTCTAACAAGATAAAGGATTTCAATTAATTGATTTATATAATATAACTAAGCATGGAAAACTTTTTGTCATCATTACGCATTGCATTTAATTGATATAGAAATTAGGTGGATTTAAAGGTTGTTTTTTAATTGCTATTATTTAATTCAATTTGTGAATAAAGACATAAATGGAAAACTGAGTTCACTAGAAGCGTCTTACACGAAACTGAGGGAAAGTGATTCAAAATAGTTTATGTAACAGTTACTGGGTAGGTTCTTACTGGTGTTAGATACTATGTCGGGGATATAGTCTGAGAGCTTATTGTCCAGTAGAGGGAAGTGCATGCATGTGTGCATGCCCACACATACCCACCCCCAGCCACACCCACATCCACAAATACCATTAGGATAAAAGAAGTCTATACAGATAACTGAGGGTGGGCAGAGGAGGAGCTAGTGGGATGAAGAGGTAAATGTGGACTAGATGAATGTGTACTCATCTTAGGAGTTAGACTTCATCTTTCAAGCATCAGGGAGCATCAAGGTAATGCACTTAGATTTATACAGTATTAACAGAATTGGTGTAGACAGGGAAAAATCTCTTTAAAAACTAGCATGGAAGGTGGATTGGTGATGATACTAAAGGCAGTAAGAAGACTTGTTTCAATGGGCTAGATAAAAATGAGGGCCTAAAGTAAGGCAGTGGCAGCATAAATTAATAGTCAAAGGGAGATATAAAACATGGTAAGGATATAGAATTTATAGGAGTTGATCATGAATTTAGTAATTGTATAGTGGATCATGGTGGTTGATATAAAATGTAGAGAAAAGACGACCTTTGGGTTAAAAGGTAATGAGTTCTGTTTTGTGGACCTGTTGAATTTAGGGTGCCTAAAGGATATCCCATTAGAGCTGCTAGATTGACAGTTGGATATGTAGATCTTTGCTCTGGAGAGAGATCTGGGTTAGAGAGCTGAACTTGAAGTCATCATCCATACTTTATTTATTGAACACCTTCTGTCTGCCCAGCACTGTAGTAGGTACTAGAGGATACAATGGTAGAGATGTAAAAGAAGAATGGTTTTACCTTCATAAAGTTTTCAGTACAGTGAGGGGGGAGGTAGAAAATAAACAGGTAGATAAAATAATAATTAGGATAATTTCTAGGAAGGAACCAAGGTGCTGTGATAGAGAATAATGATTTGGGAGAGACTCCTTACTTTATATAGGTTTGTCACTTTTAAAATGAAACATGAAATACGAAAAAGGGCCAGCCATTTGAACAGCTCAAGGAAGAACACTCTAGGAGAAGGACATGCATATGCAAAGGCCCAGAGTTGGTAAAGAGCTTGAAATTCTGACAACTGAAAGGCCCAGTTTAGCTAGAGCATAGTAAACTAGAGAGATCATCAGCATATGAGTGGTAGTTGAAGCCATGGGAATTATTTAATTTCTCCTGGAGTGTAAGTAGAGGAAGAACCAAAAAATAGGTCAAGAGTAGTACACTGGAGTAAAATAACATGGAGGGGTTAGAAGAGAAGTCTGTAGAAGAGATGAAAGGGAACAGTCACAGGATTAGGAAGAAAGGCAAATAAGAAGGCTATCATGGAAGCCAAAAGAGAAAAGAGTGTCAACATTATTATGAGATACAGAGTGTTCTAATAAGACAATGGGGAAAGGAAGTCCATTGGAATTGACAGAGTTCACCAATGATTTTGGCCATTGCCCACTCAGAGAAGTGATGTGGATAAAAGACTTAATATAGTGAATTAACTATATTATAGCTATGCCCTCCCATACACCTTTATTTTCATACTAGAATTTCTTGTCCAGCAAGATTTGTTTTCATCTGGTGAAACTGTTAGTGAGATTTCTTTGTGGCCAGTCAGAAAACATTTATTAAACATTCATATCTGTATAGCAATGCACTTGGTGTTAAGGCGATTTTAAAAAGATAGATTCTTGCATGGGTTTAAATTCAAGATTCCCAAGAAGTGATTTTGAAAATGTTGGCCCTCTAGCTTCACACTTCCTGAAAAACATCCATTGTGTACCTGAAGCAGCTTACTCCTTGCTTGCCTAGACGTGTAAGCATGAGAGATTGTAACAAGCCTTTGTTGTATGTATAGTTTATCTTCCACAAAGCAGACTGAATACATCCTCAAAGTAACAGCCACTTGGCTGCTTTGAGTATTACATAGTCACTTTTGTACTCTCTTTCTATGCCAGAATATATCTTTTTAAAGTATAGTTGACATATTATATTACTTCAGGTGTACAACATAGTGATTTGACACATATTCCTCAGATGTGATCACCACAATAAATCTTGTAACCATCTGTCACCAAAGTTTTTATGATAATATTGACTACTTTCCCTATGCAAAATGTATTTTAATAAACACTGTTTATGAGTAGAGGATCCATGTATATATTTGTATGTGTACACTTTATTTATACCCTGTTTTGTTAAAAGGTAATTTACTTGCTCAGTAGATCCCCACTATCATTTTCTCAGCATTTGGAACTTCATAATATAAGAAACCGCTTAAATATAAAGCACAAAAATTAAGTAATGTAGATTGTCCTTCCCATTTTTAAGGGTCAGATTGAGACCCATCAATCATTCATCATTTCAGGCATTCATTAATTTAATGCGTATGATCAAGAACCTATGTATCATTTTTCCCAGATCAAAATGAGCTCTTCTCAGTCTGTACCATTTATTGTGAGTACCTCACATTTTTGTAGTGACATGTATACATACTTGAATTGTTTTGTCATTGACACATGCTGGCCTTTATGTGTTTAACTAATTTAGGTTCTCTAGAAAGGAGCCCTAGTCTTCAGTTTATATGTATCTTCAAAGCACATAAGCTAGATTTAAGTGAGAATAGAGTTGGCATTTGATAGTTGATTGATTTTTATGATTGAATTTTCATACACTTATTTATGTTTTTCCTGTTCTTTAGTTTCCCTCAGCCTTTTTTAAAGGAAGGGTAAACATGTGTGCTGCATTTTGCTATGAGGTTTTAAAGTGCTGCACCTCAAAGATTAGCTCAACCCGGAATGAAGCATCTGCACTTTTGTATCTTCTGATGAGAAACAACTTTGAATATACCAAAAGGAAAACCTTTTTGAGGACACATCTGCAGGTCAGTGAAAATCAAAGCTCCTCTTCTATTCAGTCTTTAGCCTCTAGATCAAGATCTAGAGCTACCCAGTCCAATACAAATAGCTGTTAGCCACATGTGGCCATTTAGCACTTGAAATGTGACTAGTCCGATTTGAGATGTGCCATAAATATGGCTTTTGAAAACTAAGTACCAAAAATAGTAAAATAGCTCAATTGTTTTACAATTACAATGTGTTGAAATGGTATTTTGGATACATAGAGTTAAGTAAAATATATTAAATTCACCTGTGTCTTTTTACTTTTTAATGAAGCTACTAGACAATTTAAAATTACATGCATGGATCACATCATATTTCTATTGGAAAACACTACTCTAGAGCATAGATGTTAAGGGTATAGACCCTAGTTGAGGTTCCAGGACTAACACAGTGTGTGCCTTTAAGCAAGTTACTTCCTTAGACTGTTTGTGCCTCAGTTTCTTCATATGTAAAATAGTGGTAAATATTTGTATCTACCTCATAAGATTGTTTTGAGGATTAAATGAGATGATTAAACAGCAAACAAAACACTTACTAAATATTCCATAACAGATAATATAGTTTGTGTTTTTCATGTTCCAGCATGACCAGTAAATAAAAAATGAAAGAAGTCTCAAGGTGTAGTGGAAAGAATGAACTTTGGAATCAGACTTACCTGGGCTTGATCATAGCTCAGCTACTTACTATATGACTCTAGGCAAGTTTCTCAATCTGTGTTAACTATTTGCCTCATCTGTAAAATGAGGCCAAGTATATTTCACCTTGCAGGACTATCACATGGGATAAAAATAAAGCGTGTGTAGTGCCAGGCATAATGACTAGCACATAATAGACACTTAGTACATGGCAGTTGTTATTCAACATCTCCATATTTTTCTGCTTATTTGATGAAACAGCTCTGAACTAAAACACAATGGGGACTTCTTAGCTTAGTAGACCTCTTTGTAATATGGAACATCCTTGGTCATATTTATATCTTCATTGCCATGGTCTGTCCCATTGGAGTTGTTTATTGGAAATGGGTTCTAAATAGGGGAACAGCTATAAGCAGGATCTTAGAAATGTCATCAGTAATGTGGAAAACCAATGAAAGTGTATTTTTTCTGTAAAAATCTGCTACATAGTTACTTTTGGATACTAGGGCCAGCATTATATATTAGGGTTTTTATAATTTGTCTCCATATGGGGTATCATTTGAATAGCATCTTCCCCCAAAATACTTCTGCAATTAGTATGCCTGAAATTTCCTATTAGGGTCTGTTCTTCTGGGTCAGAGCATCAGTTCTCTCAAGTTCATTATTCAAATATAAATGAATTAAAAAACGTGAAGACTTAGAACCATGTCTGGTACATAGTAAGTGCTCAAAAGGGGGTTAACTAGTATTATGATTATGATCTCTTTAATACTCAGAACAGCTCATTCCCATATTACAAATGAGGGAAATGAAGTACAGAAGGGTTAATAAATTTTCCAAAGCCCCACAGTGAATAATTGATAAAGTCAAGATTTGTATCTAAAGCAGTTTGATTCTAGAGCCTGCACTCAGTATCCTACTTCCCAAGACCAGAGGTTAAAGCATCCAGCCATTAACACCTTACCATGAATCATTTAGGCATTCCTCGAAGGGATCCTGAAAGATTAAAAAGCACCATTAAAAAAAAAAAAGCACCATCAAAGGCCATTACATATACTGATGTCTAAACTAGGTAGGTAGGTCCTAGTCAGAAACAAAAAAGGGAGCTGAGGTGCTGGAGTTGGGAGTTCAGGACACTGAAATGGGCTAGTGAAAAAAATGAGAAACCATTGAAGAAAATGTCATTTATTTTCAACTTTGCCATAGCTATTACCTAGCAAGCATATTCAGACTGGAGACCTGACCACTGTTGTTTCAATTCACTATTATGAAATAGTTTGAGATCTAGCTGTACCATGAGTTTTGAAAAATATTTTCATATCTAATCAAGAAAAGTCTCAATAAAATTTGAAATTGGAACCTTTGAAGTTGCTATTTCAGTAGAAGAATTTAAATTCCTCATGTCTGAAGAAAGTAAATTATGGTGGAACTGTGTAGAATCTTTAAAAGAAATACTTCATAGAAGCCTGGCCAGTGTGGCTCTGTGGTTGAGCATCAACCCATGCACCAAGGGGTCACCAGTTTGATTCCCAGTCAGGACTCATGCCCAGGTTGTGGGCCTGATCCCCAGTGGGGGTTGTGCAGGAGGCGACCAATCGATATTCTTTCTCATCGATGTCTCTCTCTCTCCCTCCCTTCCTCTCTAATATCAATAAAGAAAAAAAAAATTTTTAAAGAAAAAGAAATACTTCATATGAGTGTTTATGGGTTTATACATGATGAAAATAAACAGCATTTGTTCAAAAGACACCTTAAAAACAATGTTTGCTTCTTCCCACAGATAATAATTGCTGTAAGTCAGCTAATAGCTGATGTAGCGCTAAGCGGAGGATCAAGATTTCAGGAGTCTTTATTCATTATCAATAATTTTGCTAATAGTGACAGACCTATGAAGGTATGTTCTCACTTCAAATATAAATTAGAAGCACCTTCACTGTCAGGGAAGTTTACATTCCTAGAGTTAAACTGTTCTTGGATTTACGACTTTCGAGGAATATATAGAATGTAAGCTTCATGAGTTCAGGCTCTGTCTTGTACATCACTGTATCTCTAGCACCTAGAACACTGTCTGGTACCTAGCAGATAGTCAGTATTAGTTGAATGGATGGATGATTGACTGTGCTGTGTATACATAGTTGTTATGGCTAGTAGGATTTGAATTTTTGGGGGGCTTGATTTCTAAACTTGTTCAGAATATGAATGGATCCTTTCTTTCTTAACAGTTGTTAACAATTTATAATAGTGATTAATTAAACACTGAGTTTGAAATTTCACAAAACTCTCACTTCTTAGAACAGTTAACAGCAGCCTGATCCATTGCCAACAGATGAGGAATGGCACAGAAGGGATTTAATATTTGATGAGTTTTAAGAATCATTTGTTAACTGATTGTGGCTTGCCATTGATATTTTTTCCCTTTTTTTATTGAATTTATTGGAATGACATTGGTTAATAAAATTATAAAGGTTTCAGATATACAATTCTACAGTACATCATCTGTATATTGTATTGTATATTTACCACCCCAAGTCAAGTCTCCTTCCATCACCATTTCTCCCACCTTTATAGTCTTCCCTTCCCTCTGGTAATCACCATACTGTTGTCTGTGTTCATTAGTCTTTCTATTTTTTTCCTTTGCTTAATCCCTTCACCCTACTCACCCAGCCCCCAGCCCCTTCCCTCTGACAGCTATCATTTTATTCTCTGTATCTATGAGTCTGTCTCCACTGTGTAAGTTTATTTTGTTCCTTAGATTCCACATATAGGGAAATCACATGGTACTTGTCTTTGTCTAATGGCTTATTTCACTTAGCATAATAATCTCCAGAACAATCCATGCTGTTGCAAAAGGTAAGATATTCTTCTTTTTTATGACTGTGTAGTATTCCATTGTGGAAGTGTACCACAGCTTTTTTTATGCATACATTTACTGATGGGCACTTGGGCTGTTTCCAGATCTTGGCTATTGTAAATAACGCTGCTATGAACATAGAGGAGCATATATTCTTTCAAATTAGTTTTTCAGATTTGTATATATACTTATTGGCATACCCACAGACCCTGAACTCCATTCCTCTTTGTTACATATATGCTTAAAACCTATAATATTGTCAAAATTCCTTTGTTCTTTTGTTGCACGGAGAGCAGGTTCTGATCTTCAGTGATATATGTGTACAAGGGAAGAGGAATCCTTTGCCAATAAAGGACTTTTCCTCCCAGAGGAATCATTTCCATTCTTGGGAAATGTCACCCTCCAGCATAATTTGACAATAAGTTTAAAATCTGAAAAAAATAAAGCTCATAGTCTTAGCATATTTGATGTTTGGAATGTGTAGAATATATGTAGCAAAAAATATTCCCATTGGAACACTGTTTAGACTTTTAAAAAAGCACTGTTGGGCTGGGAAAGTTTGCTTTCCAGCCAGTTCTACTGGTTCCCCCAGAAGATAAGTATATACTCCAACTAATCTCATAGGCAGAGAAACAGCTTCTGTCATTTAGGTGTGTTTATTCATACTCTAAGAGTTCTTACCATCCTTAATTTCATGTTATATAAAAGTTGGATTAGCAACTTTTTCACAGTCAATGGGATCTGTTTTGGCTCTTCTTAATAGGAAATATTTTGCGGGACTAATTTCTGAAATGACTGTTTTTTTTTCTGGTAGGTCAGTCACTACCAAAAAACCCTATTACAACAAGGTATACCTTTCCCCCATTAAATGGAATCTCTTAATGTATAAGAAGGGACTGTATGTATTTAAGTATTTTAAAGGAATAAAGAAGGCACTTTTAAAAACTATTTCCTCCACATTTGGTTCTATTCACATTGGAAAGCTCCCTAACCCTTATATTTATTTCTCTTTCATCATCTTTAAATATACATGTAATTGTGATTACTCCAGTGGGGTTAAGAGAAAATGACAGGACTATGTTAATGGCCATAATAAAGAGGAAACTCTAACTACTGGCTTTGGGGGACAAAAATGACACTTTGAGAGAGGTTAATAATCTCTTTAAACTCTTTAGAATGTTCTGTGATTCATAAGCTCTAATTTGTATAAGTGAATACTTTGTAGTATGGTTTTCACCTTAGTGTATATGGTAGTTGGTGGATGGGATACATATGTTTGTCAGTGTGGAAGAGTGGATAAGATCACTAGCTCTGGAGCCAGACTACCTGGGTGTAAACCCTGTCTCTACCAACCAACTGCGAGACTTTAGCCAAGCTACTTGACTGCTGTGGGCCTCAGTTTTCCATTGGTAAAATTAATTATGATAGTACTTAACTCACAGGATTGTTGTAAAAATTAAAACATATAAAGCACCTAGACCACTGCCTGATACAAAATATACTGTCAATTTTTAGTTACTGTCGTAACTAAAATTACACAATAAAGGGAATATAGATTACTCTTATGGCTGTAGAATTTGGTGGAGGAGCTGGGATTCAAAGCCAGTTAGTATGGTTCCAGTGTCCATGTTTTTAAGTATTGTGAATATGCCGTGCTCAAGTTTAGAGCCTTTGAAACCTGAGCTAGCTGGATCTTTTAAAAATAATTAATTTAAAGTTCTTTGGACATTTCCCAGGTAAAGAACCAAGAACCAAATACCAAGAACTGTAACAAGGATTTAAAAATTATATGTTGCCCTGGCCAGTGTGGCTCAGTTTGTTGAGTGATGTTCCATGTACCGAAAGATTGCTGGTTAGATTCCCAGTCAGGGCACATACCCAGGTTGCAGGTTTGATCCCCGGTCAGGACGCATGTGGGAGATAGCTAGCTGATCAATGTTTCACTTTCCACATGAATGTTTCTTTCTTTCCCTTCCTGTCTCTCTAAAGTTGATTTTTAAAAATCATATGTTGTTCCCAGGATTAAATGCCAAGGCTTAGAGCACATCAATTAATATTTTTTGTTGTTGTTGTTTTGAAATTAGGCAACCGCTTTTCCCACAGAAGTCAAAGATTTGACCAAGAGAATTCGTACCGTTCTTATGGCCACTGCTCAAATGAAGGAGCATGAGAAAGACCCAGAAATGCTAATTGATCTCCAGTATAGTTTAGCTAAATCCTATGCAAGTACCCCAGAGCTCAGGAAAACCTGGCTTGATAGCATGGCCAAGATTCATGTAAAAAATGGAGATTTTTCAGAGGTAACTACTTATATCTTTGTTCTAAACACAACCCTGCCAAACCTCTGGAGCACATTCTAACAGTTCTTTCTTTGTCATCCTTTTTTAGGCAGCAATGTGTTATGTTCATGTAGCAGCTTTGGTTGCAGAGTTTCTTCATCGAAAAAGTAAGATATTTCTGTTATTAAAGATGGGGAGAATTTATGTTAGCACAATAGTTTTTATCTTTGTAGCTTGCAACCACAAATGTGATGTAATTGAGCACTGAAAAATATGTTCACCTTTAGCCTCATTCAGTGTTTAACAGACGTTGTTTAAAAAACTAGTTTCTTCATTTTGCCTTCTGCTTTCATTAAGAGTTAAATAGCATAGGGCCAAGCCTGATATCCAATGTTTATTTTCTGACACTGTCACCCTGGAAGTCTGCCACAAATTAAATTCTTCTCGGGGCTCATGAGAAGCTCTGGATAATACCAGTCACTTACTTTCCTCTTATCTGCCTCAAGTTCACCAACAACTGCCCACAAATTTGCTCTCCACAGCCACTTTAGTGCAACATTACCTTGGTGTTAAAGGGAGTCAGCACATCAGCAAGATGGCCAAATAAGACATCCCTTGTTTGTCTGTCTCCCCCCCACCCCCACCCCAACAACAATTTGCATCTATTCATGGACAAAATTTTCTTTGTGGGAGCTGTGGGATCCAGTGCCATATGCCAAGGGACCTGGGAGTAATGTTACTCACCTCTGCATTAGGTAATAGTCAGACAGATCTCCGTCTTGGCTGTCAATCCTACAGTGGCCCGTGAACTGGCACCAGCCTCTCCCAGCTGAAGTCTAGGAGCCTCTGGGGAATGCTGTCTTAGATAATCACCCATGAACAAGAAAGCCTTGGTGGGAGTCCAGGAGTCCGGTGGAGAAGTTCCAGCATGCCACTGGAGGGAACAAAATTTATATATATATTTAGATAAATTAGAGAGGGTAAAGTTTGACTTTACTTGTGTTACTCCTTCCCCAAGGAGGCACAGTTCAGTGCCAAGAGAAACCTCTTGCCTGTGATTTCTTCCACGGGGAAAACAGACAGCATGTGAGTGGGCACCTGGCTTCTCCCATTGTGCAGGATGCTGCCAAAGAGGCCCATTGCTCCCTTGCCCCATCCAGACTTCTGAGTTGTAAGCTTCATGACGGGGGAGGGGGCAGGAAGAAGCTGGGAGAGTGACAGATAGGATTCTCAGAAGGCATTAAAGGGACACAGATATATACTATATCAAGAAGCTGCTAGCCCGTGGATCTCTCCACATGGCCTATAAGCACCCCCAGTGCTCCATGTGCTTCAGCCATACCTCTCCTATCCTTTAGCTAGTTCCCTGTGCGTGCTCCTGATGGCAACAAGAGCAAGCTTTGGTAGACAGCTAGTGAGCATGAGCAAAAAGTCAACCAAAATCTGTGGACCAGGGAGAGACCACAAACTTGAACTTTAGCACCACTCTTGGGAAAGCAGAAAGGGAGGCTCGTAGCACTTGACCTAGTGTGTTTCATGATGGAGAAAAGACATACAAGCTTAAGAGTTCTGCCACAAGAAGGAACAAGAAGTATGAAGCAGATGTATCTGAAGAATGTCCGTGAAAGCCTCAGAATCCCTAGCAAGGCAGGTGTAAGGCATTTCTCTCCCAGAGTCAGTCAGTAAAGATGGTTGGAAGTAACTGCTACTTCAAATGTGAAGACAGCAATGCAAGACTTAAAGGCACATGAAAAATGAAGGAAACATGACATCACCAATGGATCACAGTAACCTTTTAGTAATCAAACTCAAAGACATGGAGATCTGTAATTTACCTAATAAAGAATTCAGAATAATTGTTTTAAGGAAGCTCATTGACTTATGATAAAATAGAAAATTCAATGGAATCAAGGAAAAAAATACACGAACAAAGGGAGGTTAAACAGAGTTAGAAATAAAAAAAAAAGAACCAAACAAACTCTTGAGCTGAAAAATACAATGAAATGAAAAATGAAATAGAGAGCATTACCACAGGATCAAGCAGAAGAAATAATCTGTACCTTTAAAGTTACTCAGAGGAAATCAAAGAGAAAAGAATGAAAAAGAGTGAAGAAAGTGTTCACATAATGTCCAACCCTGTAAGAATTTTTATGAGTTTATTTGAGGCAAACAGGACAATTGCTGGGAAGCAAAACCTCAATGGATTGAGTAGATGCTTCAGAAATCTGCAGTTTTGCACCTTATTTTATACATTACAATCAAAAGAGGATGCATAAGTGGGGATCCATTGGTGGCAGATTATGGAGGGGAGAGAAAGTAAAGCTGTGGGGGCGGGAACTTCTGAGATTGAATAAAAAGTAAAATGATAAACACAGCTTTTATAAATTTGGTTATAGGATAGTTAATGGTCAACAATGAACACATAACAATAATAAGGGGATTTATGGTCTCTATTATTGTTGTGCCTAGAGGGGTCTAGCAAAAGGGAAGTTAACCTTGACATTCCAAAGGTCTGTTATCTTGGTTGCAAAAGACAATAGACAAACTCAATTAAGTAAAGATTGACTTTTGTTAGGGATGATAGCCTAGGACAGGACTACCTGCCATAAACTGCTTTTAGTTAAAAAGTTTTCATTTTAGACTATCCTTTGTGGTTACTTTTGGTCTCTGAGTTTGTAAGGCCGCTATGCAGGCCTCTCCTGAGCTTGTCAAGTTTACTATGTGGCCCCCTTTTCGTCCATATAACTTACAAGGGAACCCCCATAAAGCTATCAGTGGATTTCTCGGCAGAAACCTTTGCCAGGAGAGAGTGGGATGATATATTCAAAGTGCTAAAAGAATAAAAACTACCAACCAAGAACGTTCTATCCAGCAAAACTGTCCAGAAATGAAAGACAGATAAAGACTCCTTAGGTGAACAAAAGCTGAAGGAAGTCATCACCACTAGACCTACCTTACAGGAAATGCCAGAAGTTCTTGAAGCTGAAATAAATAAAAGGATGCTAATTAGTAACATGAAAACATGTGAAAAGGATCTGTGTGAATGGATAAAGATGTGGCATATATAAAAATATGTATTATTCAGCCATGTGAAAGAAATAAATTGTTGCCATTTGTGACAGCATGGATGGACCCTGAGGGCATTATGCTAAGTAAGTTAGACAGCTAAAGACAAATTCTATATGATCTCACTTATATGTGAAATCTAAAAAAGCCAAACTTATAAAAACAGAGTAGAATGGTGGTTACCAGGCACTGAAGGAGATGAGATGTTGTTCAAAGGGTACTGTCTTCTCACTTATCAGATGAATAAGTTCTGGAGACCTAATGTACAGCATAGTAATTATAATTAACAATACTGTATTATATACTTGAAAGTTACTAAGAGAGTAGATCTTAAATTCTACACCCTCCCCCCAAAAAAAGGTAATTATGTGTGGTAATTAACATTATTATGTTAATTTTTCAGTGTGTGTGTGTGTGTGTGTGTGTATTAAATTAGCACATGCACTTTAGATTCATAGTGTTATATATCAAAAAATGATTGGCAATGGACATTGCAATGAAATCTCCCACTATCTTAATGGATAAGCTACTTCCTTTAAGGCAATTGAATGAGTAGCCTTAGGCCAAAATGAAACCATCTTTTGGGAATCATTTCATTCTGGATTTGGCTATGAGAATACAACCTTTTTTTTTTTTATCCTCACCCAAGGACATTTTTTGCATTTTTCTTCAAATAGAGCGGGAGGGAGGGAGGGGGGGAGAGAGAGAGAAAGAGAGAGAGAGAGAGGAACACCGACGTGAGAGAGACACATCGAGTAGTTGCCACCCACACGACCCCAACCGGGGCCAGGGCCAAACCACAACTGAGGTACATGCCCTTTGCGGGAACCGAACCCAGGACTCTCTGGTCTGCAGGCCGATGCTCTAACCACTGAGCAAAACTGGCCAGGGCTACAACCATATTTTGTTTTTTAATTACAGAATTCCTACTAGTAACTATATATCTTTCATTATTTATATCAAGGGCTCAGAGTCTGATTGCCTCTATTAATACCACTCATGTGGAGAATCTTTTTCTTTTCTTTTTTTTTTAATCTTCACCCGATGACATTTTCCCATTTTTGTTCAGATAGAGTGGGAAGGAGAGAAAGAAACATTGACATGAAAGGGATACATCAAGTGGCTGCCTCCCACACAACCCAACCAGGGCCAGGGACGAACCACAACCAAGGTACGTGCCCCCAGCGGGAACCGAACCTAGGTCTCTCTGGACCGCAGGCTAATGCTCCAACTGCTGAGCCAAATTGGTCAGGGCAAGAATCTTTTTCTAAAGAGTCTTACCAAACATGGTATCATGATTAAAATGTCGATTCATTTAACTTATATTTTAAGTTAACACTTTCTGTTTGATACTGAAAATTTTTTGAAAAATGCATTTGTTTGAATTTGGCATACTCTGGTTTTCTCCTTTTGGTACACATATAGCTTTAAAATGGAGAAAAAGACCATCAATAGAAGGTCCTACATACTGGTCTGCCTGTGAAATTACAGTAAAAATTAATATTGAAATTGAACACCTGCAATTCCAAATAAAGTAACAGATATGAGATCCCTAAACACAGTACTGACTAAATTTTAGCTATATCTGTCAGAGAAAGTAGATTAATATTATCATCTTTTTAATTAGTAGACATCCGAAATAAGAATTTTATGTTCACCAAGTATAGAACTATATTATTTACATATTGAAACAGTTAAATATATTAAAATATTTTCTTAGTATAAGTTTTCAGAAGTACAAAGACCTCAAGACCAAACAAAAATCAAGAATTATTCATCTCTTGCTCTGGCCGGTTTGGCTCAGCGGTTGGAGTGTTGGCCTGCGGACCATAGAGTCCCGGGTTCAGTTCTCTCTAGGCCCTAGGGGCTAGGAGCACATACCAAAGAATTATTCATCTCCATTATCAATACATAAACCTTAGGAATATAACTATAGGATTAGACAAAATAGCAGCCAATATAGAATATACATATTGCTGTGTGTTTTTTGGACATTAGCTTGAGAGAGCTTGCCTGAACACCAAACAGTATATCTTTTAACAAGTGGAAATAGTGCTTTTAACTAATGATTTAAGTATTTATTTAATAATTTCTTCAAGATTTTTTAGAATGTATACTTCATAGAACTCAAAGAGCTCTGTCTGAGTAGGGAAAAGTGATGTTTTATATTTTAAACAAAAATAATATTAAATTTGGGAGAAGTTTGCATGTTTATTTATAGGTACTATCTGTTTTTAAATCTGGAATATTCTACTTGCTTAAACTAGAAAACCTTATTCTAAAATGGTGGCAGTGGGAATATCCTCAGGCTTTTTTCCCCTTAGATTCACTCATTCAGATAATCCATAACACCTTCTTTTGTTAATTATTTGATTAAACTATGATAGTTATGCTGAAGTAGAGTACTATTTTATTTATTTATTTATTTTTTATGAATTTTTATTTATTTTTTTGTTACAGATATTTTACCTTTTTACCCCATTGGCACCCCCCACCCCACCCCACCTCCAACCCGTCCCCGGCTTAGTTGTCCATGTCCATTGGTCATGCATACATGCATATAAGTTCTGTGGTTTATCTCTTCCCACCCCCCCACCCCCATCCCCTCTTCTGAGGGATGTCAGTCTGTGCCCTACTTCCGTGTGTCTGGGTCTACTGTATTCCTCAGACTGTTATGTTCATTATACTCCGTATATAAGTGAGATCATGTGCTATTTGTCTTTTTCTGCTTGGCTTCTTTCACTTAGGATAATACTTTCCAGGTCCCTCCATGTCGTGTCAAAGGATAAGAGATCTTTCTTTTTTACCACTGCATAGTACTCCATTGTGTATATATACCACAGCTTTGTTATCCATTCATCTACTGGTGGACACTTGGGCTGTTTCCAGATCTTAGCTATTGTAAATAGTGCTGCTATGAACATGGGGGTACATATATTCTTCCTGATTGGTGTTTCAGGCTTCTTAGGGTATATTCCCAGCAGTGGGATCACTGGGTCAAATGGAAGTTCAATTTTTAATTTCTTGAGGTAGCACCATATTGTTTTCCATAGCGGCTGCACCAGTCTGCATTCCCACCAGCAGTGTATTAGAGTCCCCTTTTCTCCACACCCTCGCCAACACTTGTTGTTTGATGATTTGTTGATGGCGGCCATTCTGACAGGTGTGAGGTGATACCTCATTGTTGTTTTAATTTGCTTCTCTCTGATGATTAGTGATGTTGAGCATTTCTTCATATGTCTCTTGGCCATTTGTATGTCCTGTTTGGAGAGGTGTCTATTCAGCTCCTCTTCCCATTTTTTAATTGGGTTCTTTGTCTTCCTTTTGTGGAGTTGTATGAGCACTCTATATATATTGGAAATTAACCCCTTATCTGATACATCATTGGCAATGATGTTCTCCCATACAGTGGGTTGCCTTTCCATTTTGATGATTGTTTCTTTTGCTGTGCAGAAGCTTTTTAGTTTGATGTAGTCCCATGTGTTCATTTTCTCCTTTATTTCTGTTGCCTTAGGTGATGTATCAGTGAAAATTCTGCTCCGTATGATGTCCGAAATTTTGTTGCCTACATTTTCTTCTAGAATTTTTATGGATTCACGGGTCACATTTAAGTCTTTTATCCATTTCGAGTTTATTTTTGTGTATGGTGTAAGTTGATGGTCTAGTTTCATTTTTTTGCATGTAGCTGTCCAATTTTCCCAACACCATTTATTAAAGAGGCTGTCTTTACTCCACTGTATGCTCTTGCCACCTTTGTCAAATATTAATTGAGCGTATTGCCTTGGGTCCATTTCTGGGTTTTCAGTTCTGTTCCACTGGTCTATATGCCTGTTCTTGTGCCATTACCAGGCTGTTTTGGTTACAGTCGCTTTGTAGTATAACCTGATATCTGGTATTGTGATCCCACCTACTTTGTTCTTCTTTTTCAAGATTGCTGTGGCTATTCGGGGTCTTTTTTGGTTCCATATGAACTTTTGAAGTATTTGTTCTAGTTCTATGAAATATGTCGTTGGTATTTTGATGGGGATTGCATTGAATCTATAGATTGCTTTGGGTAGTATGGACATTTTAATTATGTTAATTCTTCCAATCCATGAACAGGGTATGTGCTTCCACTTTTTTATATCTTGCTCTATTTCTTTTTTCAATGACCTGTAGTTTTCTGCAAATAGGTTCTTTACTTCTTTCGTTAAGTTTATTACTAGGTATCGTAATTTTTTTGGCGCGATGGTAAATGGGATTGTTTTTTCAGTTTCTCTTTCTGTGAGTTCATCATTGATGTACAAGAATGCCGTCGATTTCTTGACGTTAATTTTGTATCCTGCTACTTTGCCAAATTCATTTATTAAGTCTAATAGATTTTTGATGGAGTCTTTAGGGTTTTCTATGTACAATATCATGTCATCTGCAAATAATGACAGTTTTACTTCCTCCTTTCCAATTTGGATCCCTTTGATTTTTTCTTCATGTCTGATTGCTGTGGCTAAGACTTCCAGTACAATGTTAAATAAGAGTGGCAAAAGTGGACATCCCTGTCTTGTTCCTGTTCTTAATGGAAATGTTTTTAGTTTCTGTCCATTGAGTATGATGTTGGCTGTAGGTCTTTCATATATGGCCTTTATTATGTCGAGATATGATCCCTCTATTCCTACATTGCTGAGCGTTTTTATCAGAAATGGATGCTGGATTTTGTCGAATGCTTTTTCAGCATCTATTGATATGATCTTGTGGTTTTTATTCTTCATTTTGTTTATGTGGTGTATCACATTTATGGATTTGCGAATATTGTACCAGCCTTGCATCCCTGGGATGAATCCCATTTGGTCATGGTGAATAATTTTTTTGATGTATTTCTGGATCCGATTTGCTAATATTTTGTTCAGTGTTTTGGCGTCTATGTTCATCAGGGATATTGGCCTATAGTTTTCTTTCTTCGTAGTGTCTTTTTCTGGTTTTGGAATTAGAATTATGCTGGCCTCATAGAACGTGTTTGGAAGTCTTCCTTCTTATTGAATTTTTTGAAATAGTTTGAGGAGAATGGGTGTTAGTTCTTTTTTGAATGATCGTTAGAACTCCCTCGTGAAACCATCTGGGCCTGGGCTTTTGTTTGCTGGGAGAGACTTGATTACCTCTTCAATTTCCTTAGTTGTTATTGGTCTGTTCAAGTTTTCTATCTCTTCCGGGAATAGTTTTGGGAGACTCTGTGTTTCTCGAAATTTGTCCATTTCGCTTAGATTGTCTAATTTGTTGCCATATAGTTGTTCATAGTAGTTGTTAATGATCTTTTGTATTTCCGTGGCGTTGGTTGTTACTTCTCCTCTTTCATTTCTGATTTTGTGTATTTGGGTTCTCTCTCTTTGTTTCTTGGTGAGTCTAGCTAAGGGTCCATCAATCTTGTTTATCTTTTCGAAAAACCAGCTCTTTGTTTCATTGATCCTTTGAATTGTTTTTTTGGTCTCTATGTCATTTATTTCTGCTCTGATCTTTACTATTTCCTTCCTTCTACTTGCTCTGGGGTTTTCTTTTTGTTTGCTTTCTAATTCTTTAAGTTGTGAGGTTAGACAGTCAATTAGAAATTTTTCTTGTTTTTTGGGGTAGGCCTGTAGTGCTATGAACTTCCCTGTCAGAACTGCTTTCGCTGCATCCCATAGATTTTGTGTTGTTGTGTCTTCATTTTCATTGGTTTCCATGAAGTTTTTAATTTCTTCCTTGATCTCCTCGGTGACCCATTCATTGTTTAATAACATGCTATTTAGCCTCCATGTGTTGAAATGTCTTTGCATGTTCCTGTTGCAATTGATTTCTAGTTTCATGCTATTGTGATCTGAGAAGATGCTTGATATGATTTCAATCTTCTTGAACTTGTAGAGATTCAGTTTGTGTCCTATCATGTGGTCTGTCTTTGAAAATGTCCCATGTGCACTTGAGAAGAATGTGTATTCTGTAGTTTTGGGGTGTAATTCTCTGTAGATATCTATTAAATCTATTTGGTCTAGTGCTTCATTTAGAGTCTCTGTTTCCTTGCTAATTTTTTGCCTAGAGGATCTATCCAGTGCTGTCAACGGGGTGTTGAAGTCCCCTGCTATGATTGTATTGTTGTTGATTTCTCCTTGGAAGTCCTCCAGAAGATTTTAAATATATTTTGGTGCTCCTATGTTGGGTGCATATATGTTTATCAAGGTTATATCTTCCTGTTGGATAGATCCTTTCAATATTATATAGTGGCCTTCTTTGTCTCTAGTTATGGTCTTCATTTTGAAATCTGTTTTATCAGATATGAGAATTGCTACTCCAGCTTTTTTTTGCTTTCCATTTGCTTGGACATTTTTTTTCCATCCCTTCACTTTCAACCTATATGAGTCTTTTGTTGAGAGGTGGGTCTCTTGTAAACAACATATAATTGAGTCATGCTTTCTTATCCAATCAGCTACTCTGTGTCTTTTTATGGGAGCATTCCATCCATTTACGTTTAAGGTGATTATTGATATGTACTTATTTATTGCCATTTTTGTTTAGTGTGGTTCTATTTTTCTTCCCATTTCTACTGCTAATTACAGCAGTCCTTTTAACATTTCTTGCAGTACTGGGTTGGTGCTAATGTATTCCCTTAGCCTTTTTTTGTCTGGGAAGCTCTTTATTTGATTTCTATTTTGAATAATAGCCATGCTGGGTAGAGTAGTCTTGGATTCAGATTCTTGTTTTTCATGACTTTGATTACTTCATGCCATTCTCTTCTGGCCTGTAGTGTTTCTTGTGAGAAGTCAGCTGAGAGCCTTATGGGGTTCCCTTTGTAGGTAACCTGTTGCTTATATCTTGCTGCTTTTAGGATTCTCTCTTTGTCTTTAATTTGTGGCATTTTAATTACTATATGTCTTGGTGTGGGCCTGTTTGGGTTCTTCTTACTTGAGACTCTCTGTGCTTCTTGTACTTGAATGCCTTCTTCCTTCACCAAATTAGGGAAGTTTTCTGTTACTATTTGTTTGAATATATTCTCTATCCCTTGCTCATTTTCTTCTTCTTCAAGGACTCCTATGATGCAAATATTATTACATTTCCAGTTCTCCCATAGTTCTCTTAAGCTGTCTTCCTGTTTTTTAATAGTTTTTTCCTTTTGTTTTTCTGATTGGTTGATTTTTTCTACCCTGTCTTCTAATTTACCGATCCGGTCCTCAGCTTCCCCTACTCTGCTTTTTAAACCTTCCAATGTGTTTTTCATTTCTGATATGTCATTTTTTATCTCTTCTTGTTGATTTTTAATTTCCAATTGGCTTATTTTCAGTGTCTCTATATCCTTACTCATGCTGTTCAGCTTCCTCAAGATCATGGCTCTGAATTCTAGCTCTGTTAACATGCCTAATTGCTCCACATTGATCTCATCTTCGGTGGAGGTCTCTTGCTCTTTCATTTGGCTTCTGTTTCTGTGTTTCACCATTTTGGCTATCACTGTGGGCTTTGGAGCCTGTCAAGTTCTCCCTGTGGGTGTTGGTGTTCTGCTGTTTGTGGCTCCCTCTCCTGTGTTTAGATGAGCGAGGGAGGACCCATGTTGAACACCACTGTCAAGTCTTACTTTCCTAGTTAAAGTTGCCAGCCCAGGAAAGGTACTGTTATCCTCTAGCTTTTTGCCTGGAGGCTAGCAGTCTAGGTTAATTGATGAGTTTTGGGTTGTCAGTTGATTGAAAAACTCCCTCTGGTGCTTAGCCAAGGGGCTTTCACGAGGGTGGGGCAGATGCTGGTTGTTAGTGAGCCTCAATTAACACTTCAATGGGCCACAGGGTGGGGTTGGATCTCCGAGGGAGGGGCTGCTGCCTCTCCTCAGAGCCCTGGGAAGGAGCAATGTGGCCACCGTCCTGAGTGGCTGCTCTCAGCCAAAGCTCTGAGCGCCCTCCAAACCCCGAGTGTCCCGACAGAGTTCCAGTCCAGTCCGCCCTCCCTCTGCCGGAGCCCAAGGTGAGTGGC
Organism: Molossus molossus; assembly: GCF_014108415.1. Classification (NCBI taxonomy): domain Eukaryota; kingdom Metazoa; phylum Chordata; class Mammalia; order Chiroptera; family Molossidae; genus Molossus; species Molossus molossus. The sequence goes on from NW_023425355.1 coordinate 48,508,502, forward strand.
TGTGGCTGTTTCAGCCTCTGTCCCAGCTGCGCTGTGGAGCCGCCTGGGAGTGTAACCCGAGGGCGCCGCTCCCAGCTGAGGCCGCTGGCGAGCTGCCGACCGTGGGCTCCCAGCCCCGTCTCGCGCCTTCGCAAGCCTACCGGGATCGAGTCGGTGTCCCTCGTTGTATGGTCCTCGCAAGCTCCTTTTCTATTGGTTTTTCCTGTCGATTTGTCTGTGTTATAGTTGTAATTCCAGTTTGGTTCTGGGAGACGGTCTGTGTAGCTCCGCTCACTCCGCCGCCATTTTTCCTATCAGAGTACTATTTTAAAACATGTTAAAAACTGAATCTGTTAACCTGTTGTCCAGTTGGAGAACTCCATGATCTAGACAAGACCTGGATATTTGCAGAGTAAATGAAAGTATATTTGAGCCCTGGCCGGTTTGGCTCAGCGGTTAGAGCATCGGCCTGTGGTCCAGAGAGACCCGGGTTCGGTTCCCGCTAAGGGCACGTACCTGGGTTGCAGTTTGTCCCCGGCCCTGGTCGGTCGTGCGGGTGGCAGCCACTCGATGTGTTCCTTTCACATCAATGTTTCTCTCTCTCTCTCTCTGTTCCTCTCTCTCCCTCCCACTCTACCTGAACAAAAAATGGAAAAATGTCCACGGGTGAGGATAAAAAAAAAAAAAAAAGAAAGTATATTTGAGTGCAGAACTGGAAAAAATAAAAGTTTTATTTATACTTTTAAGACAAACTTATTTAACATAAGAATTGAGTAAATCTGGAATCCTTTGTTTTCTATCATAAGGGTGTCCTTTGATAATGAATACAAAAGGGAAGGAGAGTCCAGCCAGTGTGGGTCTGTGGTTCAGCACTGACCCATGCACCAAGAGGTTGCTGGTTCGATTCCTGGTCAGGACACATGCCCATGTTGTGGGTCCAATCCCCAGTGGGGGGCATTCAGGAAGCAGCCAATTGATGTTCTCTCTCATTGATGTTTCTATCTCTCTCTCCCTCTCCCTTCCTCTCTAAAAATCCATGCAGAAAAAATAAAAGGGAAGGAGAGTTAGCTATATTATAAATCTCTAGCATATCAATTGCCAAAAATTGTGTTTTCTCAGTCTTATTTCATTTCTCTTGAAGTCATTATAAAGCATTGTTTAAATCAAGATGGAATGAAATGCTACTGATCAGCTGATGCATTCTCCTGTATCGAGTTTTTAAGGAAAAAAAAAAAAAAGTTTGTCTCATTGGGTGGTTGCCTAAACAAGCAAGGACTTGGGCCTTTGCCCCCCAGGGGTTACTACAGATATTTTTCTCATGTTTCAGACACTGAACTTAAAGGGAAAGGGGAGGGAGGTCTGCAGTTCTCCCTGCCCCGCCCCCAGCCTCAAACTTCTTTAAGATAGCCAGAACTCTTGTTCTTTTTGCTAGAGGAACCTTAAGGATTATTATTCTCTTCCTTTTACCAAAGTTACTTTGAATTGGTGATACTGGGTGTCATTCCCACCCCAAAAAATGTAAAATAAAAAAACAAATCTAAATTTCTTTATTTCTGTTTTGTCTGAAAACCTCAAAATGTTCTAGATCTCATTCTCTGGAGGGCAGACTTGATGTATCACTTCCTGAGCATCGGCAGAACTGTTTTCCCCCAGGGAAGACAAGAGTCAAATTTTTACATTCTTCCACCACCGCATAGTACCCAAGGTTCAGAAGAGCTTCAGGCCTGTAGGGCTTCCACTCCACATCAACCCTGAAAAAGAAATGTTCTTTCCCAGAGAGTCTGTTGTTTCATTCCTTATAGGGTAATGTTGATCTCTTTCCCAAGTTCTTGTACTCAGGATCTGATAGCTTAAGTTCTACAAAGCTTTTTATTCCCCAATTCCTTCCCAATCACAGATTTTTCCTTTTTTGTGCCCCCATCAGGACTCTTACCTCTTACCCTTTTTTGGACTAGCCGTCTTATTTTATCAAGGGATGGACAGCTTCCCCATCCTCCAAACTCCACCCCACTTTTTTTATGGGAGAATTCCTGCTCACAGTAGTGGTCTACTTACAGTTTGCATCTGGCTTTCCCTATGATAGCATTCAGGAGTACAGAAGCTACAGTTGTATAAATGGCAAGGTCAGGAATCCAAGTCACATATCAGAAAGACTGATAGATTCTCCAAGACCACTTTATATAATGCTACATAGGGTTTTGTGACATCCCTCAAACACATGCCTCTTTCTCTTGGAATATATATACTGGCACTTCTAGATTCAGTAACTTGTTTCATCTAAAAATCTTTCCAGAACTAAGGGGAATCATAATTTCCCCCCAAGTATTTTAAAGACCCTAACGAACAAAAGGGCCCTCATATTATTGGATAGTTTGGTGGGTGTTGATAACTTAAGCAAACAAGGAGATAGTGTCTCTTCTAGGTAGAAAGATGTCATCAGGCATAGGAACCAGACAACACACTTAAGCAAAAATAGTAGACTCTGAAGCTGAAAATGCACACTAGAAGTCTCTTTTTTAAATATGTTTTATTGATTTTTTAGAGAGAGGAGAAGAGAGAGAGAGATAGAAACATTGATGTGAGAGAGATACATTGATCAGGCTGCAACCCAGGCATGTGCCCTGACTGGGCATGGAACTGGGACCTCTCAGTCCATGGGACAATGCTCAATTCACTGAGCCACACTGGCCAACCACACACTAGAAGTCTTTATACCAGATGATGCAGATGCAACCTCCAAAAGTAAGTGTTGACCGTTTCTGGGAAGAAACATAATTACCCTCCTTTTAAAAGTCTCTCTCCCAAGATGCTTTAGCCTCATCTGAGCTCAGGCACTTTTATCCTCCTCTAAATCACAGCATTCTATATATATCATTGAAGAAGGAGATAATGAAAAACCCTAGATTTGGGGATCACCTAAAATAATAATCTCCTCATAGCAGACAGGAATCCCCCCAACCCCCATGAACCTAACAGCCTGAGGCCTTCAGGGACTGACCCTGTTCATTGTTAAGGGTTACATTCTTATCTCTTCACTCAAGTTTTTTTTTTTTTCTTTCATAATTGAGATCTTTATTGTTTTGAGGATAAATACACAGACATTTCAGTTTGTACAGAATTCTTATGTATCAAAAACCTAACAAATCACTTGGTTATGATTCTTTTCTAAACAGTTATTTCAGTGACTTTCCAGCTTAAAATTTGAGGGCTAATTTTTCTTAATAGAGTATCAAGTACCAATATTTTCAAATGTTGATATGCTCTTATATCAGTCCTACTAATTCACAATTTAATACCAAATATACTACATAATCAAAATTTCAAACTTTCACAGCACATTAACAAAGGAAAACTGAACTACCACACCAAAGATGTTATACACTGCAGGAAATTTTGACAGGGAGAGGCCAAGATCAAGGAGTGATTTTCTTTAGGGAACAGTTCTACCAAAAACATGAGAATAGAAGTCATTTAAAATGCTTAAGACATATTAAGTGCACAACTGAGTCCAAATTGCCATTTAGTATGCTTTGTATTATAAGATATAAAAACTACCCCCATCTATGAAATATTAAGCTGACACCCAAGACAATTTTCTGGTTGTACCAAAATAAATAAATATACCCAGCAAATGATTTCACCTCTTAAAAAAGAAGCTAAATTTATACTTTAAAAATGGGATGAGGTAGAATTCTCTCCTAATTAAAAATGTTTTTAGAGCTACTACAAAGCTTGCATTTACAAAATAGTTGATGAAAAAATAGTCCTCTAGATTGTACAAGAAGGGAGACAGGCACCACTGATAAGACATGGTATATGATATTAATCAGACTTGGCTTCTTTTTCTCCCGCCTCATCCGAGGCTGGATTCTCCTTGTTTTTAGTGTCTCCGTTTTCTGCAGGTAGATCTTTAGGTTCCTGGTTAGCCACTTCAGCCTGTTTTCCCTTTGCTCCCCTTTCCCTTTTGTTTGCACTTGTTTGTTTGTCTGCAGATTTATCCTTTCCTATGACCTTTTTTTTTTTTTTTTTGCTACGTTTCCACTTTTACAGGAGCAGGTTTAGTTGAAAACCTTGCTGATGTCTTCTCGGGGCTCCTTCACTGCCCCCTTGGCCGAGCTAATCTTCCTTTGGGCATTATGGCGCGGGGGGGGGGTGCGGGGGAGTTACTGTATGCCGAGAGCCTTCTCTGAGTTTGGACCACCTGGCTGCTGCTGCTTCTCCCACCACCCAACCCTCCACAGGGGTGGTTTCACTCAAGTTTTGGGGCCCTCTTTCTTACAGCTCAGCTTTTAATTTCATAGACATTATCAAGTGGAAGGTTTTCTCCTAAAATTGGAAAAGTTCTAATGCAGTACTAGTCAGTGGCCTGTGGACGAGCTAGCTACCAGTCTGAGACTTTTTTATTAACTAGTCCACAAGATGGAGAAGTATTATCCTGAATGTAAATCAACTGTGTCACCGAGCACAATATTTAGTTCAGCTGACTCTTTTTTTTCATGGAAAGACTTTGTCGAAGAAGGAAATGAATTGATTTACATTCTAGTGCAGGGTCCTCATCTTGTCGTGGTGTAGTACTTGAATAGAAGTCTGTAACAGATCATTTTAGGCATGCTTAGCTTCACAAATGAAGTGTGTCATGCTTTCAAAAGAAGTGTGTCATGCTCTTTCTTCAGTGGTTTTTATTACCGGGGCCAGGGATCAATCCTGCAACCTAGATTTGTGCCCTTGACCTGGAATTGAACCTGAGACCCGTCAGTACATTGGCTGACACTCTAACCACTGACCCATGCCAGCCAGGGCTCTGTTTTTATTTTTTAAGGGTAACCAAGGCTATCTGTTATTTACAGTACACTTTCTTATATAAATTTACTTTACTATTTTTTTCTTCACACAGAATTATTCCCTAATGGATGTTCAGCCTTCAGGAAAATTACTCCCAATATAGATGAAGAAGGAGCAATGAAAGAAGATGCGGGAATGATGGATGTCCATTATACTGAAGTAAGATTCCAGGGCCTGCATTGCCAATTATATAAATTTAACTTATTAAAATATATTTTTATTTAAAAATTACTACAACTAACTTCATTTGTAAGGTAACTAAGGGTTGATAACTGTAAGCATTAAGACTGCCCAGAGCAGTTAGGAATGTGGAGAGCCCTGCCTCTGGAAATCTTCCTATTGTCTGGTTTTAGAAATGCACCATTTATTATCCTCAAATCACCATCACAGTAACCAGATCAGGGTCAACATACTTTGGAAAATTTCTATTAAAAATACAGTTAAGGTAATAGCTAAGCAGAGTATGCATACAGGTACTTTTGACATGGAAAATTTCTATTCTAACCTTTATATGGATAGCAAATAGCTTCAGTTGTCACACAGTCAACAAATATTTACTGAGCACTGACTTATGAGTAAGGCTCTGGACTTGATGATATAGGAGTTATCAAATAATTGGATATGTCTGATCTCTGACCTCTAATGTCTACCTGAGAGATAAGACAGCATCACAAAATGGAAATAGGCAAGACAGTGCTGTTTAGGTAATATAAACAGTATATTCCATGCAGAGTCAAATGTGAAAGAGATGCCTTTGGGCTGAGGTAGAACAGGGGAGGTATTAGATTAGAGAGGGGTTTGAAGAATGAGTTCATCCTGAAAGCATTCTAACAGAATAGCAGGGACAAAAGTTAAGAGGTGGGAAAATAAAAGGCATGTTTGGGGCACAAGAAATGGATCCTTTGGACTAAACCAATGGGTTCACATAAAGAACAGTAGTAGCTGAGGCCTGATTTTGAGAAAATATGAATGGGCTTTATTCATTAGAATATTGAATTGTCATCAAAGGGTTTTGAGCAGAATAATGACAATATAAAAGTAACGAAGGGGAAAGGTTAATGTGGGAGATGTATTGGAGGTAGATGGACAGGGGCTGGAGGCAGAGGCTAGAGGGAGGGCTGCCCTAAGGATCCAGATGTGGGGCTGTTGGGGGCCTAAACCCAGACAGTGGCAGATTCAGGCAACGCTAAGGCAAAAACAGGAAAATTTGCTGGTTGTGGGAGGGGAAGAGTCAAAAGTAGCTCTGAAGTTTCAGGTTTGGCTCATGTTTGGATATTAGAGAAACTTGACAGATGGATTACTTTACAAGGAAGATGATAGATTCAGTTTTCGATGTGTGTTGAATTTGAAGCAAGAAGGTTCTCGAAATGGAAATAATGATTAAGCCATGAGAAATTCAGAACTGAACCTAAGCAGAGAGATCAAGGTTGGAGGTCCACATCCGGAAGTCATATCTATGTGAGAACCAAAGCAGAGTGAGGATGGGAGATAATATAGCAAATGAAGACCAGAGGACCAAGGACTGAACCATAGAGCAGTTCACAATTAAAGAATGAGAACATGAAAAAAAGAAACAAACAACATCAAAAGCAGAGAGATTTTAAAGATTGTAGTCCCATAGAATTACATCTGTTAAAGCTGTATTAAGAAACACAAGAAGTAGTCAGATTAAAGTGATAGAGACACACTTTATAAACACTTTATGAATTATTTTTTAGAATACAAGCAAATCTCAAGGTATGTCTGATTTATTTAGTTCAGATGATATGCCTGAAAGCTCCTACTGTTTCTGTATGTCTCTCTCTCATTAGTAAAATAAAGATAATAATACTATGCCGGTCATTTCACAGTAAATCTGAAGGCTCTTTATAAGTCATTAAATGCTACATAAATGTCAGGCTTTATCACTGAATTACTTGACGGTGAGGTTTCCTTTTACCCCCCGAGTCTAGAAGAGTAGATATTTAAAACATGTTTGCTGAATTAATCATAATAGAGAATCAAGATACTTGAATTTTAATTCCGGTTCATTATTTGACTATAGATCTTAGATGATTTTCCATAGACCTCCAGTTTTTATGCCTGGCAGCGAAAAGATTCCAGGGAGTTCTTGAGAGATAAATGATCAGCACAACTGAAGTTTCTTCCCTGCCTTCCAAAAAGCAGCTTCAATTTATATATACAAATGTCCTTGACCCTGACTTGTTTATACTCTCAAGGAAAGCAGTAATGTTTATTAGTAGTCAAGAAGTATACTCAGTATTCTGTGTAAACACATTTGTTACAACTCGTTTGTGATCTACAGTAATAATTTATACATATTTTATTTGATGTATACAGATAGAATCATGTTCTATGAAGTGCCATTTTATGTTTTAGTTTACATAATAAGGCTTATTCCTTATGCCCTAGCCAACACAAAAAAAATTACATTGATTTCCAATTTTTTTTAATGAAAAATACAAATGGTTGTCCATTTAGTGACTTTATTTAAATCATGAGTTAAACCAATAATAATGAAATGTTTGGTTTTTTATTTTAATTTTATTCTATTTTATTTTTTCCATCACCATTTATCTCCTCTATGCTCTCTTCCACCCCCTCCCCCCAACAATTGCCACACTGTTGTCCATGTCTATGAGTTCTCTCTTTTTTTTTCTTTTTTGCTCAGTCCGTCCACCCCCACGTCAATGCTTGCCTTTCACCAGAGCTGTCTGCCTGCTCTCTGTGTCTGTCTCTATTTTGCTTTTTAAAACTGCATTTTTGACTTTTGATTTGTCAGAGTTCTTAAAGATGAAATTAACATACAATAAAATGCACATGATTTTTAAATTTTATTTTTCAATTACAATTTACATTCAATACTACTTTGTGTTAGTTTTAGGTGTACAGCATGTGGTTAGACAAGCATATACTTTACAAAATGTTCCCCTTTGATATTTCCAGTACCTACCTGACACCATACATAGTTATTACAGTACTATTGACTATATTTCCTATGTTGTATTCTACATCCTCCTGACTATTTTGTAACTAACAATCTGTACTTCTTAATCCCTTCACCTTTTTTACCCAGTCCCCTACCCTCTCTCCCCTCTGGTAACCATCAGTCTGTTATCTGTATCTATGAGTGTTTCTGTTTTGTTTGTTTGTTTATATTGTCCTTTAGATTCCACACGTAAGTGAAATCATATGGTATTTGTCTTTCTCTGTCTGACTTATTCCACTCAGCATAATACCCTCTGGTCTATCAGTGCTGTTGAAAATGTAAAGATCTCATTCTTTAAGGCCGAGTAATATTCCAGTACCATGACATTTTTATCCACTCTTTTGTTGATGGGCACTTGCATTGCTTCCATATCTTGGCTATTGTAAATAATGCTGCAGTGAACACAGGGGTGCATATATCTTTCAGAATTAGTGTTTTGGGTTTCTTCAGATATATTCCCAGAATTTCTGGGTCATAAGGCAGTTCCATTTTTAATTCTCTGAGGACCCTCCATATTGTTTTCTGTAGTGGCTGCACCAATATGCATTCCCACCAACAGTGCACAGGGGTTCCCTTTTCTCCACATTTTTGCCAACAATTGTTTGTAGATTTATTGATGGTAGCCATTCTGAGAGGTATGAGGTGATATCACATTGTGACTTTAATTTGCATTTCTCTGATGATCAGTGACATTGAGCATCTTTTTATATCTATTGGCCATTTGTATGTGCTTTTTGGAGAAATATCTATTTAGGTCCTCTGCCCATTTTTAAAAATTGGATTGCTTGTTTTCCTGGTGTTGAGATGTATGAGTTCTTAAAATTTTGGATTTTAACTCCTTATCAGACATATCTTTGTCAAATATTTTTTCCCATTCAGTAGGTTGTCTTTTCACTTTGTTGATGGTTTCCTTTGCTGTGCAAAATCTTTTCAGTTTGATGTAGTCCCATTAGTTTATTTTTTCTTTTTGCTTCCCTTAGCTGAGGAGATACCAGAAAAAATATTACTAAGAAATGTCAGAGATTTTACTACCTGTGTTTTCTTCTAGGAATTTTATGGTTTTGAGTCTGACATTTAAATCTTTAATCCATTTTGAGTTTTTTCTTGTTTATGGTGTAAGAAGGTGGTCTAGTTTCATTTTCTTAACACCATTCATTGAATAGACTACCTCTACCCCATTGCATCTTCTTGCATTCTTTGTCAAATATTAATTGTCTGTATTGGGTTAGGTGTATTTGTGGGCTCTCTATTCTATTCTATTGATTTATATGTCTGTTTTTATGCCAGTGCCATGCTGTTTTGACTACTATGGCCTTGTAGTATAGTTTGATATCAGGTAGTGTGATACCTCCAACTTTGTTCTTCTTTCTCAAGATTGCTGTGGCTGTTTAGTGTGGTTCCATATAAATTTTTGGATTATTTGTTCTAGTTCTGTGAAATATACCATTGGTATTTTGGTAAGAATTGCATTGAATCTATTGATTGCTTTGGTAGTATGGACATTTTAATGGCGTTGGTTCTTCCTATCCATGAGCACAGTATATGCTTACATTTATTTGTATCTTCTTCCCTTTCTTTCTTCAGTGCCAGCTGAGACCTCCCTTTGAGTGTGCTGCTTGTGAAGTTAATTGGGTCGTGCTCTGTTATGGTCTGAAGCTACCAGTTGTGTTGTACTGGGGGCTCTAGAAAGGGACTCTGATGCAGGTCAATGTCAGATGCTGCCTGTGACCAGCCATGGGCTACCTGTTGGGGGCTGCAAAGTGATCCATGGTTGGTGGCTGCCTGTGCTGGGCCTTGGTTGCATGGAAGGGGCCAAGCTGTGCAACAAAGCTGGCTGCCACCGGTTCTGGGCCTGGGGCATGTCAGCAAAACACTTAAGGCACCCCAAGATCCCCTGATGGCTGCCCATTGGGCTAGCCACTGATGGAACCTCAAGGGATATGAGATTTACATGAGGCAGGTTCTCAGGTTACCAGGCAAATGCTCACCAGGTTAATATTCAGAGTGGGACAAAAGTAGGTTTGCAGTTGTTCGCATGGAAAATAATACAATAATTAATAAGTAATAACACAAGAATAAACTCAGTGTTTTGTATACACACAACTGTAAACCTACCTTTGCCTCACCATGTAGATTCAAACTAACAGCCCTGGTCTCAGATCACTCAGAAAAAGTCTCAATATACCTGAGGTCACCTGCCACCCACCTGGGGCCTATTGAACATTTGCCTTTGGGTAGAGTCTCAGGGAGTTATCAGGGTGAAGTTAACAGAGTTCATCAAAATAAAGTAGATCAAAATTTGGTCATTTGGAAAAAGGGCTCTGCACAGGAACAGTGGTGCCTATTAGTGGTGCTTGTCAGCCACATGGGAAGATGGCCCTCTCCCTAAAGCCACACAATTCAGTCTCTCTCTGTGTGTCCCCAGCATACCCACCCCACCCCCACTCCCTTGCTGGGCTTTCCTGGAATTTCTTGAGAGTTTTTCAAGATAGACTGCAAGGAGAGCACAGGCTGGTCACCACCCACAGAGCCCACAGCTGTGTGTGAGCTTGGCAGGGTAGGACCTCTGGGAATCATCAGGGTGGGGCTAGTATAGCTCCCCAGGCTAATGCTGTATGGGGGGAGTGCTCAACCCAGGAAAAATGTCCCCCTTGGGTGGTATAGGAGGAAGGCCGCAACACAGGGATGATGGCAGCTGTCCCTCCGGCCCTCTTCCTGAAGCCACACAACTCAGTTTCTTCCTGTGTGACTTCAGTCTTCTCCAAGTCACAGCCCTTCTGCTAGAGCCGAGGGTGCATGTCTGCCAGTGAGATTTTGTGTGGTGTCCCTATAAGAGAGCACCTGGGTTTCCAGCTGTCTCCCCTCACTCAGGTAGACAGAATTGCTGCTGATTTTCACAACCAGATGTTATATGGTGCTTAGTTGAAACCCCTCACTCCTCAGGGGGGATCTCTGCAGCCGAGATATCCCTCCAAATTCTCAACCATGTGGGGAGTGAGGCCAGCCATTTTTGCGTTTCTGCCCTTCCTACCAGTCCCGATGTGGCTGCTTCTGTAAGTCCTTGATTATAAGACTTCTGTTCAGCTAGTCTTCAGATGAGTATCCGGGTTGATTGTTCTATAATTTAGTTGTAATTTTAATTCAACTGGGTCATGGAGGAGATGAGTATACCTTCCACCTACTCTGCCATCTTGGATTCCCTTCAAAATGAACACATCTTAAGTGAACAGTTTGATGGATTTTAACAATTGTATATACCCATGTAACTTACCACCAGAAACAAAAACAAAAAAATAAAACTCCTCCGCCCTGGCCGGTTTTGCTCAGTGGTTAGAGCGTCGGCCTGCGGTCCTGAGATACCCGGGGTCGGTTCCCGCTAAGGGCGCGTACCTCGGTTGCAGTTTGTCCCTGGCCCTGGTCGGTCGTGCGGGTGGCAACCACTCGATGTGTTCCTTTCACATCGATGTTTCTCTCTCTCTCTGTTCCTCTCTCTCCCTCCCACTCTATCTGAACAAAAAATGGAAAAATGTCCTCGGGTGAGGATAAAAAAAATAAAAATAAATAAATAAAACTCCTCCATTCCCCTAGAAAGTAGCTTTATACCCATTTCCAGTCAGTCTCCCCACACCCACCATCTGAATTCTATTACTATGGATAAGTTTTGCCTGTGTTTTGGTGTCATAAAAATGAAGTCCTTCAGTATGTACCCTTTTGTATCTGTCTTCTTTTGCTTAACCTAAAGTTTTTGAGATGCATCTATGTTGCTGAGTATATCTAAAGTATTTTTTTCATTACTAGGTAATATTCCATTGTATTGATATATTATTTTTAAATCCATTTTCCTGTTAACAGATTTTGAATTGTTTCTAGTTTGAGACTGTTATGAATAAGGCTGATTTAAACATTCTTATCTATTATCTCTTGTGGACATATTCTTTTATTTTTCTTGGGTGAATACTTAGGAATGAAATTGCTAGATCCTGGAGAAGTTGTATATTTTAACTTTATAAGAAATTATTGAAGAGTTTTTCAGACTGGTTGGACCATTTCATACCCCCACCAGCAGTGACTGAGAGTTTCAGTTGCTCCACATCCTCACCAACATCTGATGTTGCTAGTCTTTTTAAATTGTTGCCACTCTTATTAGGCATGTTTTCTATTTGTATTTCACTGATGATGTTGAGTACTTCTTTATGTGTTCCTTTGCCTTTCATATAGATTATTTGAAACATTTGTTCAGGTCTTTTGCCCATTTTTTAAAAAATTGCATTGTTCTTTTTGTTGTTAGTTGGTAGGAGTTCTTTCTGTTTTCTGAATGTAGGTCCTTTGTCAGATATATGTGCCTCAAATTTATTTACTAGTCTTTGATTTGTTTACTCATTTTCTTTTTAAAAAATTTATCTTTATTATTGAACGTATTACAGATGTCCCCCTTTTTTCCCTCATTGACTGCCTCCACCCTGCTCCCACCCCACCTCCATACCTTCACCATAGTATTGTCTGTGTCCATTGGTCCATATATACATATCAGTTCTTTGGTTAATCTCTTCCTGCCCCCCTCCCCCTTCTCAGTTGAGTCTTTTATTGATCAGAAAGTTTTGGTTTTGATGAAGTCCAAGTTACCATTTAATGGTTGTTCTTTTGTGTCTTGTCTGAAAATTATTTGCTTACCTTAAAATTATGGAGATGTCTTATATTTTCTGTATACACTTTGTTTCTGAGTTTTATGTTTATGTCTATAATCTATCTATAATTAATTTGTGAGCATGGAATGAGATGAAGACCAGATTTATCTTTTCCTGACAGATATTTAGATGGTCCATACCATTTGGGGAAAAATAAAACTTTCCTTTTGCTGCATTGAATTACTTTGGCTCCTTGGTCAAATTTCAGTTCTTCATATATGTGTGGGCTATTTCTGGACTCTTCTGTTACACTGATCTATTTGTCTGTGTTGATACCAATATCACACTGTCTTGATTATTATAAATTTATAAGTCTTAAAATAACACTTAAGTCTTAGTGTTGTTCCTGCAATTTAATATTTTTTCAAAGTCATTTTGGCTATTCTACATCCTTTGAATTTCCATGTTAAATTTAGATTCCTCTTTTCTATTTCCTCAAAATAGCCTGCTGGAAGTTTTGAAAAGATTTTGTTAAATTTGTATGTCATTGCATGGAAAATGGAGTATTTTAATGAATGAACATTCATTTAGGTAGTCTTTAATTTCTCCCATTAATATTTTGTTATTTTCAGAATAGAAATCTTTTGCTGCATGTATTGTTAGATAATTGATGTTTTGGTGCTACTGTAAATAATATTGCTAGATTTTTTTTTATTTTTCAATTTGTTATTGGTAGTATATAAAAATAATTAAATTTGTATGTTGATCTTATAATCCACAATCTTGCTAAATCCACTTATTACTTTTAGTATACAATCATATCATCTACACAGAAATACAGTTGTATGTTTGCCAATCTGTAGAACTGGTAAGAGCAGACATTCTTGACTTTTTCCCAAATTTAAAACAGTGTTTAGCCTATAGGTTTTTAGTAGATGCCCTTTATCAGATTGAACATCTCTTTTATTCCTAGTTTCCTGAGAATTCTTTTTTAGTATCATGAAGGGGTGATGACTTTTTCAAATGTTCTTTCAACATCTATAGCTGGAAATATAATTTTTCTCTTTTATTCTGTTTATGTGGTATATTACATTGTACTTTTCCCTAATTGTAAACCAACCTTACATTCCTAGGACAAACCTCACTAGTTTGTAATACATTTTTAATTCCTTGAAAGTTAGTCCTTCCCATTGTTGCTGGAAATTTTAATTTATCTGTTAACTGTTAATATAACAGTTAAAGTAGCATCATTTAATGAACATCTATGCACTGCCATTATCTGGGTGACTGAAGAAGCCAATATAAATTAGATGTTGTCCTTACTTTTGAAGAATCACAGCCTATTTGGGAAGTCAGATGCATAGATTAAGGGCAAGTTTCGTGATACATGTCCATCCAATGAATTAGAGTAGGAAAAAACGTGTCTAGTGTCTTGCTGCTCTGTGTTGATCAGGAAGAGGATCCTGGAAGAGGTGATACCTAAGCTGTTTTAAAAGGGTTAACCAAGTGAAAGGGATTAAAGGACAAGGGTTTACAGCATGAACAAAGGCACAAAGTTAAGACACACGGTGCTTCAGGGGAACTACTAGTAGTTTTACTGTTGTTTGAGCATAAAGTACAAGACTAGGTGTGATAAGATTATAGAAGTATCAGCCAGATCATTCCATGCCTTTGATGCCAAAAGAAAGAACTTGAGAGATAGCAGCCATGGTGAGATTTTAAGAAGGGGAGAGGGACATTGTTTGGTTTGTATTTTGATCAGAACCCTATGGCAGATTTGTGGATGATAAATTGGAAAGCTCCAAGGCTGGAGGTAGGAAGATCAATTAGAAAAAAATAATGATGTCTTGAACCTTAGCAATCAGAGTAGAGATAGACAGGAAGGGCCAGTTTGAAAAGTCTTTGGAAGTAAAGCTGGCAAAACTTGGTGATGAATTGATTAGGGGATGAATAAAATCAGAGAGTGTATTAGTTTTCTAGGCCTGCCATATCAAAGTACACAAACTGTGTGGCTTAAAACAACAGAAATTTATTGTCTCATAGCTTTAGAGTCTAGAAGCCTGAAATCAAGGTGTCATCAGGACCCGTATCTGTCTTAGACTCCAAGTGGAACTTGACTTAACTCTTGATTTGGCTCTTCCAACTTCTGATGGTGGCTGTTCATTTTTTGTGTTCTTTAGCTTGTAGCTGCATTACTCCAATCTCTGCCTCTAGTGACATGGTGTTCTCCCTATATGACTCTTCTTCTAAGGATACAAGTCATATTGGATTAAGAGCCCATCCTATTCCAGTATGATTTATCCTTAACTAATTACATCTGCAGTGACCCAATTTCCAATAAGGTCACATTCTGAGGTACTGAGGGTTAGGGCTTCGGCTTTTTGAGGGACAACTCAATCCATAAAGGATGGTAAGGTAAAAACTGCTCTTAGTTTTCTAGCTAAGGGTTTATAGGGGTTGCCACTGGGTAGACAAGAAACACAAGTGAAAGAGCTTCTTCAGAAAGAAGATTGTTCAAAATTGTTTAAAGGACATACAGGAAAAGCCATTTTAGTAATCAGTTCTATAGTTTGAAGTATATTTCTTTAAGGTAGAAATAAACTGTGAAGACATGGATAGCATCAGCAATTGGCTTCATTTTATTGTTGAAAACATGAGGTGATGGCTCACAAAATGTTTGTTTAATAGCAGCTGTTACCATTCTGGCAAAGATGGAGTTCTTTATCTTGAGCCATTACCTATTATTCTCACTAATTTTAGAACCAATAGTCAGGAAAGAAACATTCTTTACCAGAATCACATCATTTTAATAAGTACCTAATCACTAATGCAACAGCTTAAGAGTTGCCAAATTTTCGTAACAGTATTATATTTTTTATATAATATAAATTCAATATAAAGGAGAAATAATGGACTTTTATAGGCTTGGGGAAATATACCCTGTTAGATATCCAGACATTCTCAGTTTGGAACAAAAAATTTATCCTCTTTTAAAGATAATCCTTCTCAGTGTATTACCATTTGTAAGTATAATCAGCATCCTCATTATATGAATAAACAAAATAAATGGGTAGAGTTTACTATTGTCAACATTAATTTCATATTTTTAAGAACAGTTTCAGTTTCAGATATTTCAGGTATTTGATTTCAAAACTATAGTTACACAAATATAATCCTTTGCGTTTCATTTAAATTAGCACATGCTGCTTATTGTTTATTAACTTGAAATGGCTCAAAGTTTATTTGTCCAGAACTCTAATAAAACTATTTTTAATTCCTGATTGCATTTTTCTCGTAATGCAGGAAGTTTTGCTGGAGTTGCTAGAACAATGTGTGGATGGCTTATGGAAAGCAGAACGTTATGAAGTAATTTCTGAGATTTCCAAGTTGATCATTCCAATTTATGAGAAACGCCGTGAGTTTGAGGTAGGTAGTTAACATATTTACATCACTGCCCATTTGTTGTTGAATTGCGAGAGTTCTGTTTTAAAAATTATATTTTTATCTTTGTTGTTGAAAATATTACAGATGTCCCCCTGTTTTCCCCTATTGACCCCCTCCTCCCCATCCCCCTTCCTACCTTCACCACAATGCATATAAGTTCTTTGGTATATCTCTTCTAGCCAACCCCCACCCTTCCCTCTGAGGTTTGTCAGTCTGTTCCTTACTTCCATGTCTCTGAGTCTATTTTGTTCATCAGTTTATATTTTGTTCATTAGATTCCACATATAAGTGAGATCATGTGATACTTGTGTTTCTTTGATTGGCTTGTTTCACTTAAATTTTAAGATTTCTTTATATTTTCTGGATATTAAACCTTTATCAAATCTGTGATTTAATATTTTGGTCTTGGAAAAAATAATAATACAGTATATGGTACTATCACTCTACTATATGACCTCTGAAGAATAGAAGGTTAATTATGTTATGACATTTGTATTTTATCGTAGAATATAAATACTTAATGTATCACTTCGAAACATTTGTCCAGTTGGAAAGTCACAATCCTTAAAAATGCTATTCAATCCTATAAATACCCTACCTTATAATTCTATAAATGCTTCAATTGAAATTAAGGGTAAGACATCCAGAATATAAATTCAGATTATACCAGTGGTTCTCTCTAGCCATCTCCCTACTTTACCTCAGGGTATTAAAAAAAAAAAAAATCAGTGTTGACGTTACCAAACCTTCACTTTAAAAAAGTATTGAATTTACATGTTGCCCCAGAAGAGGCATAGACTTGATTCTGTTCTTTGCAATTACATGGGGGAGACTAAAGGTGCTGACAGATGACAGTTGGGGAGGTAATAAGACACTAGTAATAGTTCTATTACGGATTTTTCCAATTTAGTTTGCCAAATAAAGTTGTTGATAAAGAATAGTAGTATAATGGACAGCTATTGCCACCAACATTAAACAGGATTTTTTTTATATATATTTGAGTCTCTGAGTCCACATCATAATTTCTATCTCTACTGTGCTGCGAAGGATTCATTTAGGATTCAGGCCATTTAAAAATATGTAGCAAGCAGGTAGTTACGATAGATAGATAGATAGATAGATAGATAGATAGATAGATAGATAGATAGATAGATAGATATAGCAGGTAGTCTTTCTTTGTTGAAGAAGTTTCCAAGAGTGAGAACACAGGTACTTAATATCATCATCTGGATAGTGTTCTAATCTCTGCTCCAAAGTGGCTCTGATCAAACTCACTCCCCCCGCCCAAGTTCTGGGTCTTTCTTTGCCATACTTTTGGTGAATATGGGGCATGCCTGAAAAATCATAGTGGAGTTCAAGTGATTGTGTTAATAAGCAACAGTTAAAGGAATAAATCTAGGTCATATAGATGGCAAAGAATAGCCTATGGGACAACAATTGGCATTACTCCTCCTATCAAAACATTACATCCTAAGAACCTTTGTAAAAAGTTTCAAAATACCTACTTTCTTGCTTTTAGATTAAAGATTAAACTATTAGAAACCCAGGGACCACTTTGCTACTGAATCAACTAATAGCAAAGGAAGGAAAATATATCTTCCCTACACATTAAAGGAAACAATATTTTTTATAGGGAATGACTCCTGTTTCCTTGTAGAGATGTAAGGGCCTGTATAGATCCCCAAGCATTCTGCATGTGATGAAGTAATTGTTTTTAGGATGCCATTGTATAATTTTTCAGTGTATCTTTATGGGATAGGCTAAAAAGTGTCAGATAGTAGCCATAAAGGTAAGGAAAATTTCCCTCAAATTGAGCTCTACTGCAGGAAATAATATGGAAAGAATTTTAGAGGAATAACTTCTGCTTCCATGCTCTCCTTTTTTTTTATTGAGATTAAATTCACATAATATACAATTAACCATTTTAAAGTGCACAATTTAGTGGCATTTAGTGCATTCATGACATTCTTCACCCACCACCTTTCTCTAGTTTCAAAATGTTCTCATCACCCTGGAGAAAAACACCCCATATTCTTATAAAAACCATTGTTCACCTTGTCCACCATCCCCTGGTAATCACTAACCTGCTTTCTGTCTCTATGGATTTACCTTTTCTGGATATGCCATAAAAAAGATTAATACAAAATATGACCCTTTGTGTTTGGCTATTTTCACTTAGTATAATGTTTGTAGCATGTATGAGAACATTTTTTTTTTTTATGGCTGAATGATATTTTACTATTTGTTTATCCACTTACCCATTGACAGACATTTGGGTTGTTTCCACCTTTTGGTTATTATGAATAGTGATGTTGTAAGCATTCATAGGTAAATTTCTGTATAGGCATATGTTTTCATTTATCATGGGTATATACCTAAGAGTGGAATAACTGGGCCATATAATTTTATGCTTAATTTTTCAATAACCACCAAACTGTTTTCCCTTTTACTTTCCACCAGAAATGTACACATGCCACATCCTGACCAACACTTGCTTTTGTTTTTTTATTAAAACCATCCTAGTGGATGTGAAGTGGTATCCCATTGTGGTTTTGATTTGTATTTCTTTACTGATCAATGATTTTCAACATCTTTTTATGTACTAATTGGCCATTTGTATATCTTCTTTGGAGAAACGTATATTCAAGTCTTTTGCCCGTATTTTTTCTTTTATATGTAATTTTATTAAGGTATAATTGACATAACATTATATCAGTTTCAGTGGTACAGCATAATGACTCTATATTTGTATTGCAAAATGATCACCACAATAAATCTAGTTTACATTCATCACCATATATAGTTATGAAAAATTTTTTTTGTAATGAGGACTTTTAAGATCTACTCTCTTAGCAACTTTCAAATATGCATACAATACAGTATTATTAACTGTACATTACATCTTCATGACTTAATAATGTTATAACTATAAATTTGTACCTTTTGACCTCCTTAACCCATTTTGCCCACCACCCACTCATTGCCTCCGGCAACCACTACCAATCTGTTTTCTATATCCATGAGCTCAGTATTTATCTTTCTCTGTCTGACTTATTTCATTTAGATAATGCTCTCAAGGTCCATCCCTGTTATTGCAAATGGCAAGATTTTATTCTATTTTTAAATATGTTTCTATTGATTTTTTGGGGGGTGGGGAGGAAGGGAGAGAGAAATAGAAACATCGATATGAGAAACATCAATCAGCTGCCTCCTACACTACCCCTACTGGGGATCAGGCCTGCAACCCAGGCGTGTGCCCTGACCAGGAATCAAACCGGGACCTCTCAGTCCATGGGACACTCAATCCACTGAACCACACCAGCCAGGCAAGATTTTATTCTTTTTATAGCTGAATAATATTTCACTGTGGATACACACACACACACACACACACACACACACACACACACATCTTTATCCATTCATCCACTGATGGTCATTTATGTCTTATATCTTAGCTATTACAAGTAATGCTGCAGTAAACAAGGTGGGATGCATATTTCTTTTCGTATTCTTCAGATAAATACTCGGAAGTGGAATTGCTGTATGAACCTCCATACTGTTTTCCATAGTAACTGCACCAATTTATGTTTCCATCAACAGTGCCCAGAGGAGTTCTCTTTCTCCAAATCTTCACCAACACTTGTTTCCTGCTTTTTCATAATAGCCATTCTAACAGGCGTGAGGTGGTATCTCAGTGTGGTTTTGATTTGCATTTCCCTGATAATTAGTGATGTTGAGCATCTTTTCATGTATCTGTTGATTTCCCCATTTTAAAATTGGGTTGTTTGTCTTTTTTGTGAATTGTGAAAGTTCTTAATATTTTCTGGATACAAAACATTTATCAGATCTGTAATTTGCGAATATTTTTTTCCCCACTCTGTAGGTTGTCATTTTATATTCTAGATAATGTTCTTTCTACAATGTGTTCTTCTTTTCTGGGTGTACAGAAAAATATATTCTTTGAAAACATCTGTGAACTTGTATAAAAGCTGCCCTCACCAAGGCTCATACTATTACTTATTTTTGAATCTGCATTTCATTTTCATCTCCAAAAGATTTTTGCATGAATTGTTTATTCTATCTCTCCACCTAAGGGTTCAAGCAAAGCAGTTTGCTTCTGTTTCAGTTTAAGTAATTCAGACATATTGAAAATAGTAGTCAGTAATAATATAGTATTTTAAAGTGCATGTTACCATTGAGATATTAATGAAATAAAGCATGATACTTAAAAATATAGTGTCATTTGAACGTTTTTAGCTCTACTCTTAGACCTAAAGTTGTTTAAGAATTTTATCTAATTGTGACGAAAGGAGAGAGGTTGTGAATGACCCCACCAAAACCATTTTGAAAGGGAAATGTTGTCTTTTTCTCTTGGGCATTTATCTTAAAGACATTTAGTAATTAACCAATAGACAAGGCTGGTTTGTGTATTTTCATTTTTCAGAAACTTACTCAGGTTTATAGAACTCTTCATGGAGCTTACACAAAAATTCTGGAGGTTATGCACACCAAAAAAAGACTTTTGGGCACTTTCTTCAGAGTTGCTTTTTATGGCCAAGTAAGTACACTTTAGTTTATTATAAAGTTCTTTTTATTATTAAGTATTTACCTTTGGATTATTAAATAACTATAGCAACAGTTACTGGATCTGGAATTCTGTCCAGATAGAGTGCCTATTACAACAGCAGGAAGCCTATTTTGTAAGTGTAAAGTTCACTTTGGCTCTCATATCTAAATCCATTAGGTCAGAGTACAACATAATAGCAAATAGCATTTAAAATGTTCCCTCACTTTCATTTTCTAAAAGTATATATTTAATATCTAGTAGTTCAAGCTTTCAAATAAAAAGCAGGTAAATATACTGGGAACAAGAAAATAATCTAGTGTGGAAATCTTTAGGCCAATCATATGTTCATATGACTGTGAATTTGAAATTCTCATTTATCTGAAGTTAAAAGGGGGACTATGTGGATGTGTCTTTTAATACTGTTATTTTTAATATATTGCAAATGCATTATTGGTAGCTATTTAGTAGATTTTCTTTCAATGCTGTTTGCTCATGCTATTTATAAATTATTGTATTTAAAATAGTCTTTTTTTGAAGAAGAGGATGGAAAGGAGTACATCTACAAAGAACCAAAACTCACTGGCCTCTCAGAGATTTCCCTGAGACTTGTTAAACTTTACGGGGAAAAATTTGGTACAGAGAATGTGAAAATAATTCAGGATTCAGACAAGGTAACTCTACCCTGCATTTTGAAATCATTATTTGTTAGTTCTAAGCATGCTATATTGCTCCCGACTTTTCCTTTTTAGCTGGTGGAGGAGAAGCATGGAAATAGAGCCTTTCCAAATAGTGGAAGAAAGGACAGGGGCTTTGGAGTCAGAGAGAGCAGGATTCATATCTTCATTCTCTGTCGTTTACTAACTCTGTGACCATGAGGAAGTTCCTTAACCTCTCTGTGCCTCATTTTTCTCATTAGTAAAATGGAGATAATAGTAGTGCCTTCGCCCTGGCCAGTGTGGCTCAGTTGGTTGGAATGTCATCCTGTACAATGAAAGGTAATGGGTTTGATTCCTGGTCAGGGTGCATATGGGAGGCAACTGATCCAAGTTTCTCTCTCACTTTGATATTTCTCTTGCTCTCTCCCTCTCTTTCTAAAATCAATAAAAAGTGTATCCTCTGGTGAGGATTAAAAAAAAATAATAGTAATAATAACAGTGCCATACTTAACTGGCAGGGGAGACACCATGATCACAAAGGTGTTTTTCCCAGGGCAAAACTTATCCATTGCACTCCGGATGTGCTGACCCCTGTGATTTCCCCAAATGTGGGAAACCTGACTGCATACTCTGTGGTAGTGGGGGACTGCGTTTGCACTGTCCTCTATTAAAAGAAACAAAAATAGTGCCTTCCTCATGGAGTTATAGGGATTGAATGAGTTAATGTATGGAAAGTGATTAGAGTTCCTGGCATATAAAATCATTGATTAATAATAATAGAAGCCAGCATGCTTAATAAAGGTTAGCTATTATTTTGATTGCTATTGCTCATAGTGACTCTTGGTGTTATACTTTATGATTAAAATCATCATGGGGCACATGTTTTATTCTAAGATATCCTCAGTTCAGTATTTACATTTACAATGAAGTGGGTTTAGGAGAGATATCTTGGGTCTTGCTAAGGATATCCATCCCACCAGGCCCTGACAAGACAAGGTGAGAAAGGTTCCATCAAGAGAGGCCCTTTCCACCCTGGCCAGTTTGGCTCAGCGGTTAGAGAAGAGCATCAGCATGCAGATCAGAGAGTCCCAGGTTTGGTTCCTGCTAAGGGCACATACCTCGGTTGCAGTCTGTCCTCGCCACTGTTGGGGTCGTGTGGGTGGCAACCAGTCGATGTGTCTCTCTCACTTCGATGTTTCTCTCTCTCTCCCCACCTCTCTCCCTCCTGCTCTATCTTAAGATAAATGCAAAAAAAAAAAAAAAAAAATGTCCTCAGGTGAGGATTAAAAAAAAAAGAGGCCCTTTCCTAGGAAGTGCATAGGTCCCTATAGACAGAATTTCAGGAAAGCACAGAACGAATGCCTGACCATCCTTAGTTACCATGGGGGACATGATTTTTTGTGTTTTTATTATTTTTAAATTTTTAAATTTATCTTTATTGTTGAATGTATTACAGATGTTCCTCATTTTTCCCCTATTGACCCCCACCTCCCCACTCCTGCCCCCCTCCTGCCTTTCCCACACTGTTGTCTGTGTCCATTGGTTATGCATATATACATATAAGTTCTTTGGTTTATCTCTTCCCACCCCCCACCCCCCTTTCCTTTGCGGTTTGTCAGTCTAACAACCAATTTGTACTTCTTAATCCCTTCACCCATTCCCCTAACCCCCCTCCCACCTGGCAACCAATAAAATGTTCTCTGTATCTATGAGAATGCTTCTGTTCTGCCTGCTCATTTTGTTTGTAGATTCAATTGTTGATAGATGTGTATCCCTTGCCATTCTGTTTGTTCATATTTTTTATCTTTTTCTTCAAGGAGACCCCTCAACATTTCATATAATAATGGTTTGATGGTGATGAACTCCTTTAGCTTTTTCTTATCTGGAAAACTCTTTATATGTCCATAGATTCTAAATGATAGCTTTGCAGGATAGAGTACTCTTGGTTGTAGGTTCTTGCTTTTCATCACTCTGAATATTTCTTGCCACTCCCTTCTGGCCTGCAAAGTTTCTTTTGAGAAATCAGCTGACAGTCTTATGGGAACTCCTTTGTCAGTAACTACTGCTTTTCTCTTGCTGCTTTTAAGATTCTCTCTTTGTCTTGAACTAAGCATTTTGATGATGATGTGTCTTGGTGTGGGTCTCTTGTGGTTTATCTTGTTTGGAACTCCTGTGCTTCCTGGATGCGTGTGTCTGTTTCTTTCACCAAGTTAGGGAAGTTTTCTGCCATTATTGTTTCAAATAAGTTTTCGATTTCTTGTTCTCTCTCATCTCCTTCTGGCACCCCCAAGATGAGAATGTTGGTACATTTGAAGTTGTCCCAGAGACTCCTTACACTATCCTCATTTCGTTGGATTCTTTTTCCTTTGTGCTGTTCTGATTGGATGTTTTTTGCTTCCTTATATTCCAAATTGATGGTTTGCTTCTTGCCGTTACCTACTCTACTACTGAATCTGTGTAAATTATTCTTTATTTCAGTTAGTGCCTCCTTCATTTCTGACTGTGCCTCCTTCATTTCTGACTGGTTCTTTTTTATGCTCTTGAGGCCCTCACTAAGTTCATTGAGGTTCTAAGTTCATTGAGCATCCTTATAAGAAGTGTTTTGAATTCTGCATCTGTTAGGTTGCTTATCTCCATTTTGCTTTGTTCTTTTCCTGGAGTTTTGTTCTGTTCTTTCATTTGGAACCTGTTTGTCTCCTCATTTTGGCTGCCTCCCTGTGTTTGTTTCTATGTATTACTTAACGAGAGGTATGGGGCTAGCTGAGACCAGATGCTGCTTGTTTGAAAGAATTTAGGAAAACCTGAAGCAGGATCCCTGACAAGCCAATTCTATGGTAAAGCAACTGGCAACAGCTTGGGTGGGCCTGAAATCAGTTGGGTGGTGCGGGGCCTCAGGGAATCACCAGGGCGGGGCAAACAGTATGAGCCAAGTTGCAGGAGCCCGAGATATGGCAGCTGTCTCCCACCCTCGTGAAGGGCTCACCAAAGGAACAAAGGCCTCTGATAGCACGTCTGTCTAGGAGAAAGCCCCCTCTCCAGCCCTCGCTCCAATGCCAAACAACTCAGTTCTTCCCCATTTGTCTCTGGTGCCTTTCAAGCTGCCTCCCCCATGTTGGAGCCTGGAAGGTGCGTGTCCGAGTAAGTCCATTTGCGGGCCCTTTAAGAGGAGCTGCTGGGGGCTCCAGCCGCCTCATCCTTCCTCAGCCTCAGTTGCCACTGGTTTTTCCAGCCATAAGTTATGGGGAATCCTCTTCCTGGCACTGGAACCCTGAGGTGGGTGCCTGGTGTGGGATAGGGACCCCTCACTCCTCAGGGAGGACCTTCACATCTGAGGTATCCTGCTGATTTTTATCTGCCACACGTGGGTGTGGGACCAGCCGGTCTAGACGTGGCTGTTTCTTTAATTTTGTAGTTGTAGGACTTCCATTAATCTTGATTTCAGGTGGTTTTGAATGATGGTGGTTCTGTAGTTTAATTGTAACTTTGATGTGCTTGTGGAAGGATGCGATACTGCGTTTACCTATGCTGGCATCTTGACCGGAAGTCTGAGAGCTGATTTTTATGGTAGAAAGGATCTTTACTGTTAGGATCTGTAGGCCACAGCAGTATTTATTGAGTAACTGATGGACATGGTGCTTTGCAAAGCATTTAAAAGCTAGTAGACAGCATTGCCAGAGTGTAAAGCCCAGAGCAATGGTGACAACTTCATTGCCTACTTTGAAAATGAGCTCTTCAGTTTGTAGACCTACCTACATCTCTTGGAGATGGTTTTATCTTGACCCTTAGATATAGAAAAATAGATTTACTGGTAGGTCCAAAATTAATTAATATTTGGCAAAACTGCCCTGCTTTTTTCTTACCAGTTTTAACTATTTTGTTTTTTTTCTCCTCACCCAAGGATATTTTTCCATTGATCTTCAGATAGAGAAGGAAGGAGGGAGAGAGAGAGAAACATCAATGTGAGAAAAACACACTGACTGGTTTCCTCCCACCTGACCCCCACAAGGGCTGGGGACTGAACCACAACCGAGGTACATGCCTTTGACTGGAATCAAACCCATGACTCTTTGGTCTGTGGGCTGACGCTCTAACTGCTGAGCCAAACCGGCCAGGGCTAAGTATTTTGTGTTTCATTTGATTAAGACAACAGAAGATTTTATCTCCTTGTCACCAGATAGTCTTAGGCTTGCTGCCACAGTACTGATACTATAAATGGGAAATTAATGTTCAGCCAGGCTTGCTGAACAACATACAGTTTTCTGTTTTATTCTGCCTCTGAAAACCTTGCCAACGTGTGCTAGTGACACATCACCATCAGGCGCCTTGACTCCTGACATTATTTGTATGCATGATATTATAGTCATTCCCCATAGGCAACAGATATCATAAGCAGTTGCCGCTTTAAACATCCTTCTTTATTTCTTTTTTTCCCCTTATTTATTTCTTAATGTGTGAAAGTAAAAATTAAAAACTCTTTTACCTTGCCAAAGAACAAAATCTGCTTAAGAGCACAGACAATGTAAAGAGCAGTTTGGTAATATATTCCAGTATTTTAAACTGTATGTGTCCTTGGACCCAACAGTTTCACATTTAAGATTTTATCTTATAGATGTACACTCATAAAGATGTATGGTTAAAGGTGTTTATTGCTGCAAAGTTTATATAGCAAAAATCTGAAAGCCGTCTAAATTTCCATATGGCTAAAGAAATGGTGGTACGCCCAGCTGGTGTGGCTCAGTGGTTGAGCATCGAGTCATATACCAAGAGGTCGCTGGTTCGAGTCCTGGTCAGGGCACACGCTCAGGTTGTGGGCCAAATCCCCAGTGTGGCACATGCAGGAGGTAGCCAGCCAATTGATGTTCTCTCTCATTGATGTTTCTATCTCTCTCTCCCTCTCCCTTCCTCTCTCTAAAATCCATAAAGAAAAAAGAATTATAAAAAAAAAACAAAGAAATAAATTGCCCTGGCTGGTTTGGCTCAGCAGTTAGACCATTGGACTGCGGACCAAGGAGTCCCAGGTTCGATTCCAGCCAAGGGCACATACCTCGGTTGCGGTTTGTCCCTGGCCCGGTTGGGGTTGTGTGGATGGCAACCAATTGATGTGTCTCTCTCACTTCGATGTTTCTCTCTCTCTCTCTCTCTCTCTCTCTCTCCCCCTCCCTCCCTCCCTCCCTCTCTCCCGCCCTCCCTCCCTCCCTCCGACCCCCTCCCTCCCATTCTGTCTGAAGATAAATGTAAAAAATATATCCTCGGATGAGAATTAAAAAAAAAAAAATGGTGGCCCCTGGCTGGTTTGGCTCAGTGGTTAGAGCGTTGGCCTGCGGTCCACAAAGACCTGGGTTCGGTTCCTACTAAGGGCACGTACCTCTGTTACAGTTTGTCCCCGGCCCTGGTTGGTTGTACGGGTGGCAGCCACTTGATGTGTCCCTTTCACGTCAATGTTTCTCTCTCTTTCTCTTCCTCTCTCTCCCTCCCACTCTGTCTGAACAAAAAATGGAAAAATGTCCTTGGGTGAGGATAAAAAAAAGAAAAAAAGAAAAAAAATGATGGTATTACCCACAAAATAGATATAATAACCTAGGTGTTAAGAGTTTCATATCAACACTTAGAAATCTACCAAGATATATTACTTAGGGGGAAAAAAGATGAGGTATGAGACTGTATGTAGAGTATGATCACATACACTCACTTGAATAAGCTATGCTTAGGAAATTTCTGGAATGATACATATAAAATTGTTCACTATGATTACCACTAAGGAGAGGAACTAGAGTCTTACATGAGAAGAAAGAATTTTAATTTTTTTTTTCTTTACTGATTTTATTATTTTTATTTTTTATCCTCACCCGAGGACATTTTTGTATTTATCTTCAGATAGAGCAGGATGGAGAGAGGGAGGAAGAGAGAGAGCGAAACATCGACGTGAGAGAGACGCATCAAGTGATTGCCACCAACCCACATGACCCGGGGGCCAGGGACAAACTGCAACCAAGGTACATGCCCTTAGCGGGAACTGAACCCGGGACTCTCTGGTCCACGGACCCATGCTCTAACCACTGAGAAAACTGGCCAGGGCTTCTTTACTGATTTTAGAGAGAGGAAGGGAGAGGGATAGAGAGGTAGAAACATTGATGAGAGAACATTAATTGGCCACCTCCTGCATGCCCCCCATTGGGTATTGGGCACACAACCTGGGTATGTGCCCTGACTGGGAATCGAACTGTCAACCTCTTGGTGTATAGGTCGACTCTCAACCACTGAGCTACATTGACCTAGCAAGAAATAATTTACTTTTCATATATACCCTTGTGTACTATTGGAATGATTTATCACACACACATAATTCACTTCTATAAAGTTAGAATCAGGCTTGACCTTTTTTATTTTCCTTCTGTGTTTTGTCTTAGCCAGATAATTACCTCATCTATCTCCTGAGGGCTCTCTGGAGAGATCTAGTTTTCTAATGGGAAAGGAAAGAAGGTTAAGGTTTCTGGAGAATAGGCTTTTAAGTTTTTATGTAAGAACAAGTAGAATGGATTTGGAGAAGTTAAAAGATGGTAAGAAACTTTCTATCCCCTGTCCATCCTGTATATATGGATGGAGGGGAAATGATAGGGGGACTGTTTCTTAGGAGGTTTCTCTTTGTTTGATGTTTTGTTTCCTACACCAAGCACAAAAAGACCTATCATAAAATGCAAGGATATTGACAAAGCACAAGTCAACTTTCGGTGTCTTAAACACTGAAAGAGGGTCCTGGGCATCATCTGCAGTTAATGGAAAGACTGCTGGAGGGGAGGGTTGTTAGAGACTACAGATTGAAACTACAAAAGGCACAGTACTGGGATTGCCTCCAGCATCATAGCTTCTTTTTTTTTTTTTTTTTTTTGGTACGGATTTTTTTTCCTTTTTTATTTTTATTTTTCACTGTATTAAAGATGTTCCTCATTTTTCCCCCATTGACCCCCTCCTCCCCACTTCTGCCCCCCTCCCTCCTGCCTTTTCCCACACTGTTGTCTGTGTCCATTGCTTATTCATATAAATTCTTTGGTTTATTTCTTCCCAAACCCCAACCCCCTTCTTTTTTTTTTCAATTAATTTATTTATTTTTGTTACAGATGTTTCTCCTTTTTCTCCCACTGATTACACTCTCCCACTCCCTCCCTGCCCTATCCCCAGCTTTGTTGTCCATGTCCATTGTTCATGCACACATGCATATAAGTTCTGTGGTTTATCTCTCCCCCACCACCTCCTCTTCTGGAGACTGTCACTCTGTACCCCACTTCAACATCTCTGGGACTATCCCATTCCTCAGACTGTTATGTTCATTATATTCAACATTAAGTGAGATCATATGATACATGTCTTTCTCTGTTTGGCTTGTTTCGCTTAGGATAATACTTTCCAGGTCCCTCCATGTAGTCTCAAAGGATAAGAGATTTTCTTTCTTACAGATGCATAGTACTCCATTGTGTATATGTACCACAGTTTTTTATCGATTCGTCTACTGATGGACACTTGGGCTGTTTCCAGATCTTAGCTATTGTAAATAGTGCTGCTATGAATATGGGGATACATATATTCTTTCTGATTGGTGTTTCAGGCTTCGTAGAGTATATTCCTAAAAGTGGGATTACTGGGTCGAATGGAAACTCAATTTTTCATTTTTTGAGGTAACATCATATTGTTTTCCATAGTGGCTGCACCAGTCTGCATTCCCACCAGCAATGTACTAGAGTCTCCTTTTCTCCGCACTCACGCCAACACTTGTTTAATAATTTGGTGATGGCGGCCATTCTGACAGGTGTGAGGTAATACCTCATTGTTGTTTTAATTTGCATCTCTCTGTGATGCATATTAGTCATGTTGAGCATTTCTTCATATGTTTCTTAGCCATTTGTATGTCCTGTTTGGAGAGGTGTCTATTTAGTTCCTCTGCCCATTTTTTTTTTTTTTAGGTCATTTATTTATTTATTTATTTATTTATTTATTTATTTATTTTTTATCCTCACCCGAGGACATTTTTCCATTTTTTGTTCAGGTAGAGTAGGAGGGGGAGAGAGGAACAGAGAGAGAGAGAGAAACATCGACGTGAAGGGACACATCGAGTGGCTGCCACCCGCACTACTGACCAGAGCCGGGGACAAACTGCAACCGAGGTACATGCCCTTAGCGGGAACTGAACCCGGGTCTCTCGGGACCGCAGGCCCACGCTCTAACCGCTGAGCCAAACCGGCCAGGGCTCTGCCCATTTTTTAATTGGGTTCTTTGTCTTTCTTTTGTTGAGTTGTATGAGCACTCTATATATATTGGAAATTAACCCCTTATCTGATATATCATTGGCACTTATGCTCACCCATACAGTGGGTAGCCTTTCTGTTTTGATGATTGTATCTTTCGCTGTGCAAAAGCTTTTGAATTTGATGTAGTCCCATGTGTTCATTTTCTCCTTTGTTTCTGTTGCCTTAGGTGATGTATCAGTGAAAATTCTGCTACGTATGATGTCTGAAATTTTGTTGCGTACATTTTCTTCTAGGATTTTTATGGATTCATGAGTCACATTTAAGTCTTTTATCCATTTTGTGTTTATTCTTGTGTAGGGTGTAGTTTGATGGTCTAGTTTCATTTTTTTTTTTTTTTTCATGTAGCTGTCCAATTTTCCCAACACCATTTATTAAAGAGGCCGTCTTAAGTTACACTGTATGCTCTTGCCACCTTTGTCAGATATTAATTGAGCATATTGCCTTGGGTCCATTTCTGGGTACTCTGTTCTCTTCCACTGATCTATATGCCTGTTCTTGTGCCAGTACCAGGCTGTTTTGATGACAGTGGCTTTGTAGTATAACCTGAAATCTGGTAATGTGATCCCGACAACTTTATTCTTCTTTTTTTAAGATTGTTGTGGTTATTCGAGGTCATTTTTGGTTCCATATGAACTTTTGAAGTATTTGTTCTAATTCTGTGAAGTATGACGTTGGTATTTTGATGGGGATTTCGTTGAATCTATAGATTGCTTTGGGTAGTATGGACATTTTAATGATGTTAATTATTCCAGTCCATTAACAAGGTTTGTGCTTCCACTTTTTTATATCTTCCTCTATTTCTTTTTTCAATGCCCTGTAGTTTTTTGCGAATAGGTTCTTTATTTCTTTGGTTAAGTCTAATCCTAGGTATCTTAATTTTTTTTTTCTGCAATGGTAAATGGGATGGTTTTCGTAGTTTCTCGTTCTGTGAGTTCATCTTTGGTGTATAAGAATGCCATCAATTTCTTGACATTAATTTTATATTCTGCTCATTTGCCAAATTCCGTTATTAAGTCTAGTAAATTTTTGATGGAGTCTTTGGGTTTTCTACGTATAATATCATGTCATCTGTGAATAATGACAGTTCCACTTCCTCCTTTCCAATTTGGATCCCTTTTATTTTTTCTTCCTCTCTGATTGTTGTGGCTAAGACTTCCATTACTATGTTAAATAAGAGTGGCAAAAGTGGGCATCCTTGCCTTGTTCCTGTTCTTAAGGAAAATGCTTTTAGTTTTTGCCCATTGAGTATGATGTTGGATGTAGGTCTTTCATATTTGGCCTTTATTATGTCAAGATATGATCCCTCTATTCTCACATTACTGATCATTTTTATCAGAAATGAATGCTGGATTTTCTTGAAGGCTTTTTCGGCATCTATTGATATGTTCATGTGGTTTTTATTCTTCATTTTGTTTATGTGGTATCACGTTTATTGATTTTCGAATATTGTACCAGCCTTGCATCCCTGGGATGAATCCCACTTGGTCATGGTGGATAATTTTTTTGGTGTATTACTGAATTCGATTTCCTAGTATTTTGTTCAGGATTTTGGCGTCTAGGCTCATCAGGGATATTGGCCTGTAGTTTTCTTTCTTTGTAGTCTTTTTCTGATTTCGGAATTAGAATTATGCTGGCTTTATAAAACGAGTTTGGAAGTCTTCCTTCCTCTTGACTTTTTTTGAAATAGTTTGAGGAGAATAGGTGTTAGTTCTTTTTTGAATGTTCGGAAAAACTCCCCCGTGAAGCCATCCAGGCCTGGGCTTTTGTTTGCTGGGATACTCTTGATTACATCTTCAATTTCTTCTGTTATTGGTGTGTTCAAGTTTTCTCTCTCTTCCTGATCCCATTTTGGGAGAATATGTGTTTCTAGAAACTTGTCCATTTCACTTAGATTGTCGAATTTGTTGCCATATAATTGTTCATAGTAGTTGTTAATGATTTTTTGTATTTCTGTGGTGTCCGTTGTTACTTCTCCTCTTTCATTTCTGATTGTATTTGGGTTCTCTCTTTGTTTCTTGGTGAGTCTAGCTAAGGGTCCATCAATCTTGTTTATCTTTTCTAAAAACCAGCTCTTTGTTTCATTGATCCTTTGAATTGTTTTTTTGGACTCTATGTCATTTATTTCTGCTCTGATCTTTACTATTTCCTTCCTTCCACTTGCTCTGGGGTTTTCTTTTTGTTTGCTCTCTAGTTCTTTCATTTGTGTGATTAGATAGTCTATTATAGATTTTTCTTGTTTTTTGAGGTAGGCCTGTAGTGCTATGAACTTCCTTCTCAGAACTGCTTTCGCTGCATCACATAGATTTTGTGTTGTTGTATATTCATTCTCATTGGTTTCCAGGAAGTTTTTAATTTCTTTGATCTCCTTGGTAACCCATTCATTGTTTAATAACATGCTATTTAGCTTTCATGTGTTCAAGTGTCTTTGCATGTTCTTGTTGCAATTGATTTCTAGTTTCAGGCCATTGTGATCTGAGACGATGCTTGATATGATTTCAATCTTCTTGATCTTGTAGAGACTTAATTTTTGTCCCGTTATGTGGTCTGTCTTTGAGAATGTCCCATGTGCACTTGAGAAGAATGTGAATTCTGTAGTTTTGGGGTGTAATTCTCTGTAGATATCTGTTAAATCCATTTGATCCTGTACTCCATTTATAGTCTTTATTTCCTTGCGAATTTTTTGTCTAGAGGATCTGTCCAGTGATGTCAGCGGGGTGTTGAAGTCCCCTGCTATGATTGTATTGCTATCGATTTCTCCTTTGAAGTACTCCAGAAGATTTTTAATATATTTTGGTGCTCCTATATTGGGTGCATATATGTTTATCAAGGTTATATCTTCCTGTGGATAGATCTTTTCAGTATTATGTAGTGACCTTCTTTGTCTCTAGTTATGGCCTTCATTTTGAAATCTATTTTATCAGATATGAGTATTGCTACCCCAGCTTTTTTTTTTCTCTTTCTGTTTGCTTGGAAGATTTTTTTTCCATTTCTTCACTTTCAACCTATGTGAGTCTTTTGTTGTGAGGTGGGTCTCTTGTAATCAACATATAGATGAGTCATGCTTTCTTATCTAATCAGCTACTCTGTATCTTTTTATGCGAGCATTCAATCCATTTACATTTAAGGTGATTGATATGTACTTATTTATTGCCATTTTTGTTTAGTGTGGTTATATTTTTCTTCTTATTTCTCCTGCTAATTACAGCAGTCCTTTTAACATTTATTGCTGTGCTGTTTTGATGCTATTGTATTCCCTTAGCCTTTTTTGGCTTGGGAAGTTCTTTATTTGACCTTCTATTTTGAATGACAGCCTTGCTGGGTAGAGTAGTCTTGGATTCAGATCCTTGTTTTTCATCCTTGATTACTTCATGCCATTCCCTTCTGGCCTGTTCTGTTTCTATTGAGAAGTCAGCTGAGAGCCTGATGGGGTTTCCTTTGTAGGTAACCTGTTGCTTCTCTCTTGCTGCTTTTAGGATTCTCTCTTTGTCTTGAATTTTTGGCACTTTCATTACTATGTGTCTTGGTGTGAGCCTGTTTGGGTTCTTGTGACTTGGGGCTCTCTGTGCTTCTTGATCTTGAAAGCCTTCTTACTTCACCAAATTAGGGAAGTTTTCTGTCACTATTTCTTCAAATATATTCTCTAACCCTTGCTCATTTTCTTCTTCTTCTTCGGGGACTCCTATGATGCAAATATTATTACATTTCCAGTTGTCCCACAGTTCTCTTAAGCTGTCTTTCTGTTTTTTCCTTTTGGTTTTCTGATTGGTTGATTTTTTCCACCCTATCTTCTAATTCTCTGATCCAGTCCTCAGCTTCCTCTACTCTGCTATTTAGACCTTCCAATGTGGTCTTTATTTCTGATATGTCATTCTTGATTTCTTCTTGGTGGTTTTTAATTTCCAACTCGTTGATTTTCAACATTTCTATGTCTTTACTCATGGTGTTCATGTCCTTACACATGCTCTTGAGCTTCCTCAAGATCATGGCTCTGAATTCTAGTTCTGGTAACTTGCTTAACTGCACCTCATTTATCTCATCTTCAGTAGAGGTCTCTTGTTCTTTCATTTGGCTTTTGTTTCTGTGTTTCACCATTTTGGCTATCACAGTGGGCTTTGTAGCCTGTCAAATTTTCCCTGTGGGTGTTGGTGTTCTGCTGTTTGTGGCTCCCTCTCCTGGGTTTGGATGAGCCAGGGAGGACCCATGTCAATTACCACTTTCAAGTCTTACTTTCCTGGTTAAAGTTGCTAGCCCAGGGAATGGTCCCGTTACCCTCTAGCTTTTTGCCTGGGGGCTATTAGTAGTGGTCACCTGAAGAACCTTGGTTTCTGAGTTGAATGAAAAACTCCCTCAGGTGATCAGTGCCAGAGGATTTCCGGAGGGTGGTGCAGATGCTGGTTGTTAATGGGCCTCAATTAGCATTTCAATGGCCACCAGTTTTGGTTGAATCTTGGGGCAGGGGCCGCAGGGGCCGCAGGGGCCACGGCCTCTACCAGGGCCCTGGGAAGGAGTAAGGTGACCACAGTCCTGTGTGGCTGCAACTCAGCAAAAGCTCTGAGCACCCTCCAAATCCCGAGCGTCCCCACACAATTCCAGTCCAGTCATTCCTCCCTCTGCTGGAGCCCAAGGTGAGTGGCTGCTGCCATTTTAGCCTCTGTCCTGTCTCTGCGCTGTGGAGCCACTTGGGAGTGTAACCATGTGCACCGCTCCCAGCTACGTGAGCTGCTCCCAGGTAAGGCCATCGCTCCAGGCCGAGGTCGAAGCCACCACAGGTTCCAGCGGAGGGGGCAGCTCCTATTCGAGGGTGCTGGTCCCAGCTGAGGGCACTGCAGGCCCCAGCTGAGGCTGCCTCAGCTCCCAGCCCAGTCCAATGTGGACCGTGGGCTCCCGGCCCCATCTCGCATCTTCGCAAGCCTACCAGGATTGAGTCAGTGTCCCTGGTTATGTCGTCCCCCACGCTGCTGTTTGGTAGTCTTTTCCTGACGATTTGTCTTTATTTTCATTGTAATTCCAGTTTATTCCTGGGTGATAGTCTGTGTAGCTTCCATTCACTCCGCCGCCATTTTCCAAGCTCCCAACACCCTTCTTTTTCAGGATTGTCAGTCTAGCAACCAATTTATTCTTAATCCCTTCACCTTTTTCACCCATTTCCCCAACCCCCTTCCATCTGGCAACCAACAGTGTTCTCTGTATCTATGAAAATGTTTCTGTTCTGCGTGTTCATTTTGTTTGTAGATTCCATTGTCGATAGATATGTATTCATTGCCATTCTGTTTGTTCATATATTTTATCTTTTTCTTCAAAAAGACCCTTCAACATTTCATATAACAGTCTGGTGGCGATGAACTCCTTTAACTTTTTCTAGTCTGGGAAACTCTTTATATGGCCATCGATTCTAAATGACAGCTTTGCAGGTTAGAGTAATCATGGTTGTAGATTCTTGCTTTTCATCACTCTGAGTGTTTCTTGCCACTTCCTTCTGGTTTGCAAAGTTTCTTTTGAGAAATCAGCTGACAGTCTTATGGGAACTCCCTTGTAGGTAACGAACTGCTTTTCTCTTGCTGCTTTTAAGATTCTCTCTTTGTCTTTAACCTTTTGCATTTTGATGATGATATGTGTTGGTGTGGGCCTCTTAGGGTTGATCTTGTTTGGGACTCTCTGTGCTTCCTGGACTTGTATGTCTGTTTCCTTCACCAAGTTAGGAAATTTTTCTGCCATTATTGTTTCAAATAGGTTTTTGATTTGTTCTTCTCTCCCTTCTCCTTCTGGCATCCCCAAGATGCGTATTTTGGCATGCTTGAATTTGTCCCATAGGCTCCTTACACTATCCTCATTTGGGGGAATTTTTTTCTTTTAGCTGTTCTGATTGGGTGTTTTTTTTTTTCCTCACCCGAGGACATTTTTCCATTTTCTGTTCAGATAGAGTGGGAGGGAGGGAGGGAGAGAGGGAGAGAGAGAGAGAGAGAGAGAGAGAGAGAGAGAGAGAGAGAGACTTCGATGTGAAGGGACGCATCGAGTGGCTGCCACCCGCACGACCCACCAGGGCCGGAGACAAACTGCAACCGATGTACATGCCCTTAGCGGGAACCGAACCCGGGTCTCTCTGTACCACAGGCCAACGCTCTAACCGCTGAGCCAAACCGGCCCGGGCTGATTGGGTGTTTTTTTTGATACCTTATATTCTAAATTGATGGTTTGCATCTTTGCTTTACCTACTCTACTATTGAATCTGTGTAAATTATTCTTTATTTCAGTTAGTGTCTCCTTCATTTCTGACTGTATATCCTTCATTTCTGACTGGTCCTTTTTTATGCTCTTGAAGCCCTCACTAAGTTCACTGAGGTTCTCACTAAGTTCATTGAGCATCCTTATAAGCAGTATTTTGAATTCAGCATCTGTTAGGTTGCTTATCTCCATTTCGCTTAGTTCTTTTCTTGGGGTTTTGTTCTGTTCTTTCATTTGGGACCTGTTTCTTTGTCTCATTTTGGCTGCCTCCCTGTGTTTGTTTCTATGTGTTACTTAAGGAGAGGTATGGGGCTTGCTAAGACCAAATGCTGCTTGTTTGAGAGAATTTAAGGAAACCTGAAGCAGGATCCCAGACAGGCCAATCCTATGGTAAAGCAACTGTCAACAGCTTGGGTGGGCCTGAAAGGTGGGTGGGGCAGGGCCTCAGGGAATCACCAGGCCGGGGCAACCAATATGAACCAGGTTGCTGGAGGCCCAAACATGGCACCTGTCTGCTGCTCCAGGGAAGGCTCACCAAAGGAACAAAGGCCTCTGGCAGCATATTTGTCCAGGAGAAAGCCCCCTCTCCAGCCCTCGCTCCAATGCCAAACAGGTTGGTTCTTCCCTGTATGTCTTTGGTGCCCCTCGAGCTGCCTCCCCTCCAAGCTTAGAGGGAGTGAGTTCAATAAGTCCATGCGTGGGCCCTTTAAGAGGAGCCCCAGGGGCTCCAGCTGCCTCAGCCTCCCTGAGCCTTAGTTCCCGCTGGTTTTTCCAGCCAGAAGTTATGGTGACTTCTCTTCCTGGTACTGGAACCCTGAGCAGAGCACCTGGTGTGGGACGGGGACCACTCAGTCCTCAGAGAGGACCTTCCCAGCCGAGGTGTCCTCCTGATTTTTATCCACCACACATGGGTGTGAGACCATCCTGTCCGCCTCCACCACTCCTACTAGTCTCGGTGTGGCTGCTTCTTTAAATCCATAGTTGTAGGACTTCCACTCAGCTGGATTTCAGGCGGTTTGGAATGATGGCTGTTCTGTAGTTTAGTTGTAACTTTGATGTGGTTGTGGGAGGACGTGATACTGCATTTACCTATGCAACCATCTTTCTTTTTATTTTTGTTACAGATGTTTCTTCTTTTCCCCCCACTTATTTCCCCTTACCCTCCCTCCCCACCCTGTCCCCAGCTTTGTTGTCCATGTCCATTGTTCATGCATACATGCACATAAGTTCTGTGGTTTCTCTGTCCCCCACCACCCCTTCTTCTTGGGATGTCAGTCTGTACCCCACTTCCACTTCTCGGACTACCCTATTCCTCAGACTGGTATGTTCATTATATTCCACAAATAAGTGAGATATATGATACTTGTCTTTCTCTGTTTGGCTTGTTTTGCTTAAGATGACACTTTCTAGGTCCCTCATGTAGTCTCAAAGGATAAGAGATCTTCCTTTCTTACAGCTGCATAATACTCCATTGTGTATATGTACCACTGCTTTTTTATCCATTTGTCTACTGATGGACATTTGGGCTGTTTCCAGATCTTAGCTATTGTAAATAGTGCTGCTACAAACATCGGGGTACATATACTCTTTCTTATTGGTGTTTCAGGCTTCTTAGGGTATATTCCTAGAAGTAGGATCACTGGGTCAAATGGGAGTTCAATTTTTTAATTTTTTGATATAACACTATATTGTTTTCCATAGTGGCTGTACCAGTCTGCAATCCCATCAGCAGTGTACTAGAGTCCCCTTTTCTCCACACTCTTGCCAACACTTGTTGTTTAATGATTTGTTGATGGCGTATGCCGCCATCTTGACTGGAAGTGCATCATTTTAATGTGAAATTTAGGCTCTTCATGAAATGGTCTAAAACATCAAATTTTTGTTTCTGGAATAGACCCATTGTTCTTTCCTGAGGTCCCCTTCCTCCACAGGATAGGATTAATACAGTCAAGAGTACCCATTCTTACAATGTCAAACATTGCTGTGGATGCACAAATTGATTAGCATTTCTGTAGGGTAATTGGTATCAAAATCCATAAGAACATGTAAATATTTTAACTAACCAACTTTTCTACTAAGAATTTATCCTAAGGGATAAGTTAGAGAAAAAAATACACACAGTTATAAGTGCAAAGTCATTGCAATATTATTTGCAATAGAAAAAAGTTGAAAAACAACCCAAATCTATTAATGAGAGACTGATCCAATAAGTCATATTTATCCATACAGTCATGAATAGTCATGTTGATGACTACAGTATAGAACTATATGTTTTTATTGTGGTAAAATGCACATAACAAAATTATGTTAACCATTTTAAGTGTACAGTTTGATGATATTGACTTCATTCAATTGTTGTGCAGCTGTTTCCACTGTCCATCTTCAGAACTCTTTTTATCTTGTAAAATTGATGCTTTCTACCAATTAAACAATAATTACTTCCCCCCTCCCCTCAGCCCATAGCAACCACCATTCTATTTTCTGTCTCTATGATTTTGACTAATCTAAATACCTTATGTAAGTGAAATTGGTTTTATTTGTATGTGTGACTGGCTTATTTCACTTAGCATTTCTTCAAGGTTCATTCATGTTGTAGCATATTGTGGATTATTCTTCCTTTTTAAGGCTGAATAATATTGCATTGTATGTATATAGCACATTTTGCTTGTCCATCTGTCAGTAGATACTTGGGTTTGATTTTGTTTTTCCTGTTGTGAATAATGCTTCTCCAGGAACATGTGCACAGCTGCCTGACATGGGGCTGAGGTGTGGTTTATGATTGATTGGCTGCCATTGCGCCAAGAGCAAAACTGACCAAAATCAAAATCAGCTGCAATTTTCTGTTGAAATCTTCCCTTAGAAGTTGCAAGCCTTCAAGAGGCTCTACAGTTCCAATATATTTACATCAGACAGATTCTGCCAGTATAACTGTTGTCTAGGTAGGAAGATAGATTTCTGGTGCTCTGTCATCTTCTCAGAATCCTCTCTTTAATAAATGTTAATTGAGGTGGAATTCAAGTATACAATTAACCATTTTAACATATTTTAGGGATTTAGATTATAAAATAATAATCTCAGTTTTGTAAATATATGTGCACAGAAAAAAGATTGGACTGAAATATATGAAAATGTGAAGAATGGTCATTACTGAGTCATAGGATTACAGTTTTTATCTTCTTCCTACATTTCTGTATACTCCAAATATATTTCTGTAACTCCCTTATAAGCAGAAGGAAATGATCCATAAAAAAGAACAAAGACCTCCTCCAGGTGTATTCATTTGGGAACACAGTCATAGTGGCAGTGTTCCTCAATTGATCTCAAAAGAGTTAGTAGCTTACCTGTACCCCCTTTTGCCTTTTATTGAGTAAAAAACAAAACTTTCTTATTTCTAGGTAAATGCCAAAGAGCTCGATTCAAAGTATGCGCATATTCAAGTCACTTATGTGAAGCCCTACTTTGATGACAAAGAACTCACAGAAAGAAAGACTGAGTTTGAAAGAAACCATAATATCAACAGATTTGTTTTTGAGGCTCCTTATACATTATCTGGCAAAAAGCAAGGCTGTGTAGAAGAACAGTGCAAACGCCGTACAATCCTGACTAGTAAGTAGGATTTTGCATAAAACTTGATTGACTTGGTCCTTTGTGATAAACACAAGCAACAGTTGGCCAGCCAGAAAATATAACTGAAATTTTAATCATTTATTGTTCTGCTGTTCCATTACTGGCTTGCACAAACATTGGGTATGTAATAAACCCTAGTTTTCCTGTATTTAATTTGTGATTGCTCTGAGGTGTCCCATAAAGATAATTTCTTCCTCAATCATGAAGTAATAAGGTGCTATATGGTACTCCTAAGGTAGTATCTAGAGAAGGCATGAGGAAAATTAAGCACAGTGGATTTTTAAAAAATAATTTGGGTGTTTGAACAAATGATATTTTAAGATAGTAAATCAATCTTAATGTTTTAATAGCTTCAAACTCGTTTCCATATGTGAAGAAGAGGATCCCTATAAACTATGAACAGCAGATTAATTTAAAGCCAATTGATGTTGCTACTGATGAAATAAAAGATAAAACTGCAGAGCTGCAAAAACTTTGCTCTTCTGCTGATGTGGACATGATTCAGCTCCAACTTAAATTGCAAGGCTGTGTTTCAGTGCAGGTATGATGGTTTCCAAACATGTATTAAATGTTTATTGATGCTCCTCTTGCTTTTTTAAGGGCACAGAGCAAGCCTTAATTTAATTGTGAGTTACATTCTTATTGAGTGCAAACATCTGTGCATTATTTTTTACTAACTCAATACAGAAATTATGTTCAGTTTCGATAAATTTTGTTATGTCAGAGGATTTTAACATAAATCCCTATGAATATAGCCAAACTCCATGTTTACATATCAGAAATCATTAACTAATTTATTAGAATATCACCTTTGTTAATATTTTTTCAAATAAACTTTTAGTAAGAATAGTAAATATGTTTCTCAGATGCAGACTTTTAATGTATTTGGTTGTGTTTTGGGTTTTTTTTTTAGGAGAAATGCAAATTTTACTTTTTATTACATTCTGACAACTTTCATTTTTCTTCTTTTGTAATTTAGGTAAATGCTGGTCCATTAGCATATGCAAGGGCTTTCTTAAATGATAGCCAAGCTAGCAAGTATCCACCTAAGAAAGTCAATGAGTTGAAAGACATGTTTAGGTAAGTGCTTTGTAGTGTTCAGATCAGACCTCTATTCTTTTACTCCTTTTCCTTTGGAAAAAAAACCCCAAAATATTCACCAAATAATATCCCTCTAAAAAAGGACATGCTCTCTTCTCTTTTACAATATTTAAGTGACCTCCTAATGGTACTTTAGTGAGTAAATGTGGGCTCTCTTTCATGCTGCAGGACATTAACAATGTCCTAGTGACCCAAGATAATAAATATACCATCTTACTATATTACCTTGGATGTTGTGACACAAGCACAAGCCTAAATTCATTACCCACATTCCTCCTTTGCCCCACTGAACTCATGCCACAACATTTTCGATCATTTAGGGTAGAAATAAAAGTGGAACTGGACGGGTTGGAGGGGCTTGCCTCCTGTCCTGTGTCCTTAGTTCCACTTAGATTCTGCCAGTCTGGGACATGTAATAGCTTGTCTTGAGTGAGCATCCTTGTAAGCTAAGGGATGTCTGAATCTGTTTAATATATAAAAGAGTTTACATTCAGAATAAGAGAGACAGTTGAATAAAATAAACTAAAGAGAAAGGTGATATCTTACCCATTCATTTGCTCCCAATTTATTTTTTCTGTCTGTGTGTTATCAGCTGTTCCAGGTTGCAGAGTAATCAATAGTCATTCAGTCACCAATATTTATTAGTGCCTGGCATGTACAAAAAGATTCTACTGCCCTGGCCAGTTTTGCTCAGCGGTTAGAGCGCCGGCCTGTGGACTAGAGAGTCCCCGGTTCAGTTCCCGCTAAGGGCACATATCTTGGTTGCAGTTTATCCCCAGCCTCGGTTGGGATCGTGTAGGTGGCAACGAGTTGATGTATCTCTCTCACATCGATGTTTGTCTCTCTCTCTCTCTCCCTCCTGCTCTATCTGAAGATAAATACAAAAATGTCCTCGGGTGAGGGTAAAAAAAAAAAAAAAAGATACAAAACAGATGAGCAGCAAGGTGTAATTTTGTCTCCTAAGACCTACACTCTAATTATTGATATTAAACATAAACACATGAAATAATGGAAAAGTACTTTTATAATGTCATCAACTCTGTCCCCACTCTTAGGAGCCATAGGCAGATATTTCAAAGCTATAGCACCCAGCACTGGGTACATAGTGAGCCCCAAGTAAATTATTTTTAAATGAATGACTCATTATGTACAGATGCAAATTAACGTTAGCACAAATTTAGCTGATATAATATCAAGTAAATGACTGAGCAAGTAGGCTTCCTAAAACGTATACATTTTGAATCAGATTTTAAAGGACATAAGAAAATTGAGAGAAAAAATAAAAAACAAAGGGAAGGGTATTTCAGATAGGATGTAGCATTAGCAAAGGCACAGTGAGAAAATACAGGATTGTAATCTTCCTTCTAGGCAAGTAAGCCATGTTTAAAGTTAATATCAAAATGATTGTCAGTGAAACTTTCTGGGAGTAAATAACAAAACCTTTATCTTTGATCTTCATCCACAGGAGATTCATACAAGCATGCAGCATTGCACTTGAACTAAATGAGCGGCTAATTAAAGAGGATCAAATTGAATACCATGAAGGGCTAAAGTCAAATTTCAGAGAAATGGTAAAAGAATTGTCTGACATTATCCACGAACAGGCAAGTGTTAGGGTGGTTGAACATGAAAACATGATCTTGGGTCCTTAAATTGTTACTTAACAAAATCTGTTTGAAATATATTGCCTTGAAATTATTCTGTCTGTATTTTAAAATTTGCTCATATTATCATTAATCATTTAAATGACATAATGCAAATCAAATTTAAAGCAATTATCTGAGGCGATTTTTAAAGCAATTATCAGATATAAATCATATTGTTCTTTGTGCCACAATGCCATTAGAAGTGAATAGCTGAACAAGTCTGAGTTTATCTACTGTGAACATGGATAAAAATCTCTCAAGAAGGGTCCTAATGAAGTTAATGATTGGCTCAATAGCCAAATTCCTAAATTAATATCCCTATCATGGTTGTAAGAAACTAGATACTGTCATTTAGGTGAGATCCTGAGTGATTTCCAAAATTTGGAAATTGTCTTAATACCCACACAGCCTATATAACTCTGTTTTCATCAAACTTCTTAGCATTGTAATCTATGACTGAGTGTTAATGACAATTATAGCTAACTTAGTAAAACCTAACCTGAAAAGTATAGAAGCGAAGACCTATTATTCATCACTTAGAGCCACATTATGCCATTAAACTACAACCCTTTAGAGAACACATTCTTAGAGCTGGTTCCAGAAAGGAGACCTTTATCCATCCTGCTCTCTGTATTTCAGTGATTACTTGAAGGCACTCACCCATGTGAGACTGTCACACAAAGGGTGTACTTACAAACAGGCCTACAATGATTAGTATCCAAAGAACTGCAGTGTGATGATGGAGAAGAGGAGTTTTTTCTAGGAAAAGAAGTAGTTGACCTTAAATCAAGCTCTGCCTCTGAATTTATTTCGTCTGCTTTTTCTAAGAATGAGCTATGAGGAATTTAGTTACTATTAGCCCAAGGCTGCACTGAGTGACCAAGGAGTCTAACTTTCCAAACATTGTCATCTTCTCAGTATAAAGAATCTAGTCAGCTAGACTTTCATCATCCCATCCGTTCAATGACCAGTTGGTTGTCCCACAGTCTCCTATTCGCCCTTCTCTGTGGCTGGGAATCTTGTTGGCTTGAGGAGTCTGGAATCAGTGTTCTTTTTCTTTTTCCACCTTCTGTCATCCCCCTTAGGAGGGAGTGCATACTGTTCCAAGGCATTCCTCTGCTGCTCAGTTTTCAGAGGACCTTTTTTGTCTCTTTCTCAAAGCAGCAAGGTGATCAAGACTAGGAAGGTGGGGAACCATTCCACTTTCTTTATTGTCTCTATCTCAAGCTCAGCCCATGAGTACAGTGGGGGTATACCTTTCTTTACCATCACTTTTCTGAGGTTTATTTTATCAAATAGATAAAATAATTTATTTCTGGAAACTGTCCAGTTTATGGGTTTCTATTCTTCATAATCCACGGAGGGGGGGTGGACGACAGTAAAAGCTCATCCTTCACAAAAAGATATAAAATAATTATATGTCATTTTAAGCCAATGTGTACTATATTAAAATGGTTTAATTTGCATGCAGCTGCATGACCTAGCTGCATGAACTCTATTCAAATTGAAAACAAATTATTCAATTTACCGCTATTACTGTGATCAAGATGTTTAGAGCAGTAATTTTATAGTTTTTTGCCCCTGAACCATAAATTTTACAAATCTGCTCACATATTTCCCACCTGTCTCATTCAATTCCCATAAATCTTGACCATTGTATTTAGTTGTAGAGACCGATATTTTAGACCCTTGAGATTATATATTGCTAGCCAACCAAGAAAAATCTTAGTTTCTATTGGTTTATATTTATGCAAGCTCTCTTGTCATAATACATCATATTCAGACATGCCTTAGTTGGGGCAAATGTTGACTTTATAATGAATTTTTGTAAATCAATATTTTCTATTAGATTCTCATATGAACGAGCCCCCTTTTAGTCATATACATTGAGACGCATTATTTCCCAAAGGAAAATATAATGCAAAATAAAAACAGCAGTAAATGTGTGCTGAAACATGAATTATTCTGTATAGCTCCATGTAAATGATTACTTAACAAAAAGTTATGGCCTGGCTATTTCTTTTCAATATAATCTGTTACAGTATGCCAAAATATAGTCCTTTTAAAAACTTCTTCAAGCTGCCGACTTTTATTTATTTGTATATTATTTTTTTAAAGATATGTTTTTATTGATTTTTTTTTTTAGAGAGAAAGCAAGGGAGAGAGATAGAAACATCGATGTGAGAGACATACATCGATTGGTCGCCTCCTGCAGGCTCCCTAATGGGGATCAAGAATGTGCCCTGACTGAGAATTGAACTGACAACCTTCTGGTGCATGGGATGACACCCAGCTAACTGCACCACAGCAGGCAGGACTAAATACAGGTTTTTTAATTAGA
The DNA here is from genome assembly GCF_014108415.1 of Molossus molossus. Lineage (NCBI taxonomy): Eukaryota > Metazoa > Chordata > Mammalia > Chiroptera > Molossidae > Molossus > Molossus molossus. The sequence continues at coordinate 48,552,844 of NW_023425355.1, forward strand.
TAGAGTTTGTGGTGGCCATTGTAGTGTCTGTTTGGTGTTTGCTTGTCTTTACAATGAGTTGCCCTTTTCACTGGTCACATCTGAAAGGTGTGTACAGTCAATTAGTCATCTCTTAAACCTCTATATGCTTTTAGATTTGTGTCATGAGTGATGCTTGTTGTAAAGAGAAATTGTCTCTATCATAAGACATGATTTGTAGCAACATAAGTGATATGATACATTATTGCCACCATAGACCAATTTGCAGGTTTAATACTCAAGTTTCAGAGCTAACTTAAGAGAAACAAGTATTGAAACCTAAGTTGGGACAGTATAGTGGAGAGGTTTGGATTTTATGTATGTGCTATTTTTTTCTTTCATCTAATCTAAACATAAAATCTGTTGCTTTTGATCCCACAAAATAGATCATTTAAAAATATGTATACTGATATGAATATATATGTTTATATATTTATGGGATATAGAATATATTTTTATGAAGTTCTTCATTTCCATAAAAATCTTGTATATTAATTAGCTTGCATAATTATAGTGCCTGTTTAGAAATATGCACTTATGCCCTGGCCGGTTTGGCTCAGCGGTTAGAGCGTCCGCCTGCGGTCCAGAGAGACTGGGGTTCGGTTCCCGCTAAGGGCATGTACCTCGGTTGCAGTTTGTCCCCGGCCCTGGTTGGGTTGTGCGGGTGACAGCCACTCGATGTGTCCCTTTTGCATCGATGTTTCTTTCTCTCTCTCTCCCTCCCACTCTATCTGAACAAAATATGGAAAAAAATGTCCTCAGGTGAAGATTTAAAAAAAAAAAGAAATATGCACGTATGACTTTTCTCTTTATTTATTACTATTTCCCAAGTCTCCAGAGAAGGTGCATGGGTATCTACATGTTTGAAAAGCTCCACAGGTGATCCTGAGAACTGCTGTGTTAGAAGATGGTCCATAAACTCATATCAAATGGTCCACCGTTTAGAGCTCTTGTTATGACCATGTGTTAAAAAATATTTTAAAGATTAAATTACCTCTCACTTCTTACTGAGTTTTGCATTTTATAATCTTTTGTTTTTCTTAATGAGTAACCAGATCTTTTCTGCTTTTTTTGCTCTGCTGCCTTTGTAATACAGCTTTGAAGACTTAAGTCGGTAATGTTAATTTTTTGCTTTTTGTCATTTTAAATAGCTAAGTGGCATTGATAAATTGAAATATGCCTGTAATTTCACATACATATACTTTTTGGCAGTGGCTGTTTTGCTTCATGATAAACATTCAGATTTCCTTTGTTTTAGATATTACAAGAAGACACAATGCATTCTCCGTGGATGAACAACACATTACATGTATTTTGTGCAATTAGTGGTACATCGAGTGACAGAGGTTATGGTTCCCCAAGATATGCTGCTGAAATATGAGGACCCGTGGATTAAAGTGAGAATGAGACTGGCCTTTCTCAGGAATATTTGGAGCTGTGCAAATGTTAAAATTTAAAGATTTGATACACATGGAGTGTTTCCTTCTGACACCAAAATTTTAATGCTTTCAAACAGGGTGCTTACATATTTGTAAATATTTAAGCAACATGGAAGTGCCTGGAAAATTGCGCCCCTGTGCTTGGTTTGTACTTTTTTAGGTAAATCTATATACTAAGAAATAGAGCTCAAAAACATAAAGTCAAATTGCTTAATTATTGCTTAAAATAATAGTGGTACTATGTAAAATGGTATAACAGAACACAATAAAAGGTAAAACTTATTTGTAATTAGAAGTGACGGAAATAATACTTTGAATTTAGCATTATTCTGGACAGGAAGTTTAATTCGTTATACTAATCCTTGGAGAAAAAATGATCAAATTTCCATAAAACATGGATATTTCAGATTGGGGAGATAATTTGAAATCTTGCCTACTGGTTGTAAAGGCTGGGCTAAAAGAAACAAAAGCGTTATTTAAAAAGGAAAATTTCACAAAGAAAGCACATACATAGAAATACTAAAGTTATTATTCCTTCAGGTTTTGATCTGATGATGCCAGGTAATCAAGTTGGTCTCCTCCAACACAAACATGAGGGATTTACATGTGGCATGGGTTTCCCCAGCAAGTGGCATTTGTTGCCAGAACTTTATCATCTGAGGCTATCCATAAAGATAAACAAAATATTTCTGAGAATTTGCAGTCAGAGCATACTATACAACTCCAACGCTTTAGCAGCAGAGTCTGATGTAGGAATTTGTAATGATTATTTTCTTCAGTTTACAAGGTTAAGAAGCCTTTTGATAGAACTTGGTGGCTGCAGCATTTCTTGGGTCAGTATACATAACCACTGAAGACTCTGCAACTGCGAGCTTAGTATTACATTTCTAGCAATGAAGAAATCTCAGACTACCTAAATAATTCAGGAGAAACCAAGATGTGAACAACATTTTTAGCTTGAATTATCCATATAATTTTGGCTGCCTTTCATGTAAATTTTAAGTTTTAGATTTATTTTTCTTATGTAGGTTAGCCTATTTTACAGATTAAAAAAAAAGACACTGAAATATAAATTGATTGTATGGAGCCTTGACTTTTTGAATACTTTGTGATCAAGTAAATCTTTGAGATTATGCATCTGACTGGCCATTTTTCTTTTCTTTTATGACTTTTTATTTTCAACTACAGTTGACATACAATATTATATTAGTTTCAGGTGCACACCTCAGTGATTAAACATTATATAACTAAGTGATCATCCCAATAAATCTCGTACCCCTCTGACACTATACACAGTTATTACAATATTATTGACTATGTTCTCTATGCTGTACTTTACATCCCTGTGACTGTTCTATAACGACAAAGTTTCACTTCTTAATCCCTTCACCTTTTTTATCCATCCCCCTACCCCCCTCCCATCTGGCAGGCTTCAAAATGTTCTCTGTATTTCTGAGTCTGTTTCTGTTCTGAATGTTTGTTTATTTTTTAGATTCAATTGTTGATAGATATGTACTTATTGCCATTTTATTATTCATATTTTATCTTTATTGTTGAAAATATCACAGATGTCCCCCCCTTTTATCCACCATTGACCCCCTCCTCCCTGTCCCTGTGGCACCCCTGTCTTCCCCACACTATTGTCTGTGTTATGCATATATGAGTTCTTTGGTTTATCTCTTCCCACACTCCCTTCCCCTCACCGAGGTTCCTCAGTCAGTTCCCTGTTTCCATGTCTCTGGATCTATTTTGTTATAATTTTTATCATTTTTTTCTTCTTCAATAAGACCCTTCAACATTTCTTCTTTTTCTTTTTAATTTTTTTATCCTCACCCTCACCTGAGGACATTTTTCCATTTTTTGTTCAGATAGAGTTGGGGGGGGGAGAAACATCGATGTGAAAGGGACACATTGAGTGGTTGCCACCCACACGACCCAACCAGGGCCGGGGACAGACTGCAACTGAGGTACGTGCCCTTAGTGGAAACCAAACCCGGGTCTCTCTGGACCACAGGCCGATGGTCAAACCACTGAGCCAAACCGGCCAGGGTGACCCTTCAACATTTCATATAGTATTGGTTTGGTGGTGATAAACACCTTTACCTTTTCCTTGTCTTGGAAACTCTTTATCTGTCCTTCTATTCTAAATGATAGCTTTGCTGGGTAGAGTAATCTTACTTGTAGGTCCTTGCTTTTCATCACCTTGAATATTTTGGCCAATCCCTTTTGGCCTGCAAAGTTTCTGTTAAGAAATTAGCTGACAGTTCTATGGGCATTTCCTTGAAGATAACTAACTGCTTTTCTCTTGATGCTTTTTAGATTCCCTCTTTGGCCTTGTCTGGTGTGGCTCATTGGATAGAGCTCCGGCCCACAGTTCAATTCCCAATCAAGGGCATGTACCTGGGTTGCAGGTTCGATCCCAGTGCAGGAGGCAGCCAATCAATGTATCTCTCTCGCATTTCTGCCCTCCCCCCCAAAAAAAAACTCAATGGAAAAAATATCCTTGGGTGAGAATTAACAAAAAAAAAAAAAATTTTCTCTTTGTCTTTAACCTTTTGCACTTTAATTATTATGTGTCTTGTTGTGGGCCTCTTTGGGTTCATCTTGTTTGGGACTCTGTACTTCCTGGACTTGTATGACTATTTCCTTAACCAGGTAAGGGAAGTTTTCTGTCATTTTTTTACAAAAGGTTTTCAGTTTTTCTAGCACCCTCAAAATGCAAATGTTGGTGTGCTTAAAGTTGTTTCAGAGGCTCCTTATACTATCATATTTTTTTGTCTTTTCTTTTTCCTGTTCTGATTGTTTTCTGTTTCCTTATCTTCCAAATCTCTGATTGGATGTTCTGCTTCATCTATTCCACTATTGATTTCCTGTAATGTATTCTTAGTTTCAGTTAATTCATTTTTGATTGGTTCCTTTCTATGTTTTCTAGTTCCATTTTATGTTTCCTATCTCTTTATTGAAGTTCTCACTAAGTTTATCTTCTCTTCCCCTAAGTTCATTGAGCATCTTTATAACCAGTGTTGTTTTTTAATCCTCACCTGAGGATATGTTTTTACAGATTTTGAGAGAGAGAGAGAGAGAGAGAGAGAGAGAGAGAGAGAAACATAAATGTGAGAGAAAACATCAATTATTTGCCTCCCATACACACCCTGACCAGGAATTGATCCCACAACCTTTTGGTGTACCGGACAGTGATCCAACTATCTTAGCCAACCAGTCAGAATATAACCAGTGTTTTGAACACTGCATCCGGTAGATTATTTGTCTCCATTTTGTTTAATCCTTTTTTGAGTTTTGTTCTGTTCTTTCATTTGGGACACATTTTTTTGTGTGTCCATGTTTTAGCTGCTTTCCTGTGTTTCCTTCTATGTATTTTGTAGTGCTGCTATATCTCCTGGGCTTGGTAGGGTGGCTTTATGTAGTAGGTGTCCTGTAGGGTTCAGTGGCACAGCCTCCCATTCACCTGAGCTGGGTACTCCAGGTACACCTATCTTATGGATTCTGTATACCCTCCTGTTATAGATGAGCCTTGATTGTTGTTGGCACATCTGATCAGCTGCAAGGACTAGCTGTGGCCACCGCGGAAGAACTGTTATGCAGGGGCCCACTCCAAGGAGCAAGATTTAGTCTGCCCCTTGAGTGGTTGGGTGGTGCTTCGACATGGTCTGAAGCCGTCCACTGGGTGCATTGGCTCTTGGGCCTCCCTGGAGATGTAGGCCAAGGTCAGCCACCACCTGTGTTCTTCCCTGGGTCCATTCAGCATGAGCTACAAAGTGATCTGTAGATAGCTGCTACTTGTGCTGGGTTTGAAGGTGCCCCAGCAAGGCCAAGCCGCGGACCAAGTCCCACTGTCCCTAATGCTGGTCCTAGAGTCATTTAGTAAGAGGTACAGGGCATGTCGAGGCCAGATGCTGTTTGAGAGATTTTAAAGTCTGAAGCATGATTCAGGACAGGCCATTCATTTAGAAAAGCCACTGGAAACAACTTGGATGAGCCTCCAAGTTGGATGGATTGGGGTCTCAGGGAATCACCAGGGCAGGGTGAACAGGGTGAGCCAGATTGATAGATACTCAGATATACCGCCTGCCTGCCAGCTGGTAGGGGGAGCTCAGGAAAGGAACAATGGCCTCTGCCAGCACTTCTCTCTTGGGAAAAGCTGCCCCTCAGCTCTTGCCCTCATGCCAGACAATTCAGTTCCTCTGCATATGTCCCTGGTGTTTTTGGAGCTGCTGCCTCAGCACTGGAGCTCAGCAGGATTGAGTCCAAGTAAGTTTGTGCATGGGCCCCTTAAGAGGAATTGTCTGGGACTCCCTCAGCAACCCCCCTGCCCAGTTTTTACATCCAGAATGTATAGGGACTTCTTGGTGTGGGGCTGGGACCCCTCACTCCTCAAGGGAGATCTCTGCAGCCAAGATATTCCTCCTGATTTTTATCTGCCTATGGGTGTGGGACCAGCCCATTTTGAGGCTCTGCCCCTCCTATCTTGATGTGACTGCTACTTTATATCCTTAGTTGTAGGACTCTGTTCAGCTAGATTTCAGGCAGTTCTGAATAATGGTGGTTCTGTAGTTTAGTTGTGCTTTTGATGTGGTTGTGGGGGAGAATATAAGCACCACATTTACATACTCTATTATCTTGACCAATGACTCCTTGGCCATGTTTCTTTACATGTCATTTTTAAGCTTTCAGGGAGCATGAAATTATTTATTGAAGGCTAATTTTGTATTTTAATAGGGGATCCAGAAGTTTCAGAGGCAGTTTGTAATTCCTTAAAATCTTGGAGTGACCTGTAGAGTTAGTTTCCCCTTTAAAGTGATTGTATTTGTCATGAATGTGTAAGGAACAGTCACCTAGAGTGAGTGTTCCATGTGAGAATGAGGCATCTTGGGGAAAGTTTAGCACTCTTTTGTTGATCATTAGTCATTATCATATCACCGAGCACAGTGTTGTGCACTGTGGGTAATTATTTTAAGTACAAACTTGGGTCTCAAATGTCTCCCATCAAACAATTTGGTTCTCGGTCCAACAACCCTTTCATGCTGATATATGAATGACAAACAAAGGAGAGAATGCATAAGTATGATTCAGTTTACCACTAAACCTTACGTTGTTAACATCTCAGGAAATTGTGCTATGAATATTTTAAAATGGGAAAAAATTGTTCAGTTTTCGAACACATCGCTGCTCAAACAGCCTTCTGGCACAAATTAAGTTCCAGAACTGAGCCCTGGCTGGTTTGACTCAGTGGTTGGAGCATTGGCCCGCAAGCCAGAGAGTCCCAGGTTTGATTTCTGCTAAGGGCAGGTACCTCGGTTGCAGTTTGTCCTCGGCCCCGGTTGGGGTCGTGTGGGTGGCAGCCACTCGATGTGTCTTTCTCACATCAATGTTTCTCTCTCTCTTTTCCTTCCTCTCTTCCTCCCGCTCTACCTGAAGATAAATGCAAAAATGTCCTCGGGTAAAAAAACAAGTTCCCGAACTGAGGTTCCACTGGCCCCTGCGCACAAGGAACTTACAATCCAGTTGAGGAGGCAAGATATATACAGGTTACCAGTGTAAAGCTTAATGAAATCAGTCATTTTGCCAGTCTCCACATCAATCTCAATGATGTTGTTCACCTTGATGAGGGTATTAGGGTAGCAGATAGTGTGAGCACATCATGGATTTTCTAGATGAGGGATTTTTTGTGTATGTGCCCACAAAGATCTTCCTCATTTTGCACAACTTGTACTTGGCCTCCCTAGGTATAATACAATGAACAGCAAAGTGACCCTTGGTATCATAGATAGGATGGAAATTTTCTCCAGTGTTGTCATTACTGGTATCCATAAAACCAGCAGGATAGGTTATATCTGTTTGGACCTTACCGTCAGTCTTAATAAATTGCTCCATGCAGATCTTCTTCACTTCATCTTCTGTTAGGGCATACTTAAGTATGTTCCTTAGGAAAATGATGAAAGGGAGACCTTCTCTCAGCTTGGGGGGACTGGTAGATGGTCAAGCAGCAAAAACACCAGTCAGTTCATCCAGCATCCAATGCTTGGAGCTGCTACATGCTTCAGATGTTTCTTGGGATCACAAACCGTGGCTTGGCATGAACAGAGCTCCTTATGGTTTTTGTATGCATTTCCCTGATGGCTAATGATATTTAGCATTCTTTCTTGTGCTTATTGGCCATTTTATATCTTCTTTGGAGATATATCTATTCATATTCTTGACTCATTTTTTAAAAATTGGGTTGTCTTTTTATTGTTGAGTTGTAAGAATTTTTTATATATTCTAGATGCAAATGCCGTATCAGATATAGGATTTCGATGTCTTTCTCCTATTGTGGGTTGCCTTTTCATTTTTGTAGTAGTGCCCTTTGAAACATAAATATTTTAAAACATTTTTTAAATTGATTTTTAGAGAGAGAGAAGCATCAATGGGAGAGAGAAACATTGATTGGCTGCCTCCTGCATGCCCCTTACTGGGGATGGAGCCCACAACCTGGGCATATTCCTTGACTGGGAATCGAACCAGCAAACTTTCAGTGCATGGGATGATGCACAACAAACAGCCACACCAACGAAGGTGAAACATAAGTTTTCAATTTTTATGAAGTTCAATTTATTTGGTTACTTTTGTTGATTGTGCTTTGATGTTGTATTTAAAAATACTTTGCCTAATTCCAAGTCATAAAGATTTCCACCTGTGGTTTTTTTTGTTTGTTTTGTTTTGTTTTGTTTTGAGTTCTATAGTTTTAACTCTTACTTTTAGCCTTTGATCCATTTCATGCTAATTTTTGTATATACTGTGAGGTAGGGGTTCAAAATTCATCCTTTTGCATGTAAATATCCAGTTGCCTTTGCACCATTTGTTGAAAAGACTATGTTCTTCCATTGACTAGTCTTGGCACCCTTATCAAACATTAATTGAAATTCACAGACAGAGAAACTAAAAAATACAATCCCATTTACCATCGTGGCAAAAAAAAATCAAGATACCTAGGAATAAACTTAACCAAAGATATAAAGGACCTATTCACAGAAAACTGCAGGTCATTTAAAAAAGAAATGGAAGATATAAAAAAGTGGAAGCACAAACCTTGTTCATGGATTGGAAGAGTTAACATCATTAAAATGTCCATAATACCCAAAGCAATCTATAGATTCAACACAATCCCCATCAAAATACCAACGACATACTTCACAGAACTAGAACAAATATTTCAAAAGTTCATATGGAACCAAAAAGGACCTTGAATAGCCACAGCAATCTTGAAAAAGAAGAACAAAGTATGAGGGATCACATTACCAGATTTCAGGTTATACTACAAAGCCACTGTCATCAAAACAGCCTGGTACTGGCACAAGAACAGGCATATAGATCAGTGGAACAGAACAGAGAACCCAGAAATGGACTCAAGGCAATATGCTCAATTAATATTTGACAAAGGGAGCAAGAGTATACAGTGGAGTTAAGACAGCCTCTTTAATAAATGGTGTTAGGAGAATTGGACAGCTACATGCAAAAAAATGAAACTAGACCATCGACTTACACCATATACGAGAATAAACTCAAAATGGATAAAAGACTTAAATGTGACTCATGAATCCATAAAAATCCTAGAAGAAACTGTAGGCAACAAAATTTCAGACATCATACACAGCAGAATTTTCACTGATCCATCACCTAAGGCAACAGAAACAAAGGAGAAAATGAACACACGGGACTACATCAAACTCAAAAGCTTCTGCACAGCAAAAGATACAATCATCAAAATGGAAAGGCAACCCACTGTATGGGAGAGTATAATTGCCAATGATATATCAGATAAGGGGTTAATTTCCAATATATATAGAGTGCTCATACAACTCAACAAAAGGAAGACAACCCAATTTAAAAAATGGGCAGAGGAACTAAATAGACACCTCTCCAAACAGGACATACAAATGGCTAAGAGACATTAAGAAATGCTCGACATCACTAATCATCAGAGAGCTACAACAATGAGGTATCACCTTACACCTGTCAGAATGGCCGCCATCAACAAATCATCAAACAACAAGTGTTGGTGAGGGTGTAGAGAAAAGGGAACTCTAGTACACTGCTGGTAGAAATGCAGACTGGTGCAGCCACTATGGAAAACAATATGGTGTTACCTCAAAAAATTAAAAATTGAACTTCCATTTGACACAGTGATCCCACTTCTAAGAATATACCCTAAGAAGCCTGAAACACCAATCAGAAAGAATATATGTACCCCCATGTTCATAGCAGCACTATTTACAATAGCTAAGATCTGGAAACAGCCCAAGTGTCCATCAGTAGACAAATGGATAACAAAGCTGTGGTACATATACACAATGGAGTACTACGCAGCTATAGGAAATAAAGATCTCTTAGCCTTTGAGACTACATGGAGGGACCTGGAAAGTATCATCCTAAGTGAAACAAGGCAAACAGAGAAAGACAAGTATCATATGATCTCACTTATTTGTGGAATATAATGAACATAACAGTCTGAGCAGTGGGGTAGTCCCAGAGACATGGAAGTGGGGTGCAGACTGACAATCCCCAGAAGAGGGGGAGGTGGGGGAGAGATAAACCACAGAACTTATATGCATGTATGCATGAACAATGGACATAGACAACAAAGCTGGGGATGGGGGGGGGCATTAGTGGGGGGGAAAGGAGAAACATCTGTAACAAAAATAAATTAATTAAAAAATAAAATAATGTTTTGGGTGTGTAAAAAATATATATATTAATTGACCATGAGTATATAGGTTTGTTCTGGGCTCAGTCTATTCCCATTGATCTATGTGTCTTTCCTTATGCCAGTACCACATAGTTTTGATTACTGTAGCTTTGTAACAAGCTTTTTAATTGGGAGGTGTGAGTTCTCCAAGTTTGTTTTTCTTTTTCAAGATTGTTTTGGATATTCTGGGCCCCTTGCATGGATTTTAGACTCAGTTTATCTGTTTTTGGCACAAAGAGGTAACTTAGATTTTGGTAGGATTTATTGTGAATAATTCAATTTGAGGAATATTATCATTTTAACAAATTTAGTGTTCCAATCCATGAACACAGGATTTTTAAATTTTAATCAGTTTTCCGTGTACAAGTCTTGTACTTTGTTAAATTTATTCTTTAATATTTTATTCTTTTTAATTCTATTGCAAATGTAGGTTTTTTTTTTTAATTTCATTTTTAAATTGTTCATTGCTAGTTTATGGAAATACCGCTGATTTTAATATATTGACCTTGTATACTGAAACCTTGATGAATTAATTTATTAGCTTTAAGGTTTTTTTTGTGTGTGAATTCTTTAGAGTTTTCTGTATAAGATCATGTTATCTAAAAATACAGAGACTATTACCTCTTCATTTCCAATCTTGATTCTTTTTATTTCATTTTCTTACGTAGAACCTTGATAGTAAAATGTTGAATAGCAGTGGTAAGAATAGATATCCTTTTCTTGTTACTGATCTTTGGGAGAAAGCTTTCAGTCTTTTACCTTTAAGTAAGGTGTTAGCTGTGAGGTTTTCATAGATGCCTTTTATCAGATTTAGACAGTTCCCCTCCAGTATTATTTGCATCTGTTTTCTGATTCAGTTCTCCCAGTAATAATAGGACTCCTATGTGGTATATAGGTTAAATAGATGACAAATGGTTAAGAAATGTATATAACATACACATGAAATTAAGATATGATACCAAGGTATACAGCCTGACTCACAGCTCACAATGTTTTCAACTATTTTATACTATATCATATGGTCTGCTGCCACTTTCTGGGGAGACCAAAAAAGGTTAAATTCTTCTACATTTTAGAACCTAAAAGTGCCTGGCACAGAATAAGTGCTTGGGTGGTCTCAAGGAAATAAAGCCAGTATGGACAAGCAGATACTTCCGGAGCCCTCACTTTGTATAAGGCAATATGCAAGGTATTGCAGCACTCACAGAGATTGTGGTTAGGGGAGATAAGATATAGTCATATAAAAGATAACAAAGAAATCTAATAGTAAATCAGTGCTAATGACAAGTGTCTGTGTAGGCAGACCACTGATAGATGTAGAAGGGGGGAATGGGTGAAAAGATGAAGAGATTAAGAAGTACAAACTGGTAGTTAGACTGACAAACCTCAAAGGGTAGGGAGTGTGGAGAGTGGGAAGAAACAAATGAAAAAAACAACAACTAATAGATGTAGAATGAAATAATCTTCATAGAGGGCATGGTCATGAACAGAGCCTTGAAGGATGGGGAGGAACTAGCGTGTGTGTGTGTTGAGGAAGTACCTTAGGCAGAGTTTTTGACAGGAAGTTAAAGATTAACTTCATTTCACTAATATGAACTGACCACTACAGCATGGGACTTCCAAAGCAAAAATAATAATAGAGTGCATATAAAATCAGGTAATATTCTCTATTTTGTTTTTCTCAGACTCCCTTTTCTTTTTGTCCAGAAAAATTATGCTCAATTTGCTTCACTTTCCTGATAGCAAACTTTTTTAGGCAACCTCAGTTTCTAAACTGTAACTTTTTTCTTTTTTAAAATTTTTATTGTTGAATGTATTACAGATGTCCCTCCTTTTTCCCCCCATTGGACCCCTCCTCTCCACTACCACTCCCCTCCTGCCTTCCCCACACTATTGTCTGTGTCTATTGATTATGCATTTATGTATATAAGTTCTCTGGTTTCTCTTCTGCCCCACCACCCCTCTTCCCTTTGAGATTTGTCAGTCTAACAACCAATTTGTACTTCTTAATCCCTTCACCTTTTTTACCCATCCCCCCTCTCATCTGGCAACCAACAAAAAGTTCTCTATGAGTCTGTTTCTGTTCTGCTTACTCATTTTATTTGTAGATCCGATTGTTGATAGATATGTATTTATTGCCATTTTATTGTTCATATATTTTTGTCTTCTTTTTCAAGAAGACCCATCAACATTTCATATAATACTGGTTTGGTGGTAATGAACTGCTTTAGCTTTTTCTTGTCTGGGAAACTCTTTATATGGCCATCAATTCTAAATGATAGCTTTGCAGGATAGTGTAATCTTGGTTGTAGGTACTTGTTTTTCATCACTTTAAATATTTATTGCCACTCCCTTCTGGCCTGTAAAGTTTCTTTTGAGAATTCTGCTGACAGTCTTATGGAAGCTCTTTTGTAGGTAACTAACTACTTTTCTCTTGCTGCTTTTAAGATTCTCTCTTTGTCTTGAACCTTTTGCATTTTGATGATGATGTGTCTTGGTGTGGACCTCTTTGGGTTCATCTTGTTTGGGACTCTCTGCTTCCTGGACTTGTGTATCTGTTTTCTTCACCAAGATAGGGAAGTTTTCTGTCATTATTTTTTCAAATAGATTTTCAATTTCTTGCTCTCTCCTCTGTCTGTCAACCCCATGATGCGAATGTTGCTGTGCTTGAAGTTGTCCTACAGGCTCTTTACACTATCCTCATTTTTTTGGATTTTTTTTTCTTTTTGCTGTTCTGATTGGGTGTTCTTTGCTTCCTTATATTCCAAATCAATGGTTTGCTTTTTGGATTTACGTACTCTACTATTGAATCTGTGTAAATTATTCTTTATTTCAGTTAGTGCATCCTTCATTTCTGACTGGTCCTTTATTATGCTCTTCAGGTCCTCACTAAGTTCATTGAGTGTCCTTATAAGCAGTGTTTTGAACTCTGCATCTGTTAGATTGCTTATCTCCATTTCATTTAGTTCTTTTCCTGGAGTTTTGTTCTGTTCTCTCATTTGGGAAATGTTTCTTTGTCTCATCATTTTGGCCGCCTCCCTGTGTTTGTTTCTATGTATTAATTAGGTAGAGTTGCTATGTCTCCTAGTCTTTGTAGGGTGGCCTATTGTAGTAGGTGTCCTGTAGGGTCCAGTGGCACAGCCTCCCTGGTCACCCCAGCTGGGCCCTCGAGGTGCACCTTTCATGTGGACTGTCCACCCTTCTGTTGTAATTGAGTCTTAATTGCTGTTGGCATATCAATGGGAGGCATTTACTCAGGCTGTTAAGCTGGAAGACTGGCTGTGCCCACTGACCACTGACCTCTGACTACCTTGGAGGGTCAGCTGTGCAGGGCCCACCACACAGAGCAAGACTTAATTCATCAGGGCTCTGATACCCACTGAATCCACTCCTTGAGTGTGTCACTTGTGGAAGTGGCTGGGTGGTGGTGTTTCTATGTGGTCTGAAGCTGCCCAATGGGATTACTGGGGCAAGGTCAGCCACTGCCTGTGTTCTACCTGGGGCCACCAGGCATAAACTATAAAGTGATTTGCTGATGGCTGCTTCTTGTGCTGGGCTTGGAGGTGTCCAGGCAAAACCAAGCTGTGACCCAAGGCTGGCTGCTTCAGTACCAGGCCTGGGGCCACTTAGCAAGAGGTATGGGGCTCGCTGTGGCCAGATGCTGCTTGTTTGAGGGAATTTAGGAAAATCTGAAGCAGGAGCCATAACAGGTCAATGCTTTGGTAAAGCCACTAGAAACAGCTTGGGTGGGCCCAAAAATTAGGTGGGACAGGGCCTCAGGGAATCACCAGGGTGGGGCAAACAGTGTGAGCCAGGTAGCTGGAGTCCCAGATATGGTGCCGGTCTGCAGGCCTCCTGGAGGAAGGGCTCATCAAAGGAACATCAGCCTCTGCCAGCACATCTGTCTGGGAGAAAGCTGCCTCTCCAGCCCTTGCCCCGATGCCAAACAACTCAGTTCTTACCCCTTATGTCTCTTCTGCCTTTCAGGCTACCTCTTCTCCATGCTGGAGCTCAGAGGGAGCAAGTTCGAGTAAGTCCTTTAAGAGGAACTGCCTGGGACTTTTGCAGCCTGAGTCTCCCTCAGCTTCAGTTCCTGCTGGTCTTTACAGCCAGAAATTATAGGGACTTTTCTTCCTGGTTCTGGAACCCTGAGCTGGGCACCTGGTGTGGGACGGGGACCCCTCACTCCTCAGGGAGGACCTTCACAGCCGAGGTTTCCTCTGATTTTATCTGCCAAACGTGGGTGTGGGACCAGCCTATTCTCGCCTCTGCCCCTCCTACACCTCTTGATGTGGCCTCTTCTGTAATTTCGTAGTTGTAGGACTTCCATTCAGCTTGATTTTAGGATTTTCTGAAGGATGTTTGTTCTGTAGTTTAGTTGTAATTTTGATGTGGTTGTGGGAGGAGGCGAGTACCATGTTTACCTGTGCTGCCATCTTGACCAGAATTCAGTCTAGTTTTTTGTTTACTGTAGAATTTTGTAATAACCCCTTCAGTAGATCTACAGTTGAGAATCTTAAAGGCTCTGGACTCCTCATCCTGCATGCTGCCCACTTGTTCCTTTGATAGAAAACTAATGGAAGTTATTATGTGAGCAGGTCATGGCTGCAGTCTGGCAGTTGTAGACCATTTATCACACGTTTACTGATTACCCACTGTGAGCCAGGTATATGAATGATCAAAGCAGTATTCAGTGGACAGATAGGCAAATAAACTGTTATAATCTAATAGATAATACAAGGGTAGTCTTTTTCTGTCACTAACTGAACTGAATCTTCTGAATGCTGTATCCTTGAAGAGAAACATCTTATGTCTCTTTAAAGGATATAAATAATACTTCTCAGCCCCAATATATTTGAACATTTAATATTGAGAAGCAAAAGCAGAGCCAATATAGATGTGGAATTATGTTTAATGGAAAGCTGACCAGGTCCAATAGTACTCATGGAGTAAATTATATCAGAAATATTCCATGGCATAGTCAGGATTTGAGAGGCCTCCAGAGCCCCTGGACCAGCATGATAAAGGTACTATGCCCTCCTTTGTATTCCCAAACTAAAGCTAAGTACACAAACACACAAAGTAAAGGGATAAGTGGAAAAGGGGCTGAGTTGACAAAGTTACCCCTAACAGAATAAGTAACAATGAAAATGAGAGACTTCCAGAAGGAAACTTTGTTCTACCACAACCCCAAGTAGTTACAGGGTCAGCTGAATAAATTTCAGGTCACATGTAAGACAAATTATTTTCATAGAAATAATTTTTGATATATATACAAAGAAGGTTTGTTTTTGAAAATAAGATAACCCACCACCACCACTTCCTTTGTTATGGAAATAAAACTCAAAGTTTTAATCCTGGAAAGAATCTTCAGGAGGGAAAATTCTAGCACTATCCTCATTGGTTTAACCATCTTGTGATTTTTGTCATTCTCTTTGAATCACCACCACTGTGATGGCCCCCAGGGAAGTTTCATAATAAATCTGTGTTTACAGATGAGATTCTTTGGTGGGGATGGGATATTTAGGGGACCTCATATCTCCGTATTGGGCTTTGGCTACCCTATAATGACTCTCATTTTGAGAGTTTTGACATTACTTCTGTATAGTATATCTAGTGTTAAGTACACATACTCTGAAGCTCAACTGGGTGGGTGAGAATCCCAGCTGTGGGACCTTGGGCACATTACTTAACCTCTCTGTCTTCATTTGCACATCTGCAAATGAAGGTATTAATTGTACCTATTAACATTATTTTTAAAATTCAACGAAGTACGTAATGCATAGAAAACACTACCTGGCACATACATAACTGGTAATATCTGTATACATGTCACCCCAAAGCATAGCGGAATTTTGCCAAGTAACACATCTTCTATGTCTCTGGAGCCATCCCTCCATTCCAGGTGGAAGTGGATGAGGGAAAATGGACAGGTTAAGGTGAGGCCAATTTTACTATATGATATTCCACAGATCACCTCTAGCCTCACTAGAGCTCACCATATGATGGAGATCTTTGCCCCCATGAAGGGACAATATTTCCTGTATGGTGCGGGTGCTGGCCAACACACACAGATGTTAGCTGTTAACAATCAGCAGTGCCAAACTGGTGCATCCTGGCTAAATATTAGCCCTGCCCCAGTGTCTGTCTTCCTGAACAGAAGCAGTTGTTTATCTTCATAGGTTCCATACACATCTTAGCATTGACAATGGGTCTCTTTATGCCCCCTCCCCCCAACTGTAGGGTCTTTCTGCTTACTGGCACCTTGTGGCTTCCTTCCACTATCAGAATTACACAGTGATTTTTGATTTGAGGTTGAACAGGTGGGACTTGCTCCCTCAGTATTCCCTTTATAGAATCTAAGACACAGCCTCCTTCAATTAAGTGTAATTTATACCTCACTTGGATTTCAGCAGTCAGTGCTCACAGAAAACTATTTTACAGCTCTCTTAAAATAGATTAGAAAGGTTTTCAGAGTTCCCCTTCCCCATCTCCTGTCCATTTCTCTGTAACTATAGAAACTCTTTAGGGGAAATTTTGCCCAAATAACCTAATGTACATACATTTCATTCTCACTTTAGGTGATGGGGGTTGGAGTTGAGGTCTACTGTCTCCTTGTATTCTAGTAAAATGCTGGCCCCTACCTCCCAAAACTCTTCCCCCAGTCAATCCTTTTACCTCTCCAGGAGCAGCTACATACTCCTGTGCTAGACATTCTCCTGACATTAGGTTCACATTGTCCACTGTCTGGATAAATCAATTTCCACAACCATGACCCATAACTCCAGCCCACCTCACCTAAGGGCATTTCAGCAAGCCTCTATAGCTGCTCCAACGGGGAGAAACTGACATTTTGTCAAAATCTGACAAGCCTCCACTAAGTAAACATCTTGAAGTTAAATTAACTATAATTTCCTTCTCTCCACCCAAAATATGACATTTTTCTCAGAGATGGGTACCTCTCTTCCCTCAGTCTCCCTCATTCAAATGGCCATGAGCAAATGGGTCTCTGCCCCTGCTCTGTTTCTAAACCTCCTGTGCTGATGCTGTAACAACCCTAGGAAATTGGCTAACCCACCATCCTGCCTCCTCTACCAGGATGTGGCAGAGTCAGGGTGGGTAATCTCATACTTCCCCTTTCCGGGGTGCCAACTAGCCAAAACTTTGAATTGTCTAGACCCCAACCTTCACCACTGGCACCCTGCTAATTGACTTCACATGCTCACATTGGTTTTTTGTTTGCCCCACGGTCTCTTAGATCTTAGAACAGTGGTTCTTGATCAGGAGTGATTTTGCTCTCCCGGGGGACATTTGGCAATGTCTGGAGATATTTTTGGTTGTCAAAACTAGGAAGTGGGGAAGCTACTGACATCTAATGGGTAAGACCAGATAGATGCTACATACCCTACTATGCACGGAAAACCCCTACAACAAAAATGTATGTGGTCCCTAAATGTTAGTAGTGCAGAAGTTGGGACATGCTGCATGCTTTCTGATCAGGACTACCTGCTTCACTGGACTCCTGGATAGTTATTCCACAAGATGGCTTGTCCTCAAGGACCCTTTTACTGATCATTCCACCAATAAGTCCATTGGGAGAGCTCTCTTTCCTACTAATGGATAATTTACCCTCAGTTACAACTATCTGCCCCTGGCATGCTTGCATACTATAAGCAGTAGTGGTTTGGCTGACCTTCATTTCTATCTCAGCACTTTGTAGGTTGGTTATACTCAAGGACATGAAGATCCTCAAGGTCTGCTTCATGATCTCTGTAGCAATTCCTTCCACTTTCTGGTGAAGTCTTTCTCACTACTAGCAACCTTCCAACTTGCTAACAAGGCCAAATAATTCTAATTCTATTGCTGCTGCCACCTAATATCTTTAGTAAAACAAAACCCAAGACCTCTAAGGTATTAACCCTGAAGCAAGAGCAGTGAGTTGAGAGGACCATCTACTGAAGGACATAAAAATCAAGTCCTGAATCAATGGAGAAACATAACCTTGTTACAATTATAAAGATGTGACTTCTTTTCTAAATATCTGTAAATTCGGTGTCATCCTAATCAAAACCCCCAAAGGATATTTTAACCTGACAAAATGATTCTAAAGTTTATCAGAAAGCATAAAAATGTAACAATAGCTAATACCCAAAAAGGAGGAATAAGAAACAAACGCTTACCCTAATAGACATTAAAATGAATAGAATAACTAGTTAAGAGGGGGCATTTACAGAAGAACAAAGTTGGAGAACTGAGACTACCCAACTTCCAGACTTACTGTGAAGCTATAGTAATCAAGACAGTGGTACTGGTAAGAGAAGAGACAAATATATCAATGAATGGAATAGACCTAGAAATAGATTCACATGAATATAATCAACTGATCTTTGACAGGGAGCAAAGGCAGTACAAGGGAGCACAGATAATCTTCAACAAATGGTACTGGAACAACTAGACATCTACATGCAAAAAAGTAAATTTAGACTCATACTTTACATCCTTCACAAAAAGTAACTCAAAATGGATCACAGATCTAAATGTAAAATGCCAAACTATAAAACTCTTAGAAGATAATAGGAGAAAAGCTAGGTGACCTTGGGTGTAATGATGCCTTTTTAGATACAACACCAAAAACAGATCCATGAAAGAAATAATAAGCTGGACTTCATTAAAATTTAAAACTTCTGCTCTGTGAAAGACAATGTCAGAAGAATGAGAAGACAAGCCACATACTGAGAGAAAATATTTGCAAAAAAAGTATTTACAGCCTTGGCCAGTCTGGCTTAGTGGTGAGAGCATGGCCCCATGGACCACAGCATCCTGGGTTCAGTTCCCGCTAGGGGCATGTACCTCAGTTGCAGTTTGTCCTCCCTGGTTGGGGTCGTGTGGGTGGCAGCCACTCTGTGTGTCTCTCTCACATCAACATTTCTCAATCTTCCTGCCTCTCTCCTTCCTGCTCTATCTGAAGATAAATGCAAAAAAAAAAAAAATGTCTTCGGGTGAAGATAAAAAGATATATATATATATATATATATATATATATATATATATATATATAAAGGTGTTTCACATGTGTTATCAGGAAAATGCAAATTAAGACAATGAAAACCACTACACACCTGTTAGAAATGCCAACATCTGGAAAAACACAACACCAAATGCTCCCAAGGATATCAAGCAGCAGAAGCTCTCATTCATTGCTAGTGGGAATTTTAAATGATACCGCCATTTCGGAACACAGTTGGGCAGTTTCACAAACTAGGCCTACTCTTATCATGTGACCCAGCAGTTGTGCCCCCTGGTATCTACCCAAAGGAACTGAAAACTTTTGTCCACACAAAAACCTGCACATGGATGTTTGTAACACTTTTATTCATCATTGCTGAAACTTGGCACCAATCAAGATGTTCTTTAGTAGATAAATAGATAAATAAGCTGTGGTACATCCAGACAGTGGAATATTATTCAGTGCTAAAAAGCAATTAGCTATCAAGCCATGGACAGGCATGGAAGAACCTTAGACACATCTTACTAAGTGAAAAGCCAATCTGAAGAGGCTGCATACTGTATAATTTCAACTCTGACATTCTGGAAAAAGCAAAAATATGGAGACAGTAAAAATACGAATGGTTTCCAAGGGTTGAGGGTGGGGAGGGAAGATAAAGTGGAGTCCAGAGGATTTCTAGGACAGTGAAAATACGCTTTATGATACCATCATGATGGTTATATGTCATAGATTTGTCCAAACCAATAGAATGTACAATATCAAGACTGAGCCATAATATAAACTTTGAGCTTTAGGTAATTATGATGTGTCAATGTAGGTTCATCAAGCTTTGCAAAGGTACCACTCTGGTGGGAAATGTTGACAACAGTGGAGGCTGTGCACGTGCGGGGGCAAGCTATATGGGAAATCTCTGTACCTTCCCCCCGGTTATTCTGTAAACCATAAACTGTGCCTAAAAACATAAAATCTTAATTAAAAAAAAAACACAAAACTTGGCACTTACTAAGATAGAAAAACACAGACAGAAGAATGTAACAATAAATCCAGGTGTATATAAAAATCTATATGACAAGGGTTGCATTTCAAGAAATAAATCAACAAATGGTGTTGGAATACTTCAATAAATAGTGTTGGAATAATTAGCCAAGTATTTGCATGACATGTAGGCATTTCTACCTTGCTATTTACACAAAAATAAATTCCAAATTGATCAGAGATTTAAATGTAAAAAGAAAAACCTTTAAAGACCAAAATTGAACATGTATTACTATATATACAATTTTCAGGTTGGGACAGTCTTTCTAAGAATGACTTAAAATACAGCAGTCAAAATAAAAGGAATTAATAAGTTTGATTACATAAAGTATAAATTAAAAAATTATAGAAATTGATGGCATTCTTATACACCAATAATGAACACTCAGAAAGGGAAACTTAGAAAACAATCCTATTTACCATTGCAACAAAAAAAACAAAATAAGATACCTAGGAACAAACTTAACCAAGGAGGTAAAAGATCTGTTCTCAGAAAACTATAGGACATTGAAAAAAGAAATTGAGGAAGATACAAAAAAGTGGAAATATATACCATGTTCCTGGATTGGAAGAATCAACATCATTAAAATATCCATACTACCCAAAGCAATCTACAGACTCAATGCAATCCCTAATAAAGTCCCAATGGCATAATTCACAAATCTAGAACAAATACTCCAAAAGTTTATGTGGAACAAAAAAAGACCCTGAATAGCCATAGCAATCTTGAAAAAGAACAAAGTGGGAGAGAGCACAATACTAGATACCAAGTTATACTACAAAGCTATCATAATCAAAACAGCCTGGTACTGGCACAAGAACAGGCATATAGATCAATGGAACAGAACAGAGAATACAGAAACTGACTCAAGACAGTATGTACAATTAATATTTGACAAAAGAGGCAAGAGCATACAGTGGGAAAAAGACAGTCTCTTCAATAAATGGTATTGGGACAATTGGACAGGTACATGCAAAAAAATGAAACTAGACCACCAACTTACACCATACACAAGAATAAACTCAAAATGGATAAAAGACTTAAATGTAACCCATGAAACCATACAAATCCTAGAAGAAAATGTAGGCAGAAAAGTTTCAGACATCATACATAGCAGAATTTTCACGGATACATTGCCTAGAGCAAGAGAAATAGGAAAAACTAAATCAGACTACATCAAACTAAAAAGCTTCTGCACAGCAAAAGAAACCACCATCAAAATGCAAAGGGAACCCACTCTCTGGGAGAATATATTTGCCAACAATACATCAGATAAAGGGTTAATATTCAAAATATATAGAGTACATATACAACTCAACAAAAGGAAGACAAACAATCCAATGAAAAATGGACAGAGGGTCTGGCTGGTGTTGCTCAGTAGTTGAGTGTCAACCCATGCACCAAGAGGTTGCCAGTTCGATTCCCGGTCAGGACACATGCCCAAGTTGTGAGCCAGATCCCCAGTGCGGAGCATGCAGGAGGGGGCCAATCAATGTTCTCTCTCATCCATGTTTCTATCTGTCTCTCCCTCTCCCTTCTCTCTCTAAAATCAATAAAGAAACAAAATGGGCAGAAGACCTAAATAGACACTTCTCCAAGCAGGACATACAAAAGGTCAGGAGACATATGAAAAAATACTCATCATCTTTTATTACCAGAGAGATGCAAATTAAACGTACTGAGATATCACCTCACACCTGCCCGAATGGCGGCCATCAACAAATCCTCAAACAAGAAATGCTAGTGAGGGTGTGGAGAAAAGGGGACTCTAGTACACTGCTGGTGGGAATGCAGACTGTTGCAGCCACTGTGGAAAACAATATGGTGCTTCCTCAAAAAGTTAAAAATAGAAATGCCATTTGACCCAGTGATCCCACTTCTAGGAATATATCCTAAGAAGCCCGAAATACCAATCAGAAAGAATATGTGCACCCCTATGTTCATAGCAGCATATTTACCATAGTTAAGATCTGGAAACAACCCAAGTGTTCATCAGTATATGAGCAGATAAAAAAGCTGTGGTACATGTACACAATGGAATACTATGCTGCTGTAAGAAAGAAAGATCTCTTACCCTTTGAGAAAACATGGAGGGACCTGGAGAGTATTATGCTGAGAAAAATAAGCCAGTCAGAGAAAGACAAGTAACACATGATCTCACTTATTTATGGAGTATCATGAACATAAATAGGCAATTTACTGAAGTGACAATGCAAATGGTTGATAAACATGAACCAATATGTCAACAATAAAAATAAATAAGAAAAGGCCTTACATCCTAGGAAGACTGGAGACTAAACTGAAGATAACTCATTTCTCAAATAAATTATTGGAAGCCCTCTGTAGTCTTTTTTTTCCCCTCACCCAAGGACATTTTTGCATTTATCTTCAGATAGAGCAGGAGGGAGACAGGGAGGGAGAGTAACATTGATGTGGGAGAGACACATGGATTGGTTGCCACACACAGGACCCCAACTGGGGCCGGGGACAAACTGCAACTGCGGTATGTGCTTTTAGCGGGAACCAAACCTGGGTCTCTCTAGTCTGCAGGCCAATGCTCTAACCGCTGAGCCAAACCAGCCAGGGCACCCTCTGTAGTCTTTAT
The DNA here is from genome assembly GCF_014108415.1 of Molossus molossus. Taxonomy (NCBI): domain Eukaryota; kingdom Metazoa; phylum Chordata; class Mammalia; order Chiroptera; family Molossidae; genus Molossus; species Molossus molossus. Next base: position 48,575,692 of record NW_023425355.1, read on the forward strand.
CCACTTTGTGCCACACCTTTAGGATTTTATAAGAAATTAAAACTTTATGTTTAAAGCAAACACTGAAATTAAAGATAAAATTGGAGCTCCAAGCCCCCTACCAAGACAGTGGGAAGAGTGTATGGAAATTTGGGCATTCACTTCTGGAGAGGGGAGGAGCGCCAATATTCACATACACGTTCTCTAGTCTGGCCTCTCTCCCAAGTTCTAGAGCCTTATACCCAGGTGCTTGCTGGGCTTCTCCCCTTGAAGACCCATAGGCAAATCACAATCACCATGCTCCCACCTCTTCCCCGGGAACCTGCTCCTCTTCTATGTCCTGCATGTCAGTGATGACACCACCTACAAATAAATAATCTAGAGTAGTGGTCTTTTTCCATTGAGGGCCAAATATGAAATATTTGAAGCTTTGCAGGCCATACATTCTCTGTCACAACTAGTCAACTCTGTCTGTGCAGGAAGAAAGCAGCCATAGACACTATGTAGCAAATGGATGGGACTGTGTTCCAATAAAACTTCAGTTATGTGCACTGAAATTTCATATCATTTTTACATCTTACAAAATATTTTTGTTTTGATTTCTTTGTAACTGTTTCAAAACAGAAAATCTGTTCTTAGGTCATGGGTTTGTCCTGTAGAGATAGGCAAGCCAGAATTAGTTGCTCTGGCACTCTCTCTCCTTCCTTCCCACATCTAATCAGGCAAATCCTACAGAGCTCACTTTCTAAACAGTTCTGGAAACTGTCCCACCTCTTCATCCACACTTACACTATTTTAGTTTAGGTGCTTATCCATATTGCTTTTTGACATGGACAGTTAAGTAAAAGTGAATACTACAAGGAAAGATCCTCTGCAACCAAACACTTGGAAGGACACATGATTCTCATGTTTTTAAGTTCCTCACAGGGTGAAATATAAGCTACAAATGAGTTTGCCTCTCCCGTCACCTGGAGAAACAATATGTTATTGTGTGCCACTATTTTCTGAGGTGGCTTGGATGGAGAGTTAATGGTGCTCTGCAATCTGGGCATAGTGAAAGGGACTACAAAGCAAAGAACAAAGAATGGAGAGACAACTTGACCACATGCTGGCTTTGTCTAACATCAGGGGCTGGCTGGGACTAGGTCTGGTCCCTTTCCTCCAAAGGTCTTCAGACTGGACATTCAGATCTACTTTAGCTTGGAATCACACCATCTGCATGTAGCTAGGCTTCAGCTAATCTATCAAGGACATCTGAGGCATTTGCTCCTCAATTTCTAGTTATTTGCCTTGTCTATACTTTCAGTGTGGCATTGGACAGTGGCAACATTCTTCTTTGGAAACATGACAAGTGGCAAAATATCATGAGAATTCACCCTGTCTAAATGACGACAGTCACCAAATCTTGCTGGAAGCAAGGTAAATCACTCTTTGATGTTACCCTTCATTTGTAAATAAAGGGGAAAGCCAATCCAGTTCTTATTTTTTTGTATTCATTTGTGGGAATATAAGAAACATTTTACCCTGGCTGGGTTGGCTCAGCAGTTAGATAAAGCATTGGCCCGCGGACCAGAGAGACCTGGGTTCAGTTCCCTCTAAGGGCATGCACCTCGGTTGCAGTTTGTCCCCGGCCCTGGTTAGGGTCATGTGGGTTGCAGTCACTTGATGTGTCTCTTTCACATCAATGTTTCTCTCTCTCTTTTCCTCCCTCTCTCCCTCCCGCTCTATCTGAAGATAAATGCAAGAATGTTCTCAGGTGAGGATAAAAAAAACATTTTATATTTTTGATTGATTCTTCTTTTTATGTTGTCTAAGTCAGTTTTTTTTTTATTTAATTAGTTTATTCTTGTTACAGATGTTTCTCCTTTTCCCTCCACTGATTCCCGCCTCCCCCTCCCTCCCTGCCCTGTCCCCAGCTTTGTTGTCCATGTTCAATGTTTATGCATACATGCATATAAGTTCTGTGGTTTATCTCCCCCCCCCCTCTTCTGGGGATAGTCAGACTGTACCCCACTTCCACGTCTCTGGGACTACCCCATTCCTCAGACTCTTATGTTCATTATATTCTACAAATAAGTGAGATCATATGATACTTGTCTTCTGAATAAAGCATCTTTTGGATTGTTTTGGACAGGATGATTGTAAGTATACTGTCTTTTAATTTTAAATGACCATTTTTTCCTCATAAACATAAGCTATGACAGCAAAGTAACGATTGGAAAATGCAAAAATCCTTCCCACAACAAACATCTAGAAATTCTTTATAAAATATAATATCACAAATAGTTATTTTATACCATCTCCCCTCTCCTCTAACTTCCCATTTCCTCTCTACCATCTCACTGTCAGCAGTCTTTCTTCTGATTTCATTGAAAAACAAAAACAAAACGGGGAATCAAAAGAGAATGCTCTCGTCCTCTAGATTGCCAAATCTAGCAGCCTCCCTGCTGACCTTTTTAATCTAATCTCATGGCCATGGATATGCTGATGGCACCCAAATTTGTATCTCCAACCCAGATTTCTCTAAACTCAAAAATCCTATACCCAATTGTATAATGACCTCTCCCATTGTATAGTTCAAATTAAACCTGGTCAAACTAGGACTCTTGGTTTCCACTCCCAAAACCTGTTCTTTTCTCAGAGTTGCCCATCTCAGTAAGTGGTGTCACCACTTAATCAGTTGCTCAGGTCAGAAACCTAGGAGGCCAATTCACCATCTCTCACACTGTGCATCTAATACTTTAGCAACTATTTTTGGATGTACCTTCAAAATATACCTCTAATCTTACCCTTTCTCACCACCTCCATTACACCATCATAGTCCAAATAACTTTCATCTCCTGCCTGGCCAAGGACAATAGCCTTCTTACTTATCTTCCTGAATCCACTATTTACTACATTCAAGTTCATTCTCAACTCAGCAGCTGAAGTGATCCTTTTAAAACATAAGGCAGATCATGTCAGGCCTCTGTTCAAACCTCCCAGTGGCTTTTCTTCTCACTCCAATAAAAGCAAAAGCCTATGAAGCCCTGGCTGATCTGGCACTTTGGACCTCTGGAGAACTTCTGCCATCCTTCTCCACTTCCCTGGTCTGCTCCAATCACACAGGCCTCCTAGCTGTTCCTTGAACACACCATGTACACTTCCACCTCAAGGCATTTACACTTGCTATTACCTCTGTCTAAAATGCTCTTGCTGAAAATAATACCATAGCTTTCTTCCTCATTTCATTCAGGTTTCTATTTAAATGTCACCTTATCACAGAGTTGTTCCCTGAATAATAACTTCTCATCCCACTTTCAATATTCTCCATACCCTTATAACCTGCTTTATTTTTTTCCATACCAATTTATACTCGCTGGCATTATAGTATTGCATTTTCTTGTTTGTTTGTTTGTTCATCCTCACCTGAGGACATTTCCACATTTGTCTTCAGACAGAGCGGGAGGGAGAGAGGGAGGAAGAGAGAGAGACAAACATCTATGTGAGAGAGATACACCGACTGGTTGCCACCCACACGACTCCAACTGGGGCCGAGGACAAACTGCAGCCAAGGCACATGCCCTTAGTGAGAACCGAACCCAGGCCTCTCCAGTCCATGGGCCGACGCTCTAACTGCTGAGCCAAACTGGCCAGGGCTTCTTGTTTGTTTATGGTCTGTCTCTCTCAAGTAAAACGTAAGCTTCATGAGGGTAAGGTCTTTGTCACTGGTGTAACCCCAGCTCTGAAAACAGTTCCTAGCCCATATTAGATGCTCAATAAATATTTACTGAATTAATGGCTGAAAGGTACAGTTGACATCACAAGAAAATAAGGTGCCAGAAAAGGCAAGAGAACTAAAAACTAGAGTGGTGTACAGGTAACCTGTGATCTAGTGATGTGAGATTTGACCACTATGGCCAAGACTATTTGTTATCCCCCAATATCCATTCTCCTCCATATCCATAGTAACAGAACTCCTAGTTTTTAGCTGGACAAATGATCACCCAGAATAAAGACTACTGTGACTAAGTGCTGACCAATGAGATACAAAAGCAAATGTCATATAGAAGCTATATAAAATGTTCCTTAGAAGACAGCTGTTATGTTCTGTCTTCTTGACCTCTTCCTCTTTCTTGCTGGTTAGAATGTAAAAGTAAATGCTAGAGCTGGAGCAGCCATCTTGGACCATGAGGTGATCTGTAAAACAGGCTATATAGAGTGGAACAACAAAATAGAAAGAGCCTGTGTGCCTGAGAGCATGGTAGGAGCAAACACTCCATACCAGCCTGGACTGTCTTTCTCTGGACTGTAATGTGAGACACTGTTATTTTGGAGCTCCGTTGCTCTCAGCTTTCAGTACAATGTACATACAGAGAGGGGGGCCAAGGTCCTGAAACTAAGAGCATCATATAAGTCCTGAGATCCTCAGTTATTCCCTTGGTGAAATGGCAAATTAGAAAAAAGCCCATCCGTTGGCAGAGGAGACTAAATGAAAGTTGGTTACCTAGAGTTCTGAGCAGAAAAACAGAACTCCTTGAGATCATAACCACTAATAAGGAAGGTTTTATAAACAAGATATAAAAAGCAGAACCCAAAGGGGGAAATGATAAATCTGAATACATTAAAATAAAAATATAATTCTAAATGACAAAAGACACCATAAATAAAATTAAAAATATGCCACAGACTACATAAGCAACAAAGGATTAGCGCAAGAAAAATATAACCCGATAAATCAATAAGAAAAAGACAAATAACCTAGTAGAAAACAACGGAGAAAGGACATTAAGAGGTAGTTCATAAAAGAGGAAACTTTAATGACCAGTCAACAAAGGAAAATGTACCCAATGTCCATATTGATATGGAAATGTTAATTAAAATAATAACTTACCCTTCTTGACACCCCACTGTACCAGGCACCATTCCAAATGTTTTACATAAGAGACTATTTTACACCTATCAAATTGGCAAAACTTTTAAAAGCACCACAAATAAGTTTTGGCAAAAATGTGAAGCAATGGAAACTTGCAGGCACTACTGGTAAGAGTATGCCTTTATAGGGCCATTGGTAATATTGAGAAGAGTAGAAGATGCAAATATCACTTGTAGATTGACACCTAGAGAAACTTGCATGGATGCCAAAAATGTTCATAGCAGCCCTATTTGTAATAGTGAAAAAAATGGAAACAATGCAGATGTCCTCCATCAGAATGGATAAGTAAACATACACACTCTGAAATATTCTACAAGGAAAACGAATGAATTACAGCTACATGTGTTAACATTAATGAATCTCACAGACAAAATGCTGAATAAAGAAGGCAAGTTTTAGAACATGTACAGATTACAATTTTATATAGTATAAAATATGCAAAAAATTATATTACTTATGAATGTACCCATTGTAGCAGTAGTATAAAAATATTCAAGATAATGAGAACTCTAAGGAGAGATGGTGTAAGAGAGATTCTGGGAAAAGTACATATGGGGTGTCAATTACGTCTATAATGTCTTAATTCTCAAAAAGAAAGGAAGTAAACTCAGGCAAATACAGTATAGGATTACAGTTTAATAAAGCTAACTTTATGAGTTATAACCCAGTTTAATGGGTATATGTGTGTCCATCATGTTTGTTCCTACACATTTCTGTAGGCTTGAAATATTAACAATAAAAACATAAAATCAAATTAAAGTAATCCAATCATATAAAGAAAAAAAATGAGAAGCCAAAAAATTACATAATCATATCACCCAAAAATGTTAACATTTTTTAAAATTATTTTTTCTTTATTTAATTTTTTAATATTTAATTAATTAATTAATTTTTGTTACAGATGTTTCTCCTTTTTCCCCCCTGAATCCCCTCTCCCCATCCCTCCCCGCCCTGTCCCCAGCTTTGTTGTCCATGTCCATTGTTCATGCACACATGCATATAAGTTCTGTGGTTTATCTCTCCCCCACAACCCCCTCTTCTGGGGATTGTCAGTCTGTACCCCACTTCCACGTCTCTGGGACTACCCCATTCCTCAGAATCACTAATCATCAGAGAGATGCTAATTAAAACAACGAGGTATCACCTCACACCTGTCAGAATGGCCGCCATCAACAAATCATCAAACAACAAGTGTTGGCGAGGGTGTGGAGAAAAGGGGACTCTAGTACACTGCTGGTGGGAATGCAGACAGGTGCAGCCACTATGGAAAACAATATGGTGTTACCTCAAAAAATTAGAAATTGAACTGCTGTTTGACCCAGTGATCCTACTTCTAGGAATATACCCTAAGAAGCCTGAAACACCAATTAGAAAGAATATATGTACCCCCATGTTTGTAGCAGCACTATTTACAATTGCCAAGATCTGGAAACAGCCCCAAAATGTTAACATTTTAATCTATATTTTTCCATTGAATTCTAGCACTTATTGAACCCCTACGTTGTGCCCAATCAGAATATTAGGCATTTTAGATCCCCGAGCCAATAATACTGTGACATTTCTGAATGACACCCTGGCATATGCATTGCCAAAATATGGCAAAAGGGTCACAGCTCTCTTAAGGAATATCTTTAAAATGTATGCTTAAATTTTCAATATTCATCAAAGGGATTACTCATTATTTTCTGGAAATAACAGTAACTAATACTTTTAGTGAGCATTTGCTATGCGCCAGGACCTGTTCTAAGTACTTTATATGAATTAACACATCTAATCCTCACAACAACCCTCTAAAATATGTTATTACCACAATCATCCCCATTTTCAAAAGGAAGAAGCTGAGGCACAGAGAAGCTAGGTAACTTGCAGAGGTCACGCAGCTAGTAAGTGATGGGGCCAGGATTCAAACCAAGCAGTCTGACTCCAGAGAACTTCTCTTAACCACTATGAAGTCTTACTTTTAGTATCTCTGTTTTACACTAATAAGTTTGGTTGGTTGTGTGTGGCAAATGGAATCATTATCAAGAGTTGATAATTGAACTCCAACATGGCATTGCCTTAATTAATCCTATTTCATATGTATATGGCTTGTCTCCTTAATCAGAGCACACACTTCCCAAAGGCAGACATCGTATTTTAAGATAATTTTTTTGTAGATTACTCTGTATATTCAAAAGTGTTAATTATGCAAAGAACATTTTCACTAAGTACTTACTGAATGATTGAAAGGAAATACAAAGACACCCATGAACCTTTCCACACTGGGGCATAAGGGTTTAATTTCCTAGAGCAATCAGGAAAGATATTCCTCAAGAGAGTATTTTCTATTATTTTGGTTTTCATTAACATATTTTTAACAACAGCTTTATTTAAATGAGATACCACTCATTTAAAATGAATTCAATACCTTGGCTGGTGTGGCTCAATTAGCTGAGTATGGTCCAGTACACTTAGAGGTTGCCAGTTCAATTCCCAGTCAGGGCACATACCCAGGTTGAAGGCTTGATACCCAGTAGGGGGCATGCAGGAAGCAGTTGATCGATGTTTCTCTCTCCCCCTCTCCCTTCCTCTCTCTCTAAAATCAATAAAAATATATTTAAAAAATTATAAATAAAATGAGTTCAATGATTTTCAGTTTCATCACCCACCCTTCCCATCCCAAAACCCTGTGTCTCTTAGCATCATCAGCAATCATTCCTCTTGTCATCCCACTTTTCCTCCCAGCCCCAGGCAACTATTAAACTAGTTTCTGTTTCTATAGACTTGCTTCTTCTGGACATCTCATATAAATGGAATGAGACAATATGTGGTCTCTTGTGACTGACTTCTTTCATTTAGCATAATGTTTTCAAAGTGGTATATCCATACAATGAGCTATTTTTGGCAAAAAAGAAATAATTCATTAACTGTTCTATGCAACCAATTTACTAATGTGTTGTAAAATTTAAGTCATATTTATACTTTAAAAAATGTTTTATTTTTTTCCCAGCTGGGGTGGTTCAGTGGGTTGAGTGTCGTCCCATGTACCCAGAGGTTGCCAGTTTAATTCCCTGTCAGGCACATGCCTGGGTTGCAGGCTTGATCCCTAATAGGAAGCATGCAGGAGGCACCTGATTGATATTTCTCTCTCATCAATGTTTCTATCTCTCTCTCTCCCTATCCCTTCCTCTCTCTGAAATCAATAAAAACATATTTAAAAAAAAATGTTTTACTTTTTTATTGTGGTAAAATACACATAACATAAAAATATCCATTTTAACCATTAAGTGTACAATTCAGTAGCATCAAGTACATTCACACTGTTGTGCAACCATCACCACCATGCATCTCCAGAACTTTTTCATCATCCCAAACTGAAATGCTGTATGCATTAAGCAATAACTCTTCATTTCCCATTCCCCCCAGATTCTGGCAATGACCATTGTACTTTCTGTCTCTATGAATCTGACTATTCTAGACACCTCATATAAAAAGAATAATACAGTATCTGTCCTTTGACTACTCACTTATTTCACTTAGCATGTCATCAATGTTCATCACTGTTGTAGCATGTGTCAGAATTTCCTTCCTTTATAAGATTGAATGATATTCCATTGTATGTACATAGTACATTTTGCTTATCCATTTATCCATCAATGGATACTTGGGTAGTTTTCTTGTTTTGGCTATTGCGAATAATGCTGCTATGAACATACGTTTACAAATATCTGTTCAAATCACTGCTTTTAAGCCTTTTGGTATATATCTAAAAGTAGAATAGCTGGATAATATGATAATTCTATGTTTAAATTTTTAAGGGACTGCCAAACTGTTTTCCACAATGGCTGCACCATTTTATAATGCACAAGTGTTTCAATTTCTCTACATGTTTAATGAGCCTTGTTATTTACTGTTTTTTTTGTTTTGTTTTTTTTTTAATAATAGCCATAGAAGTGAAATGGTATATTGTGGTTTTGATCTGCATTTCCTTAATGATTATACCTTATTTTATTTCTTCTGTATTGATTCTTTCTTTTAAATTAATTAATTTATTTTTGTTACAGATGTTTCTCCTTTTCCCCCCACTGATTCCCCCTCCCCCCTCCCTCCCCACCCTGTCTCCAGCTTTGTTGTCCATGTCCATTGTTCATGCACACATGCATATAAGTTCTGTGGTTTATCTCCCCTCCACCCACTCTTCTGGGGATTGTCTATACCCAATTCCACGTCTCCGGGACTACCTCATTCCTCAGACTGTTATGTTCATTATATTCCACATTAAATGAGATCATATGATACTTGTCTTTCTCTGTTTGGCTTGTTTCGCTTAGGATAGATAATACTTTCCAGGTCCCTCCATGTCGTCTCAAAGGATAAGAGATCTTTCTTTCTTATTGCTGCATAGTACTCCATTGTGTATATGTACCACAGCTTTTTGATCCATTCGTCTACTGATGGACATTTGGGCTGTTTCCAGATCTTAGCTATTGTGAAAAGTGCTGCTATGAACATGGGGGTACATATATTCTTTCTGATTGGTGTTTCAGGCTTCTTAGGGTATATTCCTAGAAATGGGATCACTGGGTCAAACTGGCACAAGAATAGGCAGATAGATCAATGGAACAGAATAGAGAACCCAGAAATGAACCCAAGACAATATCCTCAATTAATATTTGACAAAGGGAGCAAGAGCATACAGTGGAGTAAGACAGCCTCTTTACTAAATGGTGTTGGGAAAATTGGACAGCTACATGCAAAAAAAAAAAAAAAAAGAAAGAAACTAGACCATCAACTTACACCATGCACAAGAATAAGCTCAAAATTGATAAAAGACTTAAATGTGACTCATAAATCCATAAAAATCCTAGACGAAAATGTAGGCAACAAAATTTCAGACATCATATGCAGCAGAATTTTCACTAATGCATCACCTAAGACAACAGAAACAAAGGAGAAAATGAACACATGGGACTACATCAAAGTCAAAAGCTTCTGCACAGCAAAAGAAACAACAATCAAAATGGAAAGGCTACCCACTGTATGGGAGAGCATAATTGCCAATGATATATCAGATAAGGGGTTAATTTCAAATATATACAGAGTGCTCATACAACTCAACAAAAGGAAGACAAAGAACCCAATTAAAAAATGGGCAGAGGAACCAAATAGACACCTCTCCAAACAGGACATACAAATGGCCAAGAGACATATGAAGAAATGCTCAACATCACTAATCATCAGAGAGATGCAAATTAAAACAACAATGAGGTATCACCTCACCCCTGTCAGAATGGCCGCCATCAACAAATCATCAAACAACAAGTGTTGGCGAGGGTGTGGAGAAAAGGGGACTCTAGTACACTGCTGGTGGGAATGCAGACTCCTGCAGCCAATATGGAAAACAATATGGTGTTACCTCAAAACAATCTGTATTGATTCTTTAGAGCAGAGGTTCTCAATCTGTGGGTCGCAACCCCTTTGGGGGGTCAAACAACCCTTTCACAGTGGTTGCCTAAAACCATCGGAAAACACATACTTCCGATGACAATTTATAACAGTAGCAATATTACAGTTATGAAGTAGCAATGAAAATAATTTTATGGTAGGGGATCACCACAACATGAGGAACTGTATTAAAGGGTCACGGCATTAGGAAGGTTGAGAACCATTGCTTTAGAGAGAGAGGAAGAGAGAGGGAGAGAGAGATATGAACATTGATGAGCGAGAACATATATTGGCCGCCTCCTGCATGCCCCCCTTTGGGGATTGGGTCCACAACCTGGGCATGTGCCATGACCAGGAATCAAACTCTTGGTGCATGGGTTGACGCTCACCACTGAGCCACACTGGACAGGAGATTATATCTTTTTTAAAATAAATCCTATTATCTCCTAAACACCTTAAGAAATTTAAAGAATATGTTTACAAAATCTATAATCTCCACAAATGTCTAGAAGTTATTAAATTTAGTTTGTTTAAAGTCAAGTCTACCTGTAACTAAGGAAATTGACTGCTTCAGTACTTTAAGTATAAATATGGTAGGCACTGTGTTAGACACTTTTCACAGGTTAGGTTCCCCTGTACATAACCCTTGAGAGAGAGTTTATAATGTAGGCTGTTAAGTAAGACATGTTTTTGGAATGAATACCTGTGGGAGAGAGGGGAAGAAAGTAGGATTGGGTCTTCAATAATTTTTAGAATTTAATGGGGTCCTGAGATTTTAGAAAATTTGAGAGAATACTGGGGGAGGTAAAACCCCCTTACACTCACTTCAAATCAAATATTTATCTGACTACTAAATTTGGAAGACCCTCTCTCCCATTTCTTATCCTTCTCTCTTCTCTTCTCTTCTCTTCTCTTCTCTTCTCTTCTCTTCTCTTCTCTTCTCTTCTCTTCTCTTCTCTTCTCTTCTCTTCTCTTCTCTTCTCTTCTCTTCTCTTCTCTCCTCTTCTCTTCTTCCTCTCCTCTCCTCTCCTCTCCTCTCCTCTCCTCTCCTCTCCTCTCCTCTCCTCTCCTCTCCTCTCCTCTCCTCTCCTCTCCTCTCCTCTCCTCTCCTCTCCTCTCCTCTCCTCTCCTCTCCTCTCTTCCTCCCTCCCTCCCTCCTCCATTCCTTTTCCCACTTGTTCCTAAAACTGTGTCCCCTCCTAGATTGTTTCACTCTGCATCCTTGTCTATAGCATATGTTTATGTCACCTTCTACTCCATATTCTTTCTATGGATTGCAAGAAATTCAATTGCTCCTGTTTCCATGCTGTAGTTGCATTCTCTTTGATGAAGGCAGATCCAATACTTTCATGAAGACAGATCCAATACATTATATAGAGTTTGGTTTTCTTTTCTTAAAAAATAATTTTCAATCATGGAGAGGCACTTTGTTATTGTATTCAGTCAGAAATGTATTGCATTTCATCTACATTGTAAGTTGAAATTGTACTTTTATAATAAATAAATTTTAAAATACCAACAGCATCTATTTAAAATTTACAGTGAAGAATAAAAGTATATGCTTAATTGCCAAAGGGAAAAAAAGACTTATGGACACAGACAATAGTATGGTGATTGCCAGAGGGAAGGGGGTTAGGGGAAGTGGAGGAGAATAAAGGAGGGATAAATAGTGACAGAGGGCGACTTGAATTGGGGTGGTGCACACACAATACAGTGTATAGATGATGTATTGTATAATTGTGCACCTGAAATCTATATAATTTTGTTAACCACTGTCACCCCAATAAATTCAATAAAAATGAAAAGATTAGACTCTCATTTTCTAGTGAGGTACATTTAAAATATGGAAGTTCAACACCTCTTTTTATTTGTTTTTTTAAATTTTTAATTGCAGTTTAAATTCAATATTAATTTGTATTAGTTTCAGGTGTACAGCATAGTGGTGAGACAATCTAATACTTTACAAAGTGTTCCCCCTGATATTTCCAGTATCCCACTGGCACTGTATGTAGCAATTACAATATTATTGACTATATTTCTTATGCTGTACTTCACATCCTGTGACTATTTTATAACTACCAATCTGTACTTCTCAATCCTTTCACCTTTTTTGCCTAGTCCCCTTACCCCTCTCATCTGGCAAGACACCAGTTCAGTCTCTGTGTCTATGAGTCTGTATCAGTTTTGTTAGTTTGTTTTGTTCTTTGGATTCCATATATAAGTAAAATAATATGGTATTTGTCTTACTATGACTGTCTTATTTCATGGAGCATAATCAAGTGTGGAAACCCCCAGAGAACAACAACAACAACAAAAAATGCCCCAAACTCCACCAAGTGACCACATTCCTTCTTGAAAAAATGTCATGTTACAGAAGACACAGAAAAAGTAAAGCTCTGAAGTAACTGGAGTAAGGAATCACCATGGCAATCAAATACTAAATTAGAAGAGGGCTTTTTTGGTCTGGGGAGGTTTTTCTTTTGGGAAACATAATGTGTTGCTTTTTCCAAGCATCACACACACACACACACACACACACACACACACACACACAACTATACAGCTTGCTAAATTTAGTTGTAGCTATGTCACAACAATGATGACAAAATCTTCCTCTGACCACAGTGTGTTTGAGCACAACTGGTTCCTCTTTCCAGGCTCTAGTTTGTACATATACAAATTTCTAGTGGGTGACTCCCACTCTTTCACAGCAAGATTCTTTCTTGAGAGTGGACAGTGATCATCCAGCTATACTCTACAGGTGAAGGTGCTAAGGAAGTAAATGGTATACTAGCTGGAGAGTTCTCTGGCCTTATACCCATTTCAGAGAAAGTGATGATTCCAGCTGATCCAATTTCACCATGGCCAGCCTAGAGTGATAGACAGAGTTGGCTGTGTATTGGGCAGTACCTTTGCCATCTGGTGGAATGGGAATTAGTGGACAAGGCACCACTGTCTCTCCTCCTGTCCCTGCTATGCCATCAAACCCCTCCACCCTGACTCTCTTAGCCAAGAGGCTTCACCATGGAAGCTTACATATGTGGCTGGCCTGGAGATGAAAGGGTAAGAGGAAACAGGAAATTGAATGGCAGCAAAGGAGAAATGAAAGAAAAAGGACTGAGAACAAATGGGACAAAGTCAGCAGAAAGGAGAACAACTGAAGCGGAACTGCAAGAGATGAGGGAACCCTAAAGATGAAAGAGCACTAGAACCTCTAAAAGTAGTTCTCATTTATTGGTGCTTACTATGTGCTAGGCAGAATTTCTTCAGCTCATTTAATCCTTACAAAAAACACTGTGGTAGACACTACTATGATGCCTATTTTATAAAAGATAAAAATGCTCTTGTAATGAAAAAATAAATAAGCCCCTTCTTCCCCAACAACATTTAAAAGAAATCAAGAGGGGAGAGGATAAAAAGAAAGAAAAATAAGACACATTTCACAAAATCAGATAGTAGAAATAAGTATAAATATATTAGAACTAAACTCTACAGTTAAAAGACAATGACTGCCTATCAGATAGAATAAACAAATATGCACTATATATTGTTTCCAAGAACATATCTAAAACAGAATGGTAGACATGGGAAAGTAAAGATGTGGGAAAACATATCAGACACATACTAATGACAAGAAAGCTTATTAACTTATAATAAAATTTCTTTAAAATAGACTTTAAGGCCAAAAGTATTACTAGATTAATGAAAGTTGCTTCATAATGATACATGACTTGATTCACTATGAAGCTATAAGAATTCTAGATTTGCACACATCTGATGAAATAGCCTCATCAGATATCTATCTATCTATCTATCTATCTATCTATCTATCTATCTATCTATCATCATCTATCATATATCTATCGATCTAGCAAAAGTCAACAGAATTATAAGAACTTGACCAATCCTTCATCATAGTATCATAGTGAGAGATTTTAACACCTCTCTTAGTGATAGGTCCAACAGACCCCCAAAAAATACCAGCAAGGACACTGATTTGACCAACACAATCCACCAATGAGGTTGGACTATAGTCCACTTGCTCTAAGTAGCACACAACCAGAAGGGGCAATTCAGGTGAAGTGTTGTGGGAGAGATGGAGTAATTTGTAGACTAAATTGGGGTGGATTTTGCTACTCCCCCATCCCAACGATCAGTGCTTTCCAAGTGTAAAGTGAGGCCTCAATTCCTTGCTTGCATAGGGAACTGTCCAACAAGCAGATAGGCAAAGTGTCCTCTGGGGATGTGCAAATTAGAGCATTGATTCCTGGTACGAAGTCACAACTGTGCAAAGAGCCCCTTCTTCAGAGAGGCTTTGTGGATTGAGGGGACAACAAAGAGACAAGAAGGACTGGAGGTTTTTATGTTCAAATATAAATATTATGTAAATATAAATTACCCTACATGTCCACAACAAACAATGGAGACTTTTCAGGGCAAGGAGGTGCAGGTGACTAACATGCAAATGATGTTTGAATCTTTATTTTATTTATTTATTTTTTAAATCCTCACCCAAGGATATTTTTCCATTTATCTTCAGTCACAGTGGGAGGAAAGGAGGGAAGGAGGAGGGAGGGAGGGAGGGAGGGAGGGAGGGAGGGAGGGAGGAAGAGAGAGAGAGAGAGAGAGAAAGAAAGAAAGATCTATGTAAGAAAGACACATTGCCTCCAGCATGACCCTGACAGGGCCAGGGACTGAACCATAAGGGAGATACATGCCCTTGGCTGGAATCGAACCTGTGACTCTTTGATTTGCAGGCCAACGCTCTAACTGTTGAGCCAAACTGGCCAGGGCAATGTTTGAATCTTTAAAATGAGGAGCCCTGCCCCACCAGTGTGGCTCAGTGGATTGCCACGGACTGAGAGGTCCCAGTTCGATTCCTGGTCAGGGCGCATGCCCTGGTTGTGGGCTCGATGCCCAGTAGGGGGCATGCAGGAAGCAGCTGATAGAGGTTTCTCCCTCACATCGATATTTATATCTCTCTCTCCCTCCCTCTCTCTCTAAATCAATAAAAAAACAAACATTTTAAAATGAGAATTCCTGAGGCTGAGAAGAAAGGGAGAGAGAGAGAGAGAAAAAGACACTAATGCTGCTAGGGAGCTGAGTGCTGAGGCACCAATGGAGCTGTTAAAGGCTGCCTGTGACAGTATGCAAAGATTGGACCTGTCCTGGGTGAGCTGGGGAAGGGGACAGGGACTAACTAGGGTTGTTTATCTGTGGTGGAGAAGGTGCCACAAAAAGGTGTCAGGGGATCCTGGCTGAGATGTTGGGGGTAGTGGTAGCAATGACAGCACCCCAACTAGAAGCCAAAGGAGGCTGATATGATGCACAGGAGTGTATCCTCTTTCAGAGACCGAAGTGTGGGAAAGCAGAATAGGGCCAACTTGAGAGGAACATTTTCAGCCTGAAGGGAGTGAGGCCACAGAGCCACTGGAATGGATATTGAATGCTTTCAAATAGAACAAGAAAGAATAGGGGTGCCAGGCCCTAGGGGTACACTCTTTCTTGGAGCAGCACCCCAAGTCATTGGGCCCAGGGAAGAATCAGCCTCACAGCCCATGGGTCTGATGGTGGTAGCAGTTTGCTATAGAGGCTGACTAGGTCCCTGAATGTTAACACCTCAAAGGGTCTTTCCCCAGCCTTCTTGCTGCTCAGCAAGCATTAAAGAAGTCTGGTAATTCGTCTTAGAAACCAGCTCTCCAAACACCACTTTTATTATGTCACCACCTTGCTTAGAAAAGTCTGCTATATGGCTCCTTATTGCTTGAGATCCAGCCATAAACTGACTGTTTCGCTCTCTCTCTCCCCCAGTCTCTCTCTCTCTCTCCCTCTCCTCTACTTCCCTTCCCCTCCCCTTCCCTCCCTTCTCCTCCCCTTCCCTCCCCTCTCCTCTCTTCTCTCAATGCTGGTCATACTTCAAGTTCTAGTTCAACTCCAATCTACTCCAAGAAGCCTTTAAATGCAATTCCAACCACACTGGTCCATTTTGCCTTTCCCACAACTTAGACTGGAAGTTTCCCAAGGGTAACAACAAGAAATGCTGCCTTATGTTTGTTGGTTGGTTGTTATCCCTCACAACACCTGACAAAGTGTAATTTCCTCATTCATTAAAATATTTATTGAATATGTACTATGCATCAAGGACATTTCTGAGTGCTAGGGATATAGCTGGAAACAAATCAGAAGAAGTTCCCTGCCCTCATGAAGCTTATATTCAAGTGTGAAGAGACTGAATCACGCAGGAAGGGGGATAGAGGTGAGTGTGGATGTGGTGCCCAGGGTGGCCTCAATCAAATATGAGGTTTGATTGAGGGGAGGGAGTGAGACCTGTGGCTCTCTTTGAGGTAGAGGAAATAGGCAGGGCAAAGGCCCTGAAGCAGGAGTGTACTTGGTTTGTGTGAGGAATGGCCAGGAGGTCAACATGGCTGGAGGAGAACAGAAGAAGAGGAGGTAAGGGATGTAGAATGGGGTAGGCCTTGGGGGCCACTGGAGAGTTCTGAGCAGAGGAGTGTCTTGTTGAATCCAAGAGCCAATTTTTTTTTTTTTTATCCTCACCCGAGGACATTTTTTCATTTTTTGTTCAGATAGAGTGGGAGGGAGAGAGAGAGGAAGAGAGAGAGAAACATCGATGTGAAAGGGACACATCTAGTGGCTGCCACCTGCACAACCCAACCAGGGCCGGGAACAAACTGCAACCAAGGTACGTGCCCTTAGCGGGAACCGAACCCGGGTCTCTCCGGACCGCAGGCCGATGCAATCCAAGAGCCAATTTAATAACTGCTATAAACTTTAGAGATCTAGAGGTGGATGGGCCTCAGCAGACTGACTCAGACACCCCAGCACCATGCTACTCTGCTTCAGGCTAAACCCAAAGGGTCCTGTCACAGCCTCCTGTGCAAACAGTACTCCCTTGAGTGAGCCCCTCTGTACCTGTAGAAGAAAACCACTTGCTGAAGAACAAGAACCTTCAAGTCAATTAAACCTGTACATGGAGGGCATGGTATGTCAATGACCATGTTACATTCATCTCTATCTTCCCTGTGGTGCCAGATGGTATCTTCCCTCAAGTTGCCCCAGATAAACTTAGGATCTAAGGAAGAGCGATGTACTTGCTCTATACACCTGACTTCAAGACAAACTCCCTGGTGTTGTCCCTTCCAATCAGATTACTGTCTCTAAGCCCCTCTTGTGTGAAAATCCTGGGGTCACCCTGGACAGGGTCTCTGTCTTCCAGGAGCTTGAGTCCAGTGGCAGAAATAGACATGCACACAACTCTCTGTATTATTTGCTATGGTATAGAATTTGTCAAGAGAATTTGAGCACACATAGGAGGGAGTAATGACTTTTACATTTTGGGGTTAAAGAATTTTTTAAAATATGACATTTGAGGAATGGAAATGCTTTCTGGGCAAAAAGATTTCTAGTGAGAACATATCAGAGAAGACAAGCAGGGGCCAGGCAAGTAATAAATGCCAAGACAGGCCAGGGAGCAAGTGCCCTGTTGCTATAATGGTCATCCCTGCTTAGCATCTACTGACTTTGGCACACTGGAATGCAGGTCCAATATTATCAGAATTTCTGATTTCTCAAGAAAAGCTGGAAATCTGGGGTGTTATGCAAAGCCTCCTGATTTTCTTTTCATTTTAAATTTATTTAAAAATAAATTTAAACAGGATGTAGGCCAAACAAAACTGCCTACAAGGGATATTCAGCCTAAAGATGGCCAGCTGGCTAGGAGTATGAGAGAGCCCAGTGACTTGGGGAGCCTGACTGGAGATGAAGCTGGGAAGAGTTAGGGGAATGTGCCACGAAAAAACAAGTCTGTAGACAAAGGAGTTGTGACTTCCTTTTGTGGCATTTGAGGGGAGGGGTGGTTACTTATGAACCTTAAGCCAGGAGTGAAATGATCAGATGTTCACATTGGGTAGATCCATCTTGGGGGGGGGGCTTGAAGACTGTATTGATAGTATAAGGGAAAGGCGATAAGGACCTGAGTAGAACAGTGGAGGTGAGGAGGGTGGAGAAAATATCTGAGAGATGTTTTATGATGTAGTGACTGCATGGCTAGATAATGGGGTTGAGAAACTACAAACACTAGATACAAGGAAAGGAGGTGTCAAGGATAAGTACTTTTAGCATTAATCTCTCAAGAATTTTTGGTGGGCATGAGGATAATGGGTGGTTAGGAGTGAAGTACAAAAGATAACAAAGAAGACATTAGCTCAAGATTTCTCAAATTTGGCACTATTGGCATTTTGAGCTAGATAAGTCTTTGTTGTGGGGATGGGCTTGTGCATAGTAGGATGTTTAGCAGCATCCCTGGCCTCTACTCAGTAGATGCCAAGTAGTATACCCACAACCCCAAGTCGTGACCACCAAAAATATCTCCAGACATTGCCCAATGTTCCCTGGGGAGGCAAAATCTCCCCCATTGGGAACCATTGCTCTAGTGTCAGAGGAGGGAAATTCCCTATTTGCTACTTCCCTTTTTGTTTTGCAGTGGCGATGATCTGTTCAGTTTTTGCTTAATAAAAGGTAGAAGACCCTTTGTGAGATTTTTGCCTAAGGAGCCATAATTCTCAGCTATGAACTCAGGATGCTGTCTCTAACTGGTTGGAAGAAGACTTGACTTTGGAAAGAGGGATATTCTTATTTCCTCTCAGATATTTTCTTGTTTGTGCCCTTTCTAACTTCAATCACAGAAAAGGAGAAAGCCTTAATGAGAAGGGGAAAGATAAAAAACAACAACCGCCAACTAGGGGGGCTGAGGTACTTAGGTCAGCATAGAACTCCAGCCACCTCAGGCTTAAGCGCAAATAAAGGCAAATGGTAGTCTCACACCCAAATCTTCAGGGATCAATAAATTAAGGGTTAAAGCAGCTAAACTTGATGTTGATTCGTCATGACTTTGATTACACAAAGACAAAATGAGAGCTCTGTGTTTATTGCATTTCCTGGAAAGCCTTCAATTTATTTTCATCCTCCTCAGTCCAGGACAGTGGCCTAATTTCATCCAATATGCTCATTGAGTAAAAGTACATAAAAATTACAAATAATGTTTGATATTGAAGAAACAGCATTCCTAACCTTGCCACCGCCTTACAATTTTTAAAAAATTTTGTTTAGGATCCAGAGGAAGTGGAACTGACTGAAACAGTCTTACTCACAGACAGCAGGCCAGAACTATTATGGCCACGCCACCACCCTTTGTCTTTTTGCTCACAGTGTTCAAATTTTCAGGGTCTTTTCTGGAGGCTAATGGCAAGTCCTGGACCCTTATTTTCCTAATCATTTCCTGCCATTACTGTTCTTTCATTAAGTACTCGCTTAGTCTATGCAGACAATGTACCCAATGGCACTCTGCCAGTTCCCAGGGAGGGGCTCCTGTTCTCACTGAAGACTTCTTAAAGGCACATGACATAATCATTTTTGTAGAGATTATTATAAAGTTATTGTATAATGTTTATGGCAAATGTCAACAAGTGTGCATGTGTGTGGTGATGGGGAGGGGAGGTCTTAGGTTAGAAAATGGCTAGCCTATTTGCAGGGGAATTTAGAAATTACATTATAAGAAATAATAACTGAGAAGTAACCTCGCAGTTCTAAGAGGCCTTTAAAGTTTACAAAGTGTTCTCATAAACATTATTTTGTTCAATAATATCTGCAGGCAAGGATTTATTATGACCCTTGAACTGCAGGACTCAATATCTCAAAATTTAGCACACGCAAGCCTGCCTCCTGGAAACCTCCCTTGTCCCTTCCCTCCCATAAGGTGCCCCTTCTTTGTGTCCCACAGTTCCTTGTTCTTGCCTTTACAATAGCCCTTTGCACTGGATGTAGCTTTTTGTTGGCAGGGCCTATTTTTAATGACTGTCTACCACAGTTCCTGAAAGGACAATAAATATTCATTGAATTTCGATAGGTTAAACATTCCCATGCCCTTTGGGGAGGGTCGGGACTAGGTGTATTATCAGAATTTTTATTGCTATATTTTTGCAACAGATTCAGGTACAATTCAACCAAAATACACCTCAGTTAGTGGGTCTTGTCTATTCAGACATGACCCTTTGGGGAGGTGGTAACAGGTCCATGTCCTAATCCCAGACAACTGTGACTATGTTACCTTACCTAGCAAAAGGGACTTTGCAGATGTGATTAAATCAAGGGTTTTGAGATGAGATTATCGTGGATTATCTGGTAGGTCCAATCTAATCAAAAGGGTTTTAGAAATGAAAAAGGGACAGTCAGAGAGGAGGAGATGTGACAAGGAAAGCAGAGGTCTGAGTGGCATAGCAACAAGCCAAGAAATGAGGGCCGTCTGTAGAAGCTGGAAAAGGCAAGAAAATGGATTCTCCCTTAGAACCTCCAGAAGGAAGGCAGCTCTGTCCATGCCTTGATTTTAGCCCAGTGAGACTTCTAACCTCCAGAACTGTAATATAACACTGTTGTTTTAAGTCAGCAAATTCGTGGTAATTCGTTACAGCAGCAATAGCAAACAAAGAGTTCCTGGTTTCCTCCATCCCCAGGCTCAATGACCCTCAGCCCCACTTTCCCTATTTAATGTGTATCCTTCTGACTCACTTTACAGCTTCTAAATACATACCCATGAAAAAGAAACACATAGAAAGTTAGTTGTGTGCTTCTTAAAAAATCCAAGTACACAGTATGGCACTGATCCCCATATTTAGAGCTGTGCTTGCCCCCCCTCAACATTATGTATTGTTCAAATATAATTCAAATATACCTTTAGTCCTTTTCACAAAGCCACTCCCGCCCAGTCCAATCTGTGGTCTTCCAAGTCCACCCTATGAGGTCGGGCTGGGATTACTAACCCTGGACTCACAGTTTAGGAAACAGTGGCTCAGAGGCCAACGATTAGAAGCCACGTCTCTAGACTCCCAGGCCAAAGCTCTTTCCCGTAGATGGCCCTGCCCTGGTGCCCAGCAGGGCACAGTCCTTAGCACTCCCGAGGCCCCGCAAGTTGGCAAGCAGCTGCGACGCGGGCCTGGGCGCGGGGAGCGGGGAGCGGGGACCAGCAGGCGCTAGGGCTGGGCCACGACTTGGTCCAGAAGTTTTGTTTGGCCGGTGAATGGACCCGGGAGGGTCCGAGCTCGGAGGGGCCAGGTGTCGCGCGGCTGAGCCAGGGAGCCACTGCGTCCCGCCCCCACCCGCGGCGGCCGGCTAGGGTTACCTGCGGCCGGTGGGCGGGGCGGCCCTTCCCGTCTACGCCGGCCCCAGCCTCCAGGGCGGCGGAGTCGGGAAGTGGGAGCGGGAGCGAAGGAGGCGGAGACTGGCGAAACTGCCGCAGCCGCTCGCCGGGCGAGGGGCTCCGACGCGAGGGGCTGCATGGAGCTGCCGGTACGGCTCTGCGGGCTGTGGGCGCTGCTTCTCTGCGCCGGTGTGGACGCGGCGCCCAGGGGTGAGTGCGGACCCCGGCCGAGGGGCGGAGGGGGGCTCGGCCGAAAGGCAGGCGAGGGCGCCCCGAGGCCTAGGGCCGCGACTGAGGTGGGCGCCAGGGTCTCTTCATCGACGCCCAGTGATCAGCGACGGCGGCCTCCGGCGCCCGCTTCGAGTTGGGGGACCCAGGGGCTGCGGGGCTTTCCGGATCCAGGGTGGCGACAGCAGAGCGGTAGGACGAAGACTCTCCGCCGCACTTCCCTTGCGTGGTAGGGAAGAGCTGAAGAGCTAAGGAGCCCGGCGCCGGCCTGGACTGAAACATGCCTGCGGCGTCAGGGGGCGGCGGGTCAGGACCAGGAATGTCGCCTAGGAGTCCAGGAGGGGATGAGGGGCCTGGAGCCAGTGGGAACCGCGACTGGGGGAGCTGGTCCAGTTCCTGCCAAGGGCCATTCGGACATTTATAACATCACTGGCAGACCATACAAAATTATCAACCTAAAAACAGCCTGCTGTATCTCGTCAGGCTAATTTGGTGAGGCGTGTGATCTTAGCTGGTGTTGATTTCGTGGGCCTTATGCGGCCCACGGGCTAGAGTTCCCCACCCCTGAGTGAAGGGGTGGGAGTGAAGGGACCTTTGAAGGTCCTAGCTCTCCTAGAAAAAGGGTGTGCCTGTCAAGGCCTCTTCTGGCGTCCAAGAAATCCATTGGGAATCCTGGAGCAGCACCCAGGTGGATGCTTTTTGTTTTTTCTTCAATAACCTTTATATTTTGGAATAATGTTTGATTTGCTGAAAAGTTGCAAAAAAAGTATAGAGAGTTCGCATACACCCCTCACCCTGCGCTGCAACTTTTATTGAACCCGTGAGAATCACTGTGAAAAGTTGGGGGCCAGTGACTTCCTCAGCTCCTGGCACTAGTGGCCTTCTGGACATTTTGGGCAATGACAGTAGCTCCAAATTTGATAGGTTTTATTATCACATTGACACGAACACTCACAATTTGCTTATTGCATTTTCACCTGCGTATTATGCTTTTCAACCCAAGTTAAAATGCTGAGTAGGAAACCTTGACGTCCTCTGTAGATTCAACAAAACATATGCAGAGTCTGCTCTGTACCAGTTGGTGGTCCCCTGGCTGAGGATGCAGGGTGAGTGCCCCATAGAGCTTATCTGCTATTGGCAGAGTTGGGAGGAGGGAGCATATAAGATATGTCAGATGGTGATAAGTACTATATAGTAAAACAAAAGCTGGGAAGGTGTTTGCCATTGTAAAGAAGATAAAGTGGCATTTCAGTAGAAACCTGAGAGAGGTTTGAAAATTGTCAATCAGTAATTATTCAACTCTCTGCTTATTACTCAGCCAGGCTCTGCTCCCTTTCAACCTCAGTGTGTACACCATCATCCTTGGCCCCAAGGTGCCTCTTGTTCCCATAATTATTTGGGGAAACTGCTGTCCAGCGACGGGAAGGGACTTAAGGTCATGGATCTCATCAGTCTGATTTTCACAGTGCTACTCTGGCACCCTCCCTCCTATACACATCCTCCCCCACACACCTGAAACAACAGCTGGCCTTCTAGACAATACTGGCAACCCCCAACTTAATCAGTTTTGTCACAAGAGTTCATTGGCAACTTGATTACTTAGAATACAGAAACTCTTTTCCCATTAGAAATCTTGATGGAATTGCATTGAGGTATGATAAAGAAAGGAAAAAAACAAAACAGTCAGGGGACTTGAGTTTTAGTGGCCAGACATTTCCCAGCTGTTGGACCCTGGGCTAGTCATTTCCCCTTATGCAGCAGTTTTCTGTGAACTTTGTAAATTCTAAGGGCTCTTCTAGCTCTAATCTTGCGAGTTTAGAAAATGATTAGGTTACCAGCTTAGTCTAGTCTGTTTAGAATGGTAGCCCACATTGTAGCATGAATTAATAACACCAACTAGTATTTATATAGTATTTACTCTATGTCAGGCAGTGTTTTAAGTTTTATGTGTACTATTTCATTTAATGTTTACACAAAACCTATCCTGTAGGTGCTGTTATTAGTCCCTTTTTGTATATGAGGAAGCCGAGGCACATTGAGGCTAAGAGCCTTTTTGAAGTCTCAGCTGGTAGAGCAGAAGAGCCAGGCTTCCAACACAGCAGCCTGATTTCAGAGGCCTTAACCACTGTATTGGTGCCTCTCTGTTTAGAAGTGAGGGGAGTCCTTGGCCTAGGAGAGGAGTAGAGTGCCTCCCAGAGTAGAACGGCAGGACTGGTTAGGACCCATAAAACTATGTACAGGCCACTTGTTATGAAGTGAATGATCATAGTTCGGAGACTCACTTTATAATGACCAGGCTGTGTCATCCAAACAATAGTAGGTATTGTAGACACTCAGAAGAGGGGAAACTCTGAGGGCTGGTAGTTTCATGGAAGAGGTAAAACTTGAACTAGACCTTCAGGATGGGTGGAATTTGAATAGGTGAAGTTATTTCCTTTCTGTGTGGGGGGAGAGGGGCGTGGGGAATAACAGGAGCAAAGGCCCTGGTGTGAGAGGGTGAGAGGGTGAGAGTGCATTGGCAAAGTCAGTCCAAGCAGAAGAGCTTCATTTGCCCTTGAAGGCCCTGAGTGGGGGGCAGAGTAGGAGAATTACACTGGAGGAGAAGCCAGCAAAGAGACTTAACTGGGTGAGGGGGATTGCTGGAGTGAGAAGCTATGTAGGAGTCTAGGTGTCTCACAGCTTGTAGAGAGGAGGGATCCACTAGAAAGTTGTGTTGTGGCCTGGCCAGTGTGGCTCAGTTGTGGAGCATTGATCCATGCATCAAGAGGCTGCCGGTTGGATTCCTGGTCAGGGCACATGCCCAGGTTGTGGGCCAAATCCTCAGTGGGGGGCACGCGGAGGCAGCCAATCGATTTTCTCTCTCACTGATGTTTCTATCTCTCTCTCCCTCTCCCTTCCTCTCTCTCTAAAATTAATAAAGAAAAAAATTTGAAAAAGAAAATTGTGTTGTGAACACTTCCTGTCCAGGACCATGACTGATTGCCTCACAGGGTTCAGCAGAGTACATTACTATGATTGGAATGACAGAGAGAGATGTTGGTACAAGAAAAAATTGACAGACATTGATGACTAAGTACATGCAAGGGAAGGAGATGGATGACTCATATGTGATTCTTGTGATTTTCTTCACTTTTCCCAAAATATGCTTGCAAAACTATTAGTTAAGCAACATGCCTTATTAGAAAAAGCATTGGTTGTGTTAATTCCTAATTAGAATAGGATATTGTGCTAGATTACCATACAAACTCACTTGAGGTTTGAAGTTTAGTTGGGGGAACTACTTGAGTCCCTCTCTTGTTCCCACTTTGCTTTCTGGAGTCAGCAATTAGTCTCTAAGAAAGGGGCGAATTAGATACCTAAGGAAAGTTTAGCAGGCAGAAGAGAGATGTTCTATCTCAAAGACCATGGGCACATCACTTCCAGAAAAAGAACCAAAGCAATTGTTTAGAACCATTTTGTCCCTTGAAAGAGAAAGAAGCTAGCTAACATTTATCAGTGCCAGGCACTGTTCTGAGCATTTTATCTGTATTAACTCATTTAATCCTCATAATTACTGTTAGGTTATTATAATCACCCTCATGTTAGATATGAGAAAACTGAGGCATAGAGAGTTTAAGTAACTCGGCAGCTAGTAGCAGAGCAGGCACATGAACTCAGGCAGTCTGGTTCCAGAGTCCATGTGCTTTAATTACTACATCATTCTGAAATTATTTGTCCTACTGTATGTGAGCAGCTGTTAGAGACCTTTACAAGAAGTACAGTCTCCACTTATTTATGTAGGTGTCTGTATGTATTATACACACATACAAATGTATTCATATGTATTTAAGCACTTGGAGATTGTATTTAAAGTTTCAGTGTGTATATATCTGTGTGGGTGGAGTATGTATGGGGGCGTGTTTTAAAGTATAGGAAGTAGAAACGTCTCAAGAAAAGTGGGAGGAACAATTAGGAGGGAAAAGAATGGCAGATATCCTCAAGTAGCCTAAAATGCAAAACAATGAGATCTAAAGGACACAGTCTAAAGGATACTTCAAAACAGTTGGTGAAAAAAATTAAACCCATTTGTGAGATTGGAAATAGGGCAGCCTATTTTTCTATTGAAATACTGAGGTTAAAGAAAGACTTTAAGAGGTCTTAAATTACTTGAAAATTGCAATCTGATTTAATCGAACCATAAGTAGGTACTATTTGATTATCAGGGCTTTAATTTTTGTGTGGGAATGGAGGTAAGTAGAAAGGTTGTTTCAGAAAGTTTGCTGCAGTGTGGTTCTGAAACCTGAAAAATAAGGCAGATAATCCTAAAGTAGATTATAGTCTTCAGTAGGAGCAAGTTTTTATTAGAGGCTCTATATCTCAGAAGTGATTTTTTTTTCCAAAACCATCATTGATGTGATATTAGAAGGCCAAAATGGAATAGCTGTACACTCCTGTAGTCACTTAAAATCCTGTTGCCTGAGCCATTGGTACTCCCTGGCACTAGCTGGTTAAGAATAAAGTGCAATAGGAATTTTCTGTTTCCACAAGGACTTGGTCTGCTGTGGGCTGCTCCTTCCCACATTTGGGCCTCTGGTCTACTTTGCTAAAAATCTAATGGTAGTAGAGTTGGGAAAGAGGGAAAGAGTATTGAGAGTTCAGGGCCTTTGGAGGCTGCTATGTACAAAACCAACTGTTGAGGAAATCCAAACTACGCAGTGCCTGTGGGGTTGATATTTTTTGGACACGTGGAATTTTTGGTTCAGTTAAAGAGGAAAGGAGTGCTATAAGTATTGCAGATTATGATTAAGTTTGCCACTTTATAGATAATTTGGGGGGGGGTGTTTTAAAAATTAGTTTAATAAAATTTATTTTGGAATAATTTTAAGTTTATAGAAAGGTTGCAAAGGTAGGACAGAGCATTCTTATACACCACTAACCCAGTGTCTGGAGGATGATCTTGGTAGTCTGGCCTCAGGGGAAGTTCTCAGGAAAGTTTGAAATGATGTCCCCCCCACCACTGTTCATTTCCCTGTGTTTGGCAGAAGTAGTAAACCTCCTTTCCCTGATTTTAGAGCTGGGTCCAAAATAATAGTCAGTAAATATTTGCTGGAAATAGTGGTGGGTTTTCGCCATATGAAACACATTTTTAAGATACTAGTTCACAGTTTCTCCTCTTTTCTTCCCTCTACTGATTAGCTAAAGCTACAGTTCCAGCTGCTTAGTGTCAGACCTCAGGAGAACAGCAAGGGCTGTTAAATATTTCTTAGTACTTCTTTGGAAGAGTTATAAAAACAATTGCCAGATTACATTAGCAAGCAGATGAGCCACTTAAACTCACTGGAAGAACTGCTGAGATGGAAGTGAGATATGGATCCTAAGTGTATGGAACACCAAATTCCTGCAGGAGGAAAACTCAGAAATTTAAGAATACACTCTTCTCTGTATAGCAATAGGTAAGAATGTGGCCTTGGAGCCACATGAATTTCTGGGTTTGCACCAAGCTCTGTCATTCACTAGCCTGAAGATATGGGACAAGTTACTTACGGTCCCTGTGCCTCAGTTACCTCATCTTAAAGATGAGGCTGATAATCCCTATCTGGTAAGGTTGTGAGTATTCAATGGATGAATATGTGGAGAGGTATTTAGAACAGTGCCTGTCTCAATAAATGCTAGATTTTTTTTCCCATTAATTTATTTATTTTTGTTACAGATGTTTCTCCTTTTCCCCCCACTGATACCCCCCTTGCTTTGTCCCCAGCTTTGTTGTCCATGTCCATTGTTCATGCATACATGCATATAACTTCTGTGGTTTATCTCTCCCGCACCACCCCGTCTTCTGGGGATTGTCAGTCTGTACCCCACTTCCACGTCTCTGGGACTACCCCATTCCTTAGACTGTTATGTTCATTATGTTCCACAAATAAGTGAGATCATAGGATACTTGTCTTTCTCTGTTGGGCTTGTTTTGTTTAGGATAATACTTTCCAGGTCACTCCATGTCATCTCAAAGGATAGAGATCATTCTCTTACAGCCGCATAGTACTCCATTATGTATTTATACCACTGATTTTTTAACAATTATTCTACTGATGGACATTTGGGCTGTTTCCAGATCTTAGCTATTATAAATAGTGCTGCTACAAACATGGGGGTACATATATTCTTTCTGATTGGTGTTTCAGGTTCCTTAGGATATATTCCTAGAAAGGGGATCACTGGGTAAAAAGCAGATAAATTTTTATTTTATTTATTTATTTATTTATTTATTTATTTATTTATTTATTTATTTATTTTTAATCCTCATCCGAGGACATTTTTCCATTTTTTGTACAGACAGAGTGGGAGGGAGAGAGAGGAAGAGAGAGAGAGGGAAACATTGATGTGAAACGGACACATCGAGTGGCTACCACCCGCACGACCAACCAGGGCCGGGGACAAACTGCAACCGAGGTACGTGCCCTTAGCGGGAACCGAACCCGGGTCTCTCCGGACCGCAGGCGGACGCTCTAACCGCTGAGCCAAACAGGCCAGGGCAAAAGCAGATACATTTTTAATTTTTTGAGGTAATACCATATTATTTTCCATAGTGACTGCACCAGTCTGCATTCCCACCAGGAGTGTACTAGAGCCCCCTTTTCTCCATACCCTCGCCAACACTTGTTTGATGATTTGTTGATGGCGGCCATTCTGACAGGTGTGAGGTGATACCTCATTGTTGTTTTAATTTGTATCTCTCTGATGATTAGTGATGTTGAGCATTACTTCATATGTCTCTCAACCATTTGTATGTCCTGTTTGGAGAGGTGTCTATTTAGTTCCTCTGCCCATTTTTGAATTGGGGTCTTTGTCTTCCTTTTGTTGAGCTTTATGAGCACTCTATATATATTGGAAATTAACCCCTTATCTGATATATCATTGGCAGTGATGCTCTCCCATACAGTGGGTAGCCTTTCCATTTTGATGATTGTATCTTTTGCTGTGCAGAAGCTTTTGAGTTTGATGCAGTCCCATGTGTTCATTTTATCCTTTGTTTCTGTTGCTTTTGGTGATATATCAGTGAAAATTCTGCTGCATATGATGTCTGAAATTTTGTTGCCTACATATTGTTCTAGGATTTTTATGGATTCATGAGTCACATTTAAGTCTTTTATCCATTTTGAGCTTATTCTTGTATATGGTGTAAGTTGATGGTCTAATTTCATTTTTTTGCATGTAGCTGTCCAGTTTTCCCAATACCATTTATTAAAGAGGTTGTCCTTACTCCACTATATGCTGTTGCCACCTTTGTCAAATATTAATTGAGCATATTGTCTTGGATCCATTTATGGGTTCTCTATTCTGTTCCACTGATCTATCTGCCTGTTCTTGTGCCAGTACCAGGCTGTTTTGATTAAAGTGGCTTTATAGTATAACCTGAAATCTGGTCATGTGAATCCTCCAACTTTATTCTTTTTTTTTCAAGATTGCTGTGGCTATTCGAGGTCTTTTTTGGTTCCATATGAACTTTTGAAGAATTTGTTCTAGTTCTGTGAAGTATGTCATTGGTATTTTGATGGGGATTGCATTGAATCTATAGATTTTTTTGGGTAGTATGGACATTTTAATGATGTTGATTCTTCCAATCCATGAACAAGGTATGTGCTTCCACTTTTTTATATCTTCCTCTATTTCTTTTTTCAATGACCTGTAGTTTTCTGTGAATAGGTCCTTTATTTCTTTGGTTAAGTTTATTCCTAGGTATCTTGATTTTTTTGCTGTGATGATAAATGGGATTGTTTTTTTAGTTTCTCTTTCTGTGCATTCATCATGGGTGTACAAGAATGCTGTCAATTTCATGACATTAACTTTTTATCTTGCTACTTTGCCAAATTCATTTATTAAGTCTAGTAAATTTTTGATGGAGTCTTTGGGGTTTTCTACGTATAGTATCATGTCATCTGCGAATAATGACAGTTTCACTTTCTCCTTTCCAATTTGTATCCCTTTTAATTTTTTTCTTGTCTGATTGCTGTGGCTAAGACTTCCAGTACTATGTTAAATAAGAGTGGCAAAAGTGGGCATTCTTGTCTTGTTCCTGTTCTTAAGGGAAATACTATTAGTTTTTGCCCACTGAGTATGATGTTGGCTGTAGGTCTTTCATATATGGCCTTTATTATGTTGAGATATGATCCCTCTATTCCCACATTGCTAAGCTTTTATATCAGAAATGGGTGGTGGATTTTGTCGAATGCTTTTTCAGCAACGATTGATATGATCATATGATTTTTATCTTTCATTTTGTTTATGTGGTATATCACATTTATTTATTTGTGAATATTGTACAAGCCTTGCATCCCTGGGATGAAGTCCACTTGGTCATGTTGAATACTTTTTTTGATGTATTGCTGGATTCGATTTGCTAGTATTTTGTTCAGGATTTTGGCATGTATGTTCATCAGGGATATTGGCTTGTAGTTTTCTTTCTTTGTAGTGTTTTTTTCTGGATTTGGAATTAGAATGATGCTGGCCTCATAAAACGAGTTTGGAAGTCTTTCTCCTTCTTGAGTTTTTTTGAAATTGTTTGAGGAGATTGGGTATTAGTTCTTCTTTGAATGTTCGGTAAAATTCCCCCATGAAACCGCCTGGGCCTGGGCTTTTGTTTGCTGGCAGAGTCTTCATTACATCTTCAATTTCTTTTGTTGTTATTGGTCCATTCAAATTTTCTCTCTCTTCCTGGTTCAGTTTTGGGAGACTATGTGCTTCTAGGAATTTATCTATTTCACTTAGATTGCCCTGGCCGGTTTGGCTCAGTGGTTAGAGCATCGGCCTGTGGTCCAGAGAGACCTGGGTTCAGTTCCCGCTAAGGGCGCGTACCTCGGTTGCAGTTTGTCCCCGGCCCTGGTTGGGTTGTGTGGGTGGCAGCCACTCGATGTGTCCCTTTCACGTTGATGTTTCTCTCTCTCTCTCCCTCTTTCCCTCCAACTCTATCTGAACAAAAAATGGAAAAATGTCCTCGGGTGAGGATAAAAAACAAACAAACAAACAAAAAACTTAGATTGCCGAATTTGTTGCCGTATAATTGTTCATAATAAATGTTAACAATCCTTTGTTTTTCTGTGTTGTCAGTTATTATTTCTCCTCTTTCATTTCTGATTTTGTGTATTTGGGTTCTCTCTCTTTGTTTCTTGGTGAGTCTAGCTAAGGGTCCATCAGTCATGTTTATCTTTTCAAAGAACAACTCTTTGTTTCATTGATCCTTTGAATTTTTTTTTTTTTTTTTTGGTCTCCATGTCAATTATTTCTGCTCTAATCTTTACTATTTCCTTCCTTCTACTTGCTCTGGGGTTTTCTTTTTGTTTGTTTCTAGATCTTTATGTTCTGAAGTTAGATAGTCCATTAGAAATTTTTGTTCCTTCTTGCGGTAGGCCTGTAGTGCTATGATCTTTCCTCTCAGAACTGCTTTCGCTGCATCCCATAGATTTTGTGTTGTTGTGTGTTCGTTTTCATTGGTTTTCAGGAAAATTTTAATATCTTCCTTGATCTTCATGGTAACCCTTTCATTGTTCAATAACATGCTATTTAGCCTCCATGTTTTCAAATGTCTTTGCATGTTCTTGTTGCAGTTGATTTCTATTTGAATGCCATTATGTTCTGAGAAGATGCTTGATATGTATTCAGTCTTCTTGAACTTGCAGAGACTGAGTTTGTACCCTAACATGTGGTCTATCTTTGAGAATGTTCCATGTGCAATTGAGAAGAACGTGAATTCTGAAGTTTTCAGGTGTAATTCTCTGTAGATGTCTATTATATCCATTTGTTCTAGCGCTTCATTTAGAGTCTGTGTTTTCTTGTTGATTTTTTGTCTAGAAGATCTATCCAGTGATGTCAGTGGGGTGTTGAAATCCCCTGCTATGATTGTATTGCTGTTGATTTCTCCTTTGAATTCCTCCAGAAAAATTTTAATATATGTTGGTGCTCCTATATTGGGTGCATATATGTTTACCACGGTTATATCTTCCTGTTGGATAGATCCTTTCAATATTATGTAATGATGTAGTGGCCTTCTTTGTCTCTAGTTATGGCCTTCATTTCGAAATCCTTTAATCAGATATGAGTATTGCTACCCCAGCTTTTTTTTTTGCTTTCTATTTGCTTGAAAGATTTTTTTCCATTGTGTCACTTTCAACCTATGTGAGTCTTTTGTTGTGAGGTGGTTCTCTTGTAAACAACATACATGTGTCATGCTTTCTTATCAGTCACCTACTCTGTGTCTTTTTATCGGAGCATTCAAACCATTCACATTTAAAGTGATAATTGATTTGTACTTATTTATTGCCCTTTTTGTTTAGTGTGGTTATATTTTTTTTCCTATTTATTCTAATAATTACAGCAGTCCTTATAGCATATCTTGCAGTGCTGGTTTGGTGTTAATATATTCCCTTAGCCTCTTTTTGTCTGGAAAGCCCTTTATTTGACCTTCTTTTTTGAATGATAGTCTTGCTGGGTAGAGTAGTCTTGGATTCAGATCCTTGTTTTTCATGACCTTGATTACTTCATGCCATTGCCTTCTGGCCTGTACTGTTTCTGTTGAGATGTCAGCTGAGAGCCTTATAGGGTTTTCTTCATAGGTAACCTGTTGTTTATGTCTTGCTGCCTTCAGGATTCTCTTTTTGTCTTGAATTTTTGGCACTTTCATTACTATGTGTCTTGGTGTGGGCCTGTTTGGGTTCTTCTTACTTGGGCCTCTCTGTTCTTCTTGAACTTGAATGTCTTCTTCCCCACAGCTCTGGGAAGGAGCACACTGGCCACTGTCTTTTGTGGCCACAACTTAGCAAAGACTCTAGTGTCCTCCAAATCTCGGGTGTCCCCACACAGTTCCAGCCCAGTATGCCCTCCCTCTGCCATAGCCCCCAAGTGAGTGGCTGTGGCTATTGTAACGCTCTGTCCCGGCTCTCTGCGCTGTGGAGCAGGCTTGGTGTTTATTCCCCAAGGTCGCTGCTCACAGCTAAGACTGCTGCTGTCCGACAGCTCCCAGCCCGTCACCCTCTTTCACCTCCACAAATCCTACCTGTGTCCCTGGTTATATCGTTCCTCCTGCTGCTTTTCTGTTGCTTTTTTCCAAGGATTTGTCTTTATTTTAGTTGTAATTCCAGTTTGGTCCTGGGAGATCATCTGTGTAGCTTCCATTCACTCCGCCTCCATTTTCACATCCTTTATGCCCATCTTGTGTGCGTCTGGGTCGCACGGGCCTCTCTGGTGACCTCGCACCCTGCAGGTTCCATGGGTAACTGGATTACACAGTTTCTTTGGGGACCTGGCTCTATGCCTATCTTATGGGCTGCTGGGTTGCACAGGCCTCTCTGGTGCTTCAGCACCTCACAGGTCCCACAAGTAACTACATCGCACAGTTTCTGCTGAGTTGCACAGGCCTCTCTGGTGTTTCAGCTTATTATAGATATTTCTATTCAGTTTTCTTCTTAACGTCTGGGACTTGGAGGAAAGAATTAAATGAACCACCCCAAACAGTCACTGATATTGATAAATTTATTTCTTATGCTTGATTTGAACAGAAACTCAGCCACCGGTGACGAATTTGAGTGTTTCTGTTGAAAACCTCTGCACGGTAACATGGACATGGAATCCTCCGGAGGGAGCCAGCCCAAATTGTAGTCTATGGTATTTCAGTCATTTTGGCAACAAGCAGGATAAGGTAAGTTTTCTGGAACATATGGCATTAATTATGTAAAATGAACACCTTGAATTGGAGCCAAGAATAAGCCAAATTCTAATCTTACTTCAAATTGAGAATTTTATTTTGGGTTATGTCTAAATTTTAACTGGGAAAATTACAGAAACAACTGTTGAGAAAATTGAACATATGAAATTATTTGCTAACTGATAAATGCAATTGAGATTCTCTGCTAGGAAAGACTACATATCTTTATTATGTTAAAATTGGTTTTATTTATAACAATAAATAATTATGGTAAAATTGGTTTCTGTGTTCCTGCCTAAAGCCTTGTATCTATATAACACATTCATTTTCTCACAGAATTTTCACATTCACCATCTTGCTAATCACATGCACAGATAGATACACAAGAACTATGTGATGCAAAGCAAAGGGCTGTATGGCAAGTTGCAAAAAAAAAAAAAGAGTTGTCAGTGGCAGGTAGGGTTATCCACATGATTTCTTGATGTCTGAGGGAAAAAATGAGAGGAATTTTCAGTTTTCAAGTCAGATGTAGTTGACCAATATAAGTGAATTTTTGTTAACAAGATTGGATAATTTCAGGTTCTTTATGATAATCGTATTTGATGGAATTTTCTCTTGGGCTTTATTGGTTTGTAGTGAAGTTGTTACTAGTGACAGTACTTTGGAGGAGTGAATTTGAAACAGGACAATGTAAATCTTGCCTATTACTACTTGAGCCAATTAAACAGAGACAAGGTTGAATTGTATATGAGCATTTATTCCAATATTGCTGGCAGTGTGGGAAAGCAGTGAATCATCCTGTAAAATCTGTTCTCCTCTCAGATATAGCTGGTTGCTTCTATTGGGCATTACATGGGGAAGTAGGCAAAGGGACTAACAATGATTAAAACAGTTACAGACTACAGGTATGGGGAAGTAATGTGAGCTGGGGGCTCCAGTGCACTACCTTTAAGAATTCAAGGTTGTCCATCTTTCCATCATTGGCGGGGGGGGGGGGGGGCAGCTCTCCAGTAAGGTAGATTGGACAGCATTCCTGGGGTAAACTGGAGTCTTCAGCCCCCAGTCAGTTCAGAATGGGCTTTCTTTCATCAGAACAAAGCAATCATGATTGACAGGCAAGGATGTTCACACTTTCTTCTAACTATGGCTAGCACCCCACTATGATTAGTTTTCTATTAGTCTATTATTCTCTCCCACGTCTTTCAAATTGTGAAACCACGAATTCAAGTAGTTAAGTGGCAGGAAGAGTCAGGAGAACTAGGTTCTAGTTGATGTGTTACTTAGCTAGTTCAGTGGCCTGGGGTAAATTACTTTCAATGAAAAGGCCTCTCTGAGCCTCAGTTTCCGTACATATAAAATGTTGGTCTACTCACTTCTCTGTTTTTTCTGGGACATGGAAAATAATGTATGTGAAGGCTTAATAAAGTGAGAATGGAACAAGGTTTTTCCCTTGAGGGAAATGTGCTAATCTATCTTCTTGGACTTCTCCTTGCTGAAGTGTTAATTAAGGTTTAGGTGTTAATTGATAAAGAATTGAGGCTAGGATACAAAAAACGGCAGCAGAGTGAATGGAAGCTACACAGACCATCTCCCAGAACCAAACTGGAATTATAATGAAAATAAAGACAAATCGTCAGGAAAAAGCAACAGAAAAGCAGCTTGGAGAACCACATAACAAGGGACACTGACGCAATCCCCGTAGACTTGCGAGAGGGGGGCTGGGAGCTCACAGTCGGCAGCGGCCTTAGCTGTGAGCAGTGGCCTTAGCTCTGAGCAGTGCCCTCAGGGTAAATTCCCAAGTGGCTCCACAGCACAGAGCATGGACAGAGGCTAAAATAGCCACAGCCACTTACCGTGAGCTCCGGCAGAGGGAGGGCAGACTGGACTGGAACTGTGTGGGGACACTTGGGATTTGGAGGGCACTCAGAGCTTTTGCTGAGTTGCGGCCATGCAGGATGGTGGTCATATCTCCTTCCCAGGGCTCTGAAGAGAGGTGGTGGCCCATCCCTCAAAGATTCAACCCCACCTGGTGGCCACTGAAATGCAAATTGAGGCCCATTAACAACCAGCATCTGCCCCACCCTCGGAAAATCCCCTTAAGCTGAGAACCAGAGGGAGTTTTTCATTTAACTCAGATTCCAAGGTGCTTCCGGTAACCACTACTAATAGCCTCCAGGCAAAAAGCTAGAGGATAACTGTACCATTCCCTGGGCTAACAACTTTAACCAGGAAAGTAAGAATTCACAGGGGTGTTTAACATGGGTCCTCCCTGACTCATCCAAACCCAGGAGAGGGAGCCACAAACAGCAGAACACCAACACCCACGTGGAAAATTGACAGGCTCCAAAGCCCACTGTGATAGCCAAAATGGTGAAACACAGAAACAAAAGCCAAATGAAAGAACAAGAGAACTCTACTGAAGACGAGATAAATGAGGTGCAGTTAAGCAAGTTACCAGAACTAGAATTCAGAGCCATGATCTTGAGGAAGCTCAAGAGCATGTGTAAGGACATGAGCACCATGAGTAAAGACATAGAAATGTTGAAAATCAACGAGTTGGAAATTAAAAACCACCAAGAAGAAATCAAGAATGACATATCAGAAATAAAGACCACATTGGAAGGTCTAAATAGCAGAGTAGAGGAAGCTGAGGACCGAATCAGAGAATTGGAAGATAGGGTAGAAAAAATCAACCAATCAGAAAACCAAAAGGACAAAACAGGAAGACAGCTTAAAAGAACTGTGGGACAACTGGAAACGTAATAATATTCGCATCATAGGAGTCCCCGAAGAAGAAGAATATGAGCAAGGGTTAGAGAATATATTTGAAGAAATAATGACAGAAAACTTTCCTATTTTGGTGAAAGAAAAAGGCTTTCAAGATCAAGAAGCACAGAGAGCCCCAAGTCACAAGAACCCAAACAGGCCCACACAAAGACACATAGTAATGAAAGTACCAAAAATTCAAGACAAAGAGAGAATCCTAAAAGCAGCAAGAGATAAGCAACAGGATACCTAAAAGGGAGAACCCATAAGGCTCTCAGCTGACTTCTCAACAGAAACACTACAGGCCAGAAGGGAATGGCATGAGGTAATCAAGGTCATGAAAAAGAAGAATCTGAATCCAAGACTTCTCTACCCAACAAGGCTGTCATTCAAAATAGAAGGTCAAATAAAGAACTTCCCAAGCAAAAAAAGGCTAAGGGAATACAATAGCATCAAAACAGCACTGCAAGAAATGTTAAAAAGACTGCTGTAATTAGCAGGAGAAATAAGAAGAAAAATAAAAACACACTAAACAAAAATGGCAATAAATACATACATATCAATAATCACCTTAAATGTAAATGGATTGAATGCCCTGATAAAAAGACACAGAGTAGCTGATTGGATAAGGAAGCATGACTCATCTATATGTTGTTTACAAGAGACCCACCTCACAACAAAAGACTCACATAGGTTGAATGTGAAGGAATGGAAAAAAAACTTCCAAGCAAATGGGAAGGAAAAAAAAGCTGGGGTAGCATTACTCATATCTGATAAAATAGATTTCAAAAGGAAGACCATAACTAGAGACAAAGAAGGCCACTACATAATATTGAAAGGATCTATCCAACAGGAAGATATAACCTTGATAAACATATATGCACCCAATATAGGAACACCAAAATACATTAAAAATCTTCTGGAGGACTTCAAAGGAGAAATCGATAGCAATACAATCATAGCAGGCGACTTCAACACCCCACTGACATTACTGGATAGATCCTCTAGACAAAAAATTAGCAAGGAAACAGAGACTTTAAATGAAGCACTAGACCAAATGGTTTTAATAGATATCTATTAAATTACACCCCAAAACTACAGAATTCACATTCTTCTCAAGTGCACATGGGACATTCTCAAAGATAGACCACATGTTAGGACACAAACTAAGTCTCCAAAAGTTCAAGAAGACTGAAATCATATCAAGCATCTTCTCAGATCACAATGGCATGAAACTAGAAATCAATTGCAACAATAACATGCAAAGACCTTTGAACACATGGAAGCTAAATAGCATGTTATTAAACAACAAATGGGTCACCGAGAACATCAAGGAAGAAATTAACAGCTTCCTGGAATCCAATGAAAAAGAACACACAACAACACAAAACCTATGGGATTCAGGGACAGCAGTTCTGAGAGGGAAGTTCGTAGCACTACAGGCCTACCTCAAGAAGCAAGAATAATCTCTAATAGACTACCTAACCTCACAACTTAAAGAACTAGAAAGCAAAAAAAGAAAAAAGAAAAAGAGAAAGAAAACCCCAGTACAAGTAGAAGGAAGGAAATAGTAAAGATCAGAGCAGAAATAAATGACATAGAGACCAAGAAAAAAAAAACAAAAAACAATTCAAAGGATTAATGAAACAAAGAGCTAGTTTTTCAAAAAGATAAACAAGATTGATGGACCCTTAGCTCAACTAACCAAGAAACAAAGAGAGAGAACCCAAATACACAAAATCAGAAATGAAAGAGGAGAAGTAACAACTGATACCACAGAAATACAGAAGATCGTTAACAACTACTATGAACAATTATATGGCAACAAATTCAATAATCTAAGTGAAATTGACAAATTTCTAGAAACACATAGTCTCCCAAAACTGGACCGGGACGAGAGAGAAAACTTGAACAGACAATAACAACAGAAGAAATTGAAGATGTAATCAAGACTCTCCCAGCAAACAAAAGCCCAGGCTCAGATGGCTTCACGGGGGAGTTTTACCGAACATTCAAAAAAGAACTAATACCCATTCTCCTCAAACTATTTCAAAAAATTCAAGAAGAAGGAAGACTTCCAAATTTTTTTATGAGGCCAGCATAAATCTGATTCCAAAACCAGAAAAAGACATTACAGAAAAAGAAAACTACAGGACTATATCCCTGATGAACATAGACGCCAAATTCCTGAACAAAATACTGGCAAATTGGATCCAGCAACATATCAAAAAGATTATTCACCATGGCCAAGTGGGATTCATCTCAGGGATGCAAGGCTTGTACAATATTCACAAAGCAATAAATGTGATACACTACATAAAGAAAATGAAGAATAAAAACCACATGATCATATCAATAGATGCCGAAAAAGCCTTCGACAAAATCCAGCATCCATTTCTGATAAAAATGCTCAGCAGTGTGGGAATAGAGGGATCATATCTCAACATAATAAAGGCCATATATGAAAGACCTACAGCCAACATCATACTCAATGGGCAAAATCTAAAAGCATTTCCCTTAAGAACAGGAACAAGACAAGGATGCCCACTTTTGCCACTCTTATTTAACATAGTACTGGAAGTCTTAGCCACAGCAGTCAGACAAGAAGAAAAAATAAAAGGGATCCAAATTGGAAAGGAGGAAGTGAAACTGTCATTATTTTCAGATGACATGATACTATACATAGAAAACCCTAAAGACTCCATCAAAATTTTTCTAGACTTAATAAATGAATTTGGCAAAGGAGCAGAATATAAAATTAATATCAAGAAATCGATGGCATTCTTATACACCAGTGATGAACTCACAGAAAGAGAAACTAAGACAACAATCCCATTTACCATTGTGGCAAAAACTTTAAGATACCTAGGATTAAACTTAACCAAAGAAATAAAGGGCCCATTTGAAGAAAACTACAGGTTATTGAAAAAAGAAATAGAGGAATATATAAAAAAGTGGAAGCACATACCCTGTTCATGGATTGGAAGAATTAACATCATTAAAATGTCCGTACTACCAAAACCAATCTATAGATTCAATGCAATCGCCATCAAAACACCAACGGCATACATAACAGAAGTAGAACAAATACCTCAAAAGTTCAAATGGAACCAAAAAAGACCTCGAATAGCCACAGCAATCTTGAAAATGACGAACAAGGTAGGAGGGATCACATTACTCAGGTTTTACTATAAAGCCATTGTAATCAAAACAGCCTGGTACTGGCAGAAGAACAGGCATATAGACCAGTGGAACAGAACAGAGAACCCAGAAATGGACCCAAAGCAATATACTCAGTTAATATTTGACAAAGATCGCAAGAACATACAGTGGAGTAAAGACAGCCTCTTTAATAAATCATGTTGGGAAAATTGTACAGCTACATGCAAAGAAATTAAACTATACCATCAACTTACACTATACACAAGAATGAACTCAAAATGGATAAAAGACTTAAATGTAACTCATGAATCCATAAAAATCCTAGCGGAAACTGTAGGCAACAAAATTTCAGACATCACTAACAGCAGAATTTTTATTAATACATCACCTAAGGCAACAGAAACAAAGGAGAAAATGAACACATGGGACTACATCAAACTCAAAAGCTTCTGCACAGCAAAAGATACAATCATCAAAATGGAAAGGCTCCCCACTGTATGGGAGAGCATAATTGCCAATGATATATCAGATAAGGGGTTAATTTCCAATATATATAGAGTGCTCATACAACTCAACAAAAGGAAGACAAAGAACCCAATTAAAAAATGGGCAGAGGATCTAAATAGACACCTCTCCAAACAGGACATACAAATGGCTAAGAGAAATATGAAGAAATGCTCAACATCACTAATCATCAGAGAGATGCAAATTAAGACAATGAGGTATCACCTCATACCTGTCAGAATGGCTGCCATCAACAAATCATCAAACAACAAGTGTTGGCGAGGGTGTGGAGAAAAGGGGACTCTAGTACACTGCTCGTGGGATTGCAGACTGGTGCAGCCACTATGGAAAACACTGTGGTGTTACCTCAAAAAATTATAAATTGAACTTCCATTTGACCCAGTGATCGCACTTCTAGGAATATACCTTAAGAAGCCTCAAACACCAATCAGAAGGAATATATGTACCCCCATGTTTGTAGCAGCACTATTTACAATAGCTAAGTTCTGGAAACAGCCCAAGTGTCCATCAGTAGATAAATGGATAAAAAAGCTGTTGTACATATACGCAATGGAGTACTATGCAGCTGTAAGAAAGAAAGATCTCTTTCCTTTAAGAGGACATGGAGGCACCTGGAAGGTATTATGCTAAGCGAAACAAGCCAAACAGAGAAAGACAGGTTTCATATGATCTCACTTATTTGTGGAATATAATGAACATAACAGTCTGAGGAATGGGGTAGTCCCAGAGACATGGAAGTGGGGTACAGACTGACAATTCCCTGAAGAAGGGATGGTGGGGGAGAGAGAAACCACAGAACTTATATGCATGTGTGCATGAGCAATGACATGGACAACAAAGCTGGCGAGAGGACAGGGAGGACGAGGGAGGGGGAAATCAGTGGGGAAAGAGTCGAAACATCTGTAATAAAAATAAGTAAATTAAATAAGGAAAATAAAATAATCATACTCCAAAAAAAAAAAAAAAAGAATTGAGGCTAGTCAAAAATATTTGCATTTGGAAAGAGTTCCTCTATATGCAGAAGCCTAGCTCTGCTAGGTTTGGCTCAGTGGTTGGAGTATCGGCCTGCGGACCAGAGAGTCCGGGTTCAGTTCCAACTAGGGGCGCGTACCAAAAATAAAGAAAATAAATAAATGCAGATGCCTGTAATATTTCCTTTCACAATATTGGTTTCCTGTTGTTCCTAAGGAGGGGCCTTAGGCATTTAAAATCTTAGTAGCAATTTTTGGAAGTTCGGTCTTGTGAAATTCCCAGAAAGACCCTTGAGTCTCCCCTAAGTATCTAACTGAAATCTCGAGGAGAGGTCAGTTTTTTTCTAACGGGTTCCTATTTGTTAACCTGTTAACTACAATCAAGGATCAGTCAGGTAGACATGCTGATATTTATTCTAGCCTACAAATGGCGTTAATTACTCAGTG
Organism: Molossus molossus; assembly: GCF_014108415.1. NCBI lineage: Eukaryota > Metazoa > Chordata > Mammalia > Chiroptera > Molossidae > Molossus > Molossus molossus. The sequence goes on from NW_023425355.1 coordinate 48,616,992, forward strand.
TACTTACAGAAATTAAACTTAAAAGTAACTTGAGGAGGCAGTGGAATCAGAATTAGATTTGTAATTTTGTGTCTTCCCCTTTCAAGCTGCGTCATCTTGGGCAAGTAATTTAACCTTTCTGAGCCTCCATTTCCTTGTTTGTAAAAGGCTGGTGGGGGGATAAGCTAATAATAGTACAGTTGACTCTTGAACAACATGGTTGAACTGCAGAGGTTCACTTATATTCAAATTTTTTTCAATAAATACAGTTGGTCCTTGGTATGTGCCTGGTTCGCATCTGCAAGTTCAACCAACTGCAAATCAATAACAGCATTTCTGCTGTTTCCTAACTACGGATCAAAAATACTGTTTTCAATCTGTGTTTGGTTGAATCTACCTATTCCCCACTCACACCCCACCCCCAGTTGTTCAAGGGTCAACTGTACGTACTTCATATGAAGGGCACATGTATTAAAAGGAGATGATCTGCCCTGACCAGTTTGGCTCACTGGTTAGAGTGTTGGCTTGCTGACTGAAGGGTTCCTGGTTCAATTCCTACTGAAAGGCATGTACCTGGGTTGCATGTTCGATCCCTGGCCCTGGTCAGGGTTGTGCGGGAGGCAACCAATCGATGTGTCACATTGATGTTTCTCTGTCTCTCTCTCTCCCCCTCCCTCCCTTCCCTTCCATGCTATCTAAGGGTCAATAGAAAAATGTCTGGGTGAGGAGTAACCAAAAAAAAAAAAAAAAAGGGAGATGATGTTTGTGGGCTCTGGCTGGGTACCTTAGTTGGTGGGCACATACAAGAATCAACCAGTGAGTTCATGAATGGGTGGAGCAGCAAATCGATGTTTCTCTCTTTCTCCCTTTCTCTGTCTCTCTCTAAAATAAATAAATAGCCCTGGCCGGTTTGGCTCAGTGGTTAGAGTATTGGCCTGCGGTCCAGAGAGATGTGGGTTTGGTTCCCACTAAGGGCACATATCTTGGTTGCAGTTTGTCCCCGGCCCTGGTTGGGTCGTGCTGGAGGCAGCCACTCAATGTGTTCCTTTCACGTCCATGTTTCTCTCTCTCTCTCCTCCTCTCTCTCCCTCCTACTCTATCTGAACAAAATAGAAATGGAAAAAAATATCCTTGAGTGAGGATACAAAAAAATAAATAAGAAAAGGAGATGATGTTTTAATGCACCTGGCACAGAGTTAGTATTCAATAATTGTAAGCTTTTATTATTATTACTGTTGTTAGGTTGAACCATAAGCAATTTGACACTTTTGTAGGTAATATTATATGGTGCAACCTAATATTACCATTTGATCTTGTTCCTTCCATTTTGCCCCTGAAGAGACCAAATGGAGACCATAAAGGGTGACCTCTACTTATAGTCATTTATTCCTGCCATTTGACAGCATTGGTGGTTATCAATTCTGCATTTGTGATAAATAATGGATTATTCCTTCCAATCAATGCTGGGGTATTTCCTGTCTGGATCTTTTGAAGGTTACAATTTTGAGGCTGAGAATTAATGGTGGGAGTAATTTTTCTTTACTCTTTTTGTGCTTTGGACACAGCATTAACATCATCAGACAAAACTAGGGTGCATATATCCTTTGAAGCATGTTGAAGAAGTGGCATTATGATATTTTGTACATGTGAAGGGGCTTATGTGAATGTCTAAAGGTCTCAAGTTGCTAAATGAGATAAACCCTTGAGGTCATTTTTAGTCTTTAGATTGGAGGACCATTAAGATGAGCCAAGGATTTATAAATAATTCTTAAAAAACTTAAAAAAAAATAGCTTAAGTGGCTGTCCTCCATGACTGTATTAATAGTTTCCCAATCTGGCAAATAAAGAAGGATCTGGTATCAGAGTTTTGATAGTATCTTTCACCATCAAGAGATAGGCAAGTCTCACCAGGTGAATAAGTTAAAAGACTGTTGTTCTATGCAGGCATTCAGAGAGGCAGAGCTGAAGCTGACACCCATTTCCTTCTGAGAAAGAAATCTGCAACAGGGAAAGTTTTGATCCAGCTAAATGAACATTGATCCTAATGGGGAGGGATCAGGTCAGGACCATTGCCTTGATTTTTTTATTCTCTGAGGGGTGGAGCATAATGTCATATAGCAGCTAGCTACCAGTGGAATGAGTCAACCATAGCTGAAAGTCACATGAGAGCCATAACACATACCTCATTCAGATCTGCTGGGAGGACTATAATTCCTTGTCTGACAGAAAGAGGCGTGCTTGACCTGGCAATCATTGACAATTAAGGTTTCTACTTTATCTATGCCAACCTAATATTATTTACCTTGAGCTTTGAAATAAGTTTTTAAAATGATTCTCTTTCCTCATACTGTCTCTTTTCTAAGTCATTTTATTATTCCTATGATTAAAACATAAGGTTCAAATTTAGATACTAAAGTATTTTTTCAATTAAAAAGTCTATTATAATAAAAATATTTGTGAAATAAAATTCTTCAGCCTTCTCCCTGGAACAATATCTAATATAATAAGAAAACTGAGATTTTTTCCATGATGATTTTAATTTATGGCATTTGACTGCACATTTTCTCCTTGGTGTCTTCAAAGGACAAATGCAGCTTCCCAACAAGAATTATCACTGATTTTTGGGTCAGGGTAGCATCCTGGAATAATGTTGTTTTGTTCAACGTTGTTTTGTTGTAACATTGATGAGATGCTATAAGAACTCAGCTCTTTAATATCTATTAGACTGCGTAAAACTAGTTTCATTATATGTTGTCGTTTCACTTAAAGTTGCAGAACCTACTAACAAAACAACATTAAGTGAGGACTTACTGTGTAGGACTTGTCCTTAATAAAATTGTGAGCTTGATGAAATTTGTTTGGTTTTTAGCTTCATAGACTGAGAAACTTTATTTCCTCAGTACACATTCATCTCTCAAGGGCCGCTTCCTTAGTTTGCCATGAAAACTATAAAGGTGAAATATTCTAGAAACTTTTCTGTTGGCCTGACTGTTGTGTTGCATCCCCGTTGGCAGCAACTGTATGGAAAGCCAAATGATAAGTAGGCTTCTTGGCAAGGATTTAGGAATTAGTTGTGAAAATGTACTTTGCTAAGAATAGCTAGAGGCCCCACTGAGGGTAGGCATAGCTTTGCTGGAATATTCAATGTCCATGGAGCTAAATTACCCTTTCTTGTCTTCCAGCCAGAATTTTGCTAGCAGACATTTCTTCTTCTTTTCTTCCAGAACTGAGAAACTAACTCCCTTTTTAGAGGGCTATCTTGTCTGGATCTAAGAGTTGTCGCTCAGTTTCTATAAAGTGATTTTTTTTCATGTCTTTGCTATTGTTCATGAATTCTTGATTTGCTAGCTACCTCTCAGAGGGCATCATTATGTCCTAGTTTTGGGAGTACCTCACAGTGCCCTCATGTTCAAGTAGTTCCTTGGGGTGGTAAATAGAGTTAGCTATGACAAATGTTTTCCCTTCGTAGCTATCAGCCTGTATATAAAAGGAAATTCTGTCTCCAACCTGAGTCAGAAACTGTTGCAAAACAGGAAACTCCTTGGCTCTCTGATTAAAAGCAACTCCATTCTTAATTATTCCAACTTCGTCACCTTGGAAGATGTTATTTTCTGGAGGAGTCCTTTCATCTCATTATTCTAAATCATAATAACCAGATTTGTGATTTATGTCTGTATGCTGTCTTTATGTTGGCTTTCTGTGGTTCCACAAAGCTTATCTACTTTACAGAATAAGAATGTGGTATACTCAGTACGTGTATCAATTCTTAAAATTTATATGGGTATGTAAGATAGTCAAAATCATCAAACAGTACAGAAAGATGTTTAAAGAAGTCTCTCTCTCTTTGACCCTGAAGTCCCCTTTCTTTACTTCCTGTCCTCGGAGGTGACCAGGATGACTAAGCAGTCCTTTTTCCATTGTTCTTTTTTTGAATCTTCACCCGAAGACATTTTTGCATTTATCTTGAGATAGAGTGGGAGGGAGGGAGAGAGGAAGAGAGAGAGAGAAACATCCATGTGAGAGAGACACATCGAGTGGATGCCACCCACATGACCTCAACTGGGGCCCAGGACAAACTGCAAACAAAGTATGCGCCCTTAGCAGGAACCGAACCCAGGCCTCTCTGGTCCGTGGGCTGACACTCTAACCACTAAGCCAAACCAGCCAGGGCTTTACCTTGATCTTAATGGCATACTGCATCTGCTTGGAATTTAATTTTGATAATCTTATTATATTTCCTTTAGAATTGCTTTTAGACAGTTGATGTTTTAGTATGGTAGGTTTTATAGGTAAATGTCATGGTGCTTATACATTTAAAATGTGGGAAATTGTCTTTTATCTATACCAGGGTTTCTTAATGGTGGCACTACTAACATTTGGCAAAGGATAATTCTTGTTGTAGGAGGAAGGGAGGGTTGTCCTGTGTATTTTAGGATGGTTAACAGCATCCTTTGCTTCTAACCACTAAATGCTAGTAGCAGGTCCCTTCAAGTCCTGACAACTGAAAGTGTTCTTAGACATTACCAAAGGTCCCCTGGGGTGAGGATTGGAGAAAACCACCCCAGGTTGAGATGAATTATCTATACCATTAGATAACTTTCCGTTTTTGTACATCTGGGCATGTTAATGTTTTATTACATAAGTCTATTTCAATGTGTTTGCTATAGCAATGCCTGTTTTTATTTTCTAACCTTAGCAAATTGCTCCAGAAACTCATCGTTCAAAAGAAGTGCCCCTGAACGAGAGCATTTGTCTGCAAGTGGGGTCCCAGTGTAGCACCAATGAAAGTGACAATCCGAGCACTTTGGTGGAAAAGTGCATCTCGCCCCCTGAAGGTAACAATGGAAAGCAATTTCTCTTGATATATAGGGAATAAATCCAAGTTATCCATATGCTTATATTCAGTGTTCATTAATTTATTCAGCTGCAAATATTTGCTGAGTTTAATAAGTTCTAAGCACTTGTACTAGGTGCAAACAACACAATGATCAATATGAGGACATCCCTGCCTTCAAGGTGCTCACCAACACCTTGAATAACAATGCCTAACAGTTATATAGTACTTAGTAATTTGTAAAATGACACACAAACATGCTTTTCCTAAATAAAATCTCATAAGCTTACCTTGTGAAATGAGCAATGCACATATTATCTTTTCCATTTTATGAAGGAACTAAGTGAGTTGCCGTAGGTTTTCAGATTCCAGACCCAGTGCTTAAAAAAAAACCCAAAATATGTACTATCTTCCTCATTATATAGAGACATTAGTTTGATATACAGGATATATTTGGGGAAAGATATTAAAAATGGAAAATGAATTGCTGGCCTGGCTTCTATTCAAGATTAGCCCTAGGAAAAGCTGTCAAGTAGTCAGGTTGACCATTGTCCCCCACCTGCCTTCCCACCCATCACCCAGTTTTCTTTTGGCTTTTATGTTGCATGCAGAGAGTAGCATGTATTGATTAAGAGCAGAGCTACCAGAACCAAAATGTCCAAGTTTAAAACTCAGTGCTACCAGTTTCTAGTTCTGTAACCATAGGTGGATCACTTAGCCCTTCCTCCCTTGTTTCCTCACCTGTAAACTGGAGATGATGGTACCTACCTAAACAGGACTATTGAAAGGATTACATATGTCAGTATAAGTGAGGCACTTAGAATAATGCCTGGCAAAGAGTATATGCTCTGTATATATTATCTATTAATTTTGTGTTGTCTCTTCGTTGTGCAGAGTCCATCTTCTACCTCCAAACCTTAGCACTATGTGGCGTGTTCTTCAGACCATTCTGTCTACCTGCCTTGCACTGATCAAAAGTATATAAAGAAATATTTATAAAATTTGGTACTGCTAGGAGGCTGGGAGCATGGTTAAAATCAACTTACCTCCCTATTCTCATTTCTTTAAGAGTTTAATAAATAATCTAAAAACAATCTAAGTTATATTATGACAGTACAATGGTTAGTGATGGCTCAGTATAGTAACGCTTCAAGGATCCTGAGGGATAACAGGTTTGCATTTTAAACAGAGGCATTTACTATAGAGACATGATGCCCCAACTCAAAAAGTTTTAACAGTAGGTATTTCAGATCATAAAGGTTTTAAGTTCTTAAAGTCGTAACACACAATAGACAACTACTAAGAATTACATTATGCTTAACTTTCCAAATTGCTTCAGAAAGAATGTTCAGTTTTTAAAACAAGATACGTCAGTATTAATCAAAAGATAAGGAGGTAAATTATAACTCAATAAACTGTTTTTAAAAAGATAGATAGATAATGCTCCCTCCGCATCACATATATTAAAATTGGAACAATACAGAGAAGATTAGCATGGCCCTGCTTAGTGATGACACACAAATTCATGGAAAAAAATGTAGATATACAGGATGTTTATATATTCACATTCATTTAGGAATTCTGTAGTCATTTCTTATGATGAAAATATTATTTGACCTTTCAACTCTCTCTCCAGTTAGGGATATAAGGGGGTGCCTCAATAGTAAAGGTATTTTCTTAGTATTGGGAGGTGAGAGAGAACATTGTGAGCATTTTAGATTTGGGTAAACCAGCATGAAACACACTCATCCTCCCCATGTCCCAGAGTGATTGGCTAGTCTCTGCCTTACAAGGAAAGGAGGGTCCTAAACTCTTGGTTGGGTATTCTAGGTGACCCTGAGTCAGCTGTGACTGAGCTACAATGTGTTTGGCATGACCTGAACTACATGAAGTGCACTTGGCTCCCTGGAAGGAACACAAGTCCTGATACTAACTATACTCTCTATTACTGGTAAGTATGGACAGGAGACTTACAGTGGAAGAACTGATTGTGATGGTGTTGGGAGCCTTTAGTCTAACCTAGTTAAAAAAGAAAAGAACAGCCTGGCTAGTGTGGCTTAGTGGATTAAGCATCGTTGTTCCATGGACTGAGAGGTCCCAGATGGATTTCTGTTCAGGGTACAGGTCCGGGTTGCAGGCTCGATCATCAGTAGGGGGCATGCAGGAGGTAGCCAATAGATGTTTCTGACATCCATGTTTCTATCTCTCCCTTCCTCTCTAAAAAAATCAAGAAAAACATATTTTTAAAAAATCTTTAAAAAGCCCTGGCTGGTTTTGCTCAGCGGTTAGAGTGTCAGCCCATGGACCAATGAGTTGCGGGTTCGAATCTGGTCAAGGGCATGTACATCAGTTGCAGTTCATCCCTGGATCTGGTTGGGGTCATGTGGGAGGCAACCAGTCAATGTGTCCCTCTCACGCTGATGTTTCTCTCTCCCTCCCACTTTATCTGAACAAAAATGGAAAAATATCCCCGGGTGAGGATTAAAAATAAATAAATAAATGAATCTTTTAAAAAAGATAGAGAAAAGAACAGCCTATTCTTTTCAGCACACCCAAGAAGATGGGCAGTTTGCTTGAGCGAGAAATGCATCTGATTTTGGTGTCTACTTTTTTTTTAAACTTAAAAAAATAATTGTAGACCCACAAGATATTGCAAAAAATGCACAAGGAGATCCTGCATACCCTTCACCTAGCTTCTCCCAGTGGTAACATCCTATATAACTAGAGTACAATATCAAAACTGTACAACTGGTATCAGTACAATCCACCAAACTTATTCAACATTTACCAGTGTTAAATACACTCATTTGTGTGTGTGTGATTCTATGCAATTTATCAGATGTATTGACATAGAATCGTTCCATTACCACAAGGATTCCTCAAGTTTCACTTTTATTGCCTTTTATAGAACTCTTTTACACCCCACTCTGCACTCCTCTCCCCTAAGTCTCTAGCCTCTGGCAGCCACTAATCTGTTCATCTCTATAATTTTGTCATTTTTGTTACTGGAATGAAATTATACAGCATATAACTGAGGTTGACCTAAATAAAAACTCTGCATGATACCCTTGAGATCTCTCTATCCAAGTTATGTGTATTAATAGTTCATTCCTTTTTTTTAATCTTTATTGTTGAATGTATTACAGATGTTCCTCATTTTTCCCCCACTGACCCCCTCCTCCCCACTCCTGCCCCCCTCCTGCCTTTTCCCACACTGTGTCTGTGTCCATTGGTTATGCATATAAGTTCTTTGGTTTATTTCATCCCACCCCCCAACCCCCTTCCCTTTGAGGTTTGTAAGTCTAGCAACCACTTGGTACTTCTTAATCCCTTCACCTTTTTCACCCATTCCTCCAACCCTCCTTCCATCTGGCAACCAACAAAATGTTCTCTGTATCTATGAGAATGTTTCTGTTCTCCCTGTTCATTTTGTTTGTAGATTCTGTTGTCGATAGATATGTATTCATTGCCATTCTGTTTGTTCATATATTTTATCTTCTTCTTCAAAAAGACCCTTCAACATTCCATATAATAAGGGTTTGGTGGTGATGAACTCCTTTAACTTTTTCTTGTCTGGGAAACTCTTTATATGGCCATTGATTCTAAATGACAGCTTTGTAGGATAGAGTAATCTTGAGTGTAGGTTCTTGCTTTTCATCACTCTGAATATTTCTTGCCACTCCCTTCTGGCCTTCAAAGTTTCTTTTGAGAAATCAGCTGACAGTCTAATGGGAAATCCCTTATAGGTAACCAACTGCTTTTCTCTTACTGCTTTTAAGATTCTCTCTTTGTCTTGAACCTTTTGCATTTTGATGATGATGTGTCTTGGTGTGGGCCTCTTGGGGTTCATCTTGTTTGGGACTCTCTGTGCTCCCTGGACATGTATGTCTGTTTCCTTCACCAAGTTAGGGAAGTTTTCTGCCATTATTGTTTCAAATAGGTTTTCGATTTCTTGTTCTCTCTTTTCTCCTTCTGGCACCCCCAAGATGCGAATGTTGGCACACTTAAAGTTGTCCCAGAGGTTCTTTACACTATCCTAATTTTGGGGGATTCTTTTTTCTTTTAGCTGTTCTGATTGGGGTTTTTTGCTTCCTTAGATTCCAAACCCATGGTTTGCTTCTTGGCTTTACCTATTCTGCTATTGAATCCGTGTAAATTATTCTTTATTTCAGTTAGTGCCTCCTTCATTTCTGACTGGTCCTTTTTTATGCTCTTGAGGCCCTCACTAAGTTCACTGAGGTTCTCACCAAGTTCATTAAGCATCCTTATAAGCAGTATTTTGAACTCAGCATCTGTTAGGTTGCTTATCTCCATTTTGCTTAGTTCTTTTCCTGAAGATTTTTTCAGTTCTTTCATTTGGGACCTGTTGCTTTGTCTCCTCATTTTGGCTGCCTCCCTGTGTTTGTTTCTATGTATTACTTAACGAGAGGTATGGGGCTATCAGAGACCAGATGCTGCTTGTTTGAAAGAATTTAGGAAAACCTGAAGCAGGATCCAGGACAGGCCAATCCTATGGTTAAGCAACTGGCAACAGCTTGGGTGGGCCTGAAAGTTGGGTGGGGTGGGCCTGAAAGTTGGGTGGGGTGGGCGGGGCCTCAGGGAGTCACCAGGGTGGGGGAACCAGTGTGAGCCAGGTTGCTGGAGTCCCAGATATGGCGGCTGTGTGCTGCCCCAGGGAATGGCTCACCAAAGGAACAAAGGCCTCTGACAGCACATTTATCCAGGAGAAAGTCCCCTCTCCAGTGCCAAACAGCTCAGTTCTTCCCTGTATGTTTTTGGCGCCCCCTTAGCTGCCTCCCCTCCAAGCTTAGAGGGAGTGAGTTTGATAAGTCCGTGTGCGGGCCCATTAAGAGGAGCTGCCAGGGGCTCCAGCCGTGTTAGCCTCCCTGAGCCTCAGTTCCCATTGGTTTTTCCAGCCAGCAGTGATGTGGACTTCTCTTCCTAGCACTGGAACCCTGAGCGGGGCACCTGGTGTGGGACGTGGACCCCTCAGTCCTTAGGGAGGACCTTCCCAGCCGAGGTATCCTCCTGATTTTTGTTCACCACACATGGGTGTGGGACCAGCCCCTCCACCTCCGCCCCTCCTACCAGTCTAGATGCAGCTGTTTCTTTAATTCCATAGTTGTAGGACTTCTATTCGCTTGATTTCAGGCGGCTTTGAATGATGGTTGTTCTGTAGTTTAGTTGTAACTTTGATGTGGTTGTGGAGGACACGATACCATGTTTACCTACGCCTCCATCTTGACCGGAAGTCCAGTTTATTCCTTTTTATTGCTGAGTAGTATTCCATGCTATGGATGTACCAGTTTCTTTAAGCATTAATTTATTGAAGGATTATCTTGGTTGTTTCTAATTTTTTGAATGAAGCCTCTGTAAATATTTTTGAACATTTTATTTCTCTGGAATAAATGCCCAAGAATACAGTTGTTAGATCCTATGGTAATTATGTATTTAGTTTTATAACAAACTGCCAAACTGTTTTCTAGAGTGGCTGTATCATTTTACATTCCCACCAGCAATGTATGAGTCATTGGTGTCTGCCTTGAAAAAGGAAAATCATATTATATTCAGGGTTAAAAAGTAGTTTAGGTCCCCACAAGATAACTTACATTTGATATTTGTTACTATAGCTACAAAATCTGAAAAATTCCTAAGTTGATCTTTAATCATTTTTCTTTAAAGGCTAGAATTATTAGCAACAGGACAAGGAAGAAAGGACTAGGTTAATCAATTCAATAAAACGTTAATTAGCACACATTGTGGGTAAAGAACTAAATGGGCAGCTGAAATAAGAAACATATATCTTTTCTTCTAAAAGCTTAAAATGTAGAGAGGTAGCCCTGTCACTTGGATGCCTCTTATTTATCATTATCTTCTTTTTTAAAATTTATTTTTATTGATTTTTTTTTTAGAGAGAGAGCAGAAGAGAGAGATAGAAACATTGATCAGCTACCTTCTGCATGTCCCCTACTGGGGATTGAGCCCACAACCCGGGCATGTGCTCTGACTGGGAATCAAACCAGGACCTCTCAGTCCATGGGATGATGCTCAATCCACTAAGTCACACTGACTGGCCTGTCTTTATCTATCTCAAACATCACTTCCTCTCCAGAAAGTTTTTCTTGACCTCTCAAGTCTAGCTCTCTGTACCCCATCATCATTGTGTCCCATGGTACCTTGTACTTTCCCATGCCACAGTACTCAGCACATTGTGTTGTCATTTCCTGTTTACTTAGTGCTAGCCCTCTCCAGAGTGCAGTCTCCCCTGAGAGCAGGGACTGTATCTTGTTTACCCCTGTGCCTGACATATGGTAGGTGTTCCATATATAAGTTTTGAATATTTGGTAGGATCCAAAGCAAGGGAACATTTGGGACTGGGGTGAGAATTTAGGAGGGATAAACAACTCATAAACATCATAATTCAGCACTACAAAGGGGATGATTGAGTAGATTTGACTCCATAGAGAATTATTAGTGAAGGAGCCAGAGAACTAAGCCTTAAAAGGAGTAGCCTGCCTCTGATGATGTTGCAGTGTAGTCTGGAGAGAGCTGTTATTACAGGCTTTTAAAAGGTCTTAAAAGTTGACAACATCCTGTGTTTATTGTGCTCTTAACTCCTCTTACTTTCCCTGGAATCCTTATTGGTATAATCACAGGGAAGACCTTTTAAAGAATCCATGTCTATAGAGGGGACAGGGAAAGGAAGGGAAGACGTCTTAAAACTGTCTTATTCCATGGCAGACTATGCAGGAAAGTAACCCAGATATAGGAATTGGGCTGACACTAGAGATAGATTGTGGTCTAGTCCTTGGATTTCTTGTAAGAAAAATAGGGAAGTGCCTTGGGTAATATATTACCACAAACCAAATCTTAGAGCAAATTGCAAAATGATTGCCCTCCTGGGTGAATAACTTACAAAAAACTGGACCAACTAATTTGAAAAAGCATTCTTCGTCCTCTGGGTTAATGCAGTGCCTTGCCAAAACTGACAGCAGACAGTACTTGGACTGCCTTTCGGCCTTGGTGCAGGGCATAATGTCCCATCATTGGAAGTGGCTCAAGAAGTCATCCCAAGAGAGTAGTGGTTCGCTGGCACATGAGGGTGCCGGAATCAGGGATAGCACTTCTTGTCACACACATTCCCAGAATTGGTCAGTAGGGTGGACTTTTGCTAGAGTATAGGCCTGTGCTCTCCAACACAGGAGCCACTAGCTACATGTGACTATTTACATTTTAATTAAAATTGAAGCAAATTAAAACTTCATTACTCAGTCTTTTTTTTTTTTTTTCCAAATGAAACATTTTATTGTAAATAGCTCCTTATAGGTATTCTTCGTGCTTCATTCCCACCCATCCTTGCTTTTTTTTTCTGTTTGATTTTTTTTAAATGATTTATTTCAGCACTAGTATTTCCATGGTGTGTGGTGTTACATTAAAATGACCTCCGTTTCTTTGTGACTTTGGTTCCATGTCTAAGACACATCTGTGTGATCTGCTGAAACTGTTTCCATTACTGATTTTTTTTTCTTTACACAATATATGTTTCTTTTACACAATATATGTCTATAGTTCTTCTGGCTTGACATATACATGTTTCATTCAATGCAGCATATATTGGAGATTTTTACCACAGTCATGTAGGAACTGTCAAATAAGAAACCTTTAATAATGGCTTTAAAATACACAGTTGTAGTCCTGGCTACAGAGTAGTTCTTAGCTTTTGATCTCCCTGTCACTGCTATAAACATTTCTATCATCTTTGAAGATTTAGAAGCACCTGTCTTTTTGGGGTCTTATCTGTGTTTTCGGTTACTCTTTAAGAGGCACCTTGACATCAAGGCCATAGAATAAGGGCAAGAGAGAAAAGAATTTCACATGTGGTTAGTGGCTCCGGTATCAGAAAGCACAGACATTGAATATTTCCATAATCCCAGAAAATTTTGTTGGGCAGTGCTGATATAGATTCTATATCTTCTGCCCTCACTATCCCATAACATATTCTTTTCTGGAACTACATCTCCTGGGTTCAAACCTTGGCTCTCTTCCTTACTAGCAAGTGTGATTTGGGGCAAGTGCCTTCTCTTGAGCTTCAGTTTTAGAAATCTGTAAAACAAGGATAGTAATAATAGTACTACTTTTTAAGGTTGTTGTGAGGGCTATTGTATGAAAAGTGTTTAGAGCCATGCCTAACCATTCACATGTATAAAGTAAGCATTCCATACATGATAGCTGTATTGTTTTGCTTTTTATTTTCAATTTTTTTTTTCCTTCATTGATTTTAGAAAGAGAGGGAGGGAGAAGGAGAGATAGAAACATTGATGACATCGATTGGCTGCCTCCTGCATGCCCCCCACTGGGGATCGGGCCCACAACCTGTGCACGTACCCTGACCGGGAATAGAACCGGTGACCTCTTGGTGCATGGGTCAATGCTCAACCACTGAACCATACCCGCTGGGCAGCTGTATTGTTTTTTATTATTCACCCACTCCTTTGCAGATGTAACCATTACACATTGCTGGCCTCCTTCTCCACCTCACAGGACTAGCACCTAGCCCATACTTCCTCTTTTTCTGCTCTCCCCTAGAGAGATTTTCTCCTATCAAAACCACAAAAGAGACACATGGCTTATTCCTTACCAAGCATTTGGAATTGATTTAGATAACAGTTTAAATCATGTCAAACTGCCAGACTATTTCCCTAATACCCAATCCAAAAATGTAGTGTCATTTTGAAGCCCAGAGCAGTGACTTGTGGCTCTGGAGGGATAGTCTGGCACTGAAGGAGCCTGATCTTAATAGCTATAGACTAGCCATGCCAGTGAATTTTAGGGAATTTCTTACCACATTAATCATCTTCAGAGTTGAGGAAACAGTCTTTAATTTGTCCATTCTCTCCTTATGTTTTCAGCGTGAGTCTATGGAGGATTTCAGTGTGTAAATTTTTAACACGAAGCACCTGAATGCCTTCTTAGGTTATCATCTGATCTTTCACAGGAAGCCCCCCCACCCCCCCCCCCCGCACCACCAAATTGTCTATTCAAAGCCAATATTTCTCATTTCCTTATTTTTTCTAAATTACAACAAAAATTTTAAATTTCATATCTGGGGTCCATGAGAATATGTGAAATACTCATGGTACAAAATTAAAAAAGGAATCTCAAAGATTACCCCTTAGAGGTAATCTAATTATTTGAAACAAAAAATGTTCTACATAGTTTTCTTTAGTTATGTAACAAAAATGTCATAAGTGTCTTGGTTTCTGTTTCTGGCTGTCTATGGAAAACATTCTAGGCCTGTCTGATCTAAAAGCTGGCCAAGGCAATGAGTTTTTAAAAGACTGTTTTCATTTATGAACCATTGGGGCCTACAACTAGAAGAAAAGCTTTATGTACTATTTCTTAAGGGATAAGAACATTTTTTTTATATTGAAGCAGTTTTTTTGCATAGCCTTTGAAGGATTAAATATACTAGATCTAAATTTTTATTTTCTTTTTTTAAATACTTTATTCTCTTGGAGCAGTTTTAGATTTATAACAAAAATTGAGAGGAAGATACAGAGATTTTCCATATACTTCCTGCCCGCACACATGCATAGCCTCCCCTATTATCAATATTCCCCACCAGAGTGATACATTCGTTACCAGTGATAAACTACATTAACACATCATTATCACCCAAAGCCCATATTTTATCTTAGGGCTCACTCTTGCTATGGGTTTGGACACATGTATAGTAAATAATATGCATCCATGATAATAGTATCATGCAGAGTATTTTCACTGCCTTAAACAATTCTTTGTTCTCTGCCTATTCATCCCTTACCCCAACCCTAACCCCTGACAGTTACTGATCTTTTTACTGTCGCCATACTTTGCCTTTTCTAGAATGTCATATTGTTTGAATCATACAGTAGTATGTAGCCTTTTCAGAGTGACTTCTTTTACTTAGTAATATGAATTTAAGTTTCTTCCATGCCTTTACATGGCTTGATAATTCATTTCTTTTTAGGGCTAAATAATGTCCTATTTTCTGGGTGTACCCCAGTTTATTTATCCATTCACCTATTGGAGGACATATTGATTGTTTTCAAACTCTAGCAATGATAGTGTATGTAGGATTTCATGTGGACATAAGTTTTCAACTCCTTTAAGTAAATACTAAGGATTGTGATTGCTGGATTGTATGGTAAGAGTATGTTCAGTTTTTAAGAAACTGCCAAACTGTCTTCCGAATTCTGGATTTTGGCCATTTTGATAAGTGTTTAGTGGTATCTTGTTGCTTTAATTTTTATTTCTCTGATGACCTGATATGGAGCATATTTTCATATGCTTATTTACCATCTGTATATCTTTGGTAAAGTGTCTGTGAAGGTCTTTGGCCCATTTTTTAGTTGAGTTGTTTGTTTCCTTGATAAGGTTTAAGAGTTCTTTGTATATTTTGAAAAACAGTTCTTTAGCTGGTGTGTCGTTTGCAAATATTTTCTGGCATTCTGTGGCTTATTTTCTTGATATTGCCTTTTGCAGGGCAGAACTTTTTAATTTTAATGAAATCTAGCCTATTTATTTATTTTTTAAATTTATTTTTATTACATATGTTTCTCCTTTTTCCCCAATTGACACCTTCCTTCCGACCCCCCACATCATTGTTATCTATGTCCACTGGTTATGCATATATGCATGTAAGTTCTTTGGTTTATTGCTTCTCTCAACCCACCCCCCTCTTCAGAAGTTTGTCAGTCTGAACCATACTCCTTTCTATGTCTCTGGGTCTATTTTATTCATCAGTTTATTTTGTTCATTATATTCCACAAATAAGTGAGATCATGTGATATTTGTCATTCTCTGATTGGCTTATTTCACTTAGCATAATACTCTCCCTCCATCTTGTCTCAAAGTGCTGCTATGAACATGGGGGTACATATATTCTTTCTGATTGGTGTTGCAGGCTTCTGAGGGTATATTCCTAGAAGTGGGATCACTGGGTCAAATAGCAGATCAATTTTTAATTTTCTGGGTTCTCTGTTCTGTCCATTGATCTATATGCCCATTGTTGTGCCAGTACCAGTCTCTTTTCATTACAATGGCTTTGTAGTATAACCTGATATCTGGTATTGTGATCCCTCCTACTTTGTTCTTCTTTTTAAAGAATACTATGGCTATTTAGGATGTTTTTTGGTACCATATAAACTTTTGGAGTTTTTGTTCTAGTTCTGTGAAATATGTCATTGGTATTTTAATGGAGACTGCTTTGAATCTATAGATTGTTTGGAGTAGTATGGACATTATAGTGATGTTAATTCTTCCAATCCAGGAACAATGGATATGCTTCCACTTTTTTATATCTTCCTCTATTTATTTTTGCAATTTTCTGTGATTTTATGGGAATAGGTCCTTTACTTCTTCGGTTAAGTTTATTCCTAGGTGTCTTAGTTCTTTTGCTGCCATGGTAAATGGGATTGTTTTTTAGTTTCTCTTTCTATGTGTTCATTATTGGTGTATAAGAATGCCTTCAAACACCAATCAGAAAGAATATATGTACCCCCATGTTTATAGCAGCACTATTTACAATAGCTAAGATCTGGAAACAGCCCAAGTGTCCATCAGTAGACGAATGGATAACAAAGCTGTGGTACATATACACAATGGAGTACTATGCAGCTGTAAGAAAGAAAGATCTCTTATCCTTTGAGACGACATGGAGGGACCTGGAAAGTATTATCCTAAGCGAAACAAGCCAAGCAGAGAAAGACAAATATCACATGATCTCACTTATTTGTGGAATATAACGAACATAACAGTCTGAGGAACAGGGTAGTCCCAGAGATGTGGAAGTGGGGTACAGACTGACAATCCCCTGAAAAGGGGGTGGGGGGGAGAGCGTATATGTTTGTATGTATGAACAATGGACATGGACAACACAGGTGGGGACAGGGTGGGGAGGGAGGAGGAAGGGGTATTCATGGGTGAAAAAGGGGAAACATCTGTAACAAAATTAAAGTAATTAATTAAAAAAAAATACCCCCCCCAAACAAGAATGCCTTCAACTTATTGATATTAGTTTTGTATCTTGCTACTTTTCCAAATTCATTGATTAAATCTAGTAGATATTTGATGGAGTCTTTAGGGTTTTCTAAGTATAATATCATGTCATCTGCAAATAATGACAGTTTCACTCCTCCTTTCCAATTTGGATCCTGTTTATTTTTTTCTTCATGTCTCATTTCTGTAGCTAAGACTTCAAGAATTCTGTTAAATAAGAGTGGCAAAAGTGGGTGTTCCTGTATTGTTTCTGTTCTTACGGGAAATGCTTTTAGTTTTGCCCATTGAGTATGATGTTGGCTGTAGGTTTTTCATATATGGCCATTATTATGTCAAGATATGATTCCTCTCTTTCCACATTGCTGAGTGATTTTATCAGAAATGGGTGCTGGATTTTGTTGAATGCTTTTCAGCATCTATTGATACATATGATTGAATGGTTTTTATCTTTCATTTTATTTATGTGGTCTATCACATTTATTGATTTGCGAATATTGTAACAGCCTTGAATCCCTCTTGGTCATGGCGAATAACTTTTTAATGTATTGGATGTACTTTTTAATGTAATGGATCCGATTTGCTAATATTATATTAAGGATTTTGGCATCCATGTTCATCGGGGATATTGGCCTGTAGTTTTCTTTCTTTGTGTAGTGTCTTTATCTGGTTTTGAATTAGAATGATGCTGGCCTCATAAAAGGAGTTTGGAAGTCTTCCTTCTTCCTGAATTTTTTGGAATAGTTTGAGGAGAATGGGCATTAGTTCTTTATTAAATGTTCAGTAAAACTCCCCCATGAAACCGTCCGGGCCTGTGGTTTTGTTTGCTGGGAGTTTCTTGATTACATTTTCGATTTGCTTAGTTGTTATTGGTCTGGTCAAGCTTTCTATCTCTTCCTGGTTCAGTTTTTGGAGACTATGTGTTTCTAGAAATTTGTCAATTTTGCCTGGTTTGTCCAATTAATTGACTTATAGTTGTTCATGGTATTTTGAAAAAAATCCTTTGTATTTCTGTGTTGTCAGTTGTTACTTCTCCTCTTTTGTTTCTGATTTTGTTTATTCGGGTCCTCTCCCTTTGTTTCTTGGTGAGTCTAACTAAGGGTCCATCAATCTTGTTTATCTTTTTGAAGAACCAGCTCTTTGTTTCTTTGATCTTTTGAATTGTTTTTCTTTTTTGGTCTTCATGTCGTTTATTTCTGCTCTGACCTTTACTATTTCTCTCCTTCTACTTGCTCTGGGTTTTTCTGTTTGTTTGCTTTCTAGTTCTTTAAATTGTGAGGTTAGTCAGTTAGAAATTTTTCTTTTTCTTGATGTAGGCCTGCAGTGCTATGAACTTCCCTCTCAGGACTGCTTTTGCTGTGCCCCTTAGATTTTAGGTTGTGTGTTCATTTAGTTGGTTTCCAGGAAGTTTTTAATTTCTTCCTTGATCTCCTTGGTAACCCATTTATTGTTTAATAACATGTTATTTAGTCTCAGTGTGTTTGAATGTTTTTGTTGTGATTGATGTCTAATTTCATGCCATTGTGATCTGAGAAGATGCTTAATATGATTTCAATTTTCTTGAACTTGTAGAGACTTAATTTGTGTCCTAACATATGGTCTATCTTTGAGAATGTCCTATGTACACTTGAGAAGAATGTGAATTTTGTAGTTTTGGGGTCTAATTCTCTGTAGATTTATCTATTTGATCTAGTGCATTATTTAGAGTCTGTTTTCTTGTTAATTTTTTTTAGAGGATCTAATCGGTGATGTGTGCGAGGTGTTGAAGTCCCTTGCTATGATTGTATTGCTGTTGATTTCCCCTTTGACGTTCTCCAGAGGTTTTTAAATGTATTTTGATGCTCCTTTGTTGGATGCATATATGTTTACTAAAGGTGTATACTCATGTTGGATATATCCTTTCAATATTATGTAGAGGCTTGCTTTGTCTCTAGTTATGGCCTTCATTTTGAAGTCTATTTAATCGGATAAGAGTATTGCTACCCCAGCTTCTTTTTCCTTTTCGTTTGCTTGGAAATTTTTTTTCCATTCCTCTACTTTCAACCTATGTGATTCTTTTGTTGTGAGATGAGTCTCTTGTGAACAACATACATATGAGTCATGCTTTCTTATCCATTCAGCTACTCTGTCTTCTGATCAGAGTGTTTAATCTATTTACATTTAAAGGTATTATTGATATGTACTTATTTATTGACATTTTTGTGTATTATGGTTATGTTTCTCTTCCTGTTTTTTCTACTTACTACAGAAGTCCTTTTAACCTTTCTTGGAGTGCTGGTTTTGTGCCAATATATTCCCTTAACCTTTTTTTATTTTTATTTTTCTCGGAAGCTCTTTATTTCACCTTCTATTTTGAATGAAAGCCTTGCTGGTTAGAGTAGTCTTGGATTCAGATCCTTGTTTTTTATGACTTTGATTATTTCATGCCATGCCCTTCTGGCCTGTAGTGTTTTTGTTGAGAATTAAGTTGATAACTTTATGGGGATTCCTTTGCTTATAACCTGTTGCTTATCCCTTGTTACCTTTAGGATTCTCTCTTTGTCTTTAATTTTTGGGTTTTCAATTATGATGTGTCTTGTTGTGGGCCTCTTTGGTTCTTTTTACTTGGGGCTCTCTGTGTTTCTTATACTTATGCCTTTTTCCTTCACCAAGATAGGGAAGTTTTCTATCACTGTTTCTTCAAAAATATTCTCTAACCCATTTTCATTTTCTTCTTGTGGTACTCCTATTATGTGGATGTTGTTATGTTTCATATTGCCCTGCAGTTCTCTTAGGCTGTCTTCCATTTTTTTAATTGTTTTTTTTTCTTTTTTCTTTTTGGTTCTCTGCTTGGGTGATTTTTTTTCTACCCTGTTGTCTAATTTATTGATCCAGCTCTCGGCCTCCTCTACTCTGCTGGTTATTCCTTCCAGTGTGTTCTTTATTTCTGCTATGTCATTCTTCATTTCTAATTGTTTGGTTTTCAATGTTTCTACATCTTTACTCATGCTGCTGAGCTTTTTACTCTTGCTGCTGAGCTTCCTTATGATTATTACTCTGAACTCTGCCTCTGATATCTTGCTTAATTCCATTTCATTTATTTAATCTTCTGTTGAATTATCTTGTTCTTTCATTTGGGATTTGTTTCTTTGTTTCACTATTTTGGCTGTCATTGGGTTTTAGAGCCTGCCAAATTTTCCCTGTGGGTGTTGGTGTCCTGCTGATTGTGGCTCCCTCTCCTGAGTTTGGATGAGTGTGGGAGCACCCAGTCTTACTTTCATGGGTAGATTTTCAGGCCAAGCAAAGGTTCAGTTATCCTCTAGTTTTTGCCTCTAGGCTACTAGTCTCAGTTACTTGGTGAGCCTGTGGTTATATCCATCAGCTGAATGAAACATCCCTCACGTGTACAGTATAAGAGGATTTCCAGTGGGTGGGGCAATTGCTTACTGGTAGTCTCTAGCTGTTAATGAGCCTCAATTTACATTTCTCTTGCCTGGCCTGGTGATGTTAAATTCCTGAGAGAGGGGCTGTTGCTTCTCCCAGGGGCTCTTTGAGTACGATGGCTACTGTCCTATGTGGGAGTGATTCAACATAAAACTCCCGTGTCTTCCTTCCCAATTCTTACCCCTGAGCCCCAACACCCCAACTCTCTTTACACAGTTCCAGTTCTCTCTGTCCTCCCTCTGCCAGAGGTGAGTGGCTGTGGCTGATTTAGTGCTCTGTCCCTTCAGGTAACTGCTGTTTTTTTTTTGTTTTTTTTTTTTTCTGCACCTCTCCTTCTTGGAAAAGCCTCATCTCTGGTGATCTCAGTCAGGTGCTATGCGGGCGCCTTTCCATGCCCCGCCAGTCTTTGCTGTGGAGCCAGCTTCGGATTTTAACCCCCAACTTTTAAGAGGTAACTGCTCACAGCTGAAACAGCCCTCTGCTGCTCTCTGTGGGCTCCCAGCCTGCCCTCTTGCCCCTCTGCAGTTTCTAGCAGGCTCGATTTGTTGTCCTCTTTGTATCCCTGGTCATAAGTGTTCTCTCCAGCTGCTTTTCAGTTGTTTTTTTCTTGATGATTTGTCTTTATTCTAGTTGTAATTCCAGATTGGTCCTGGGAGACTGTCTGTTTAGGTTCCATTCACTCTGCTGCCATTTTTTTCTCCTGTATGGTCTGCTTTTCACACAAATTTGGAAGATTGGATTGCCCCAGATTGGCTAGTGACCTAGACTTATAAAAGGCAATGCTTGCAAGTCAATGAGTTAATGGTACAGGATCTTTACTCTCACCTACAAGGCCAAGGTCACAATGCTTCTAAGAGGCAGGGCTGGGTATCCCAATCAGTATTCAGGTTCAAGCTTATCCAACACACAAGTCTAATCATACCTCACAAGTGCAGAAGGTCTTAATATATCACCAAAACTGTTCTGTGTGGAATTCAGGGAATGATCCTTGAGAATTTCCTGTTTTAGTGAGAACTGAAGGATGCACAGGTAATTCGTTCTTTTATAGATCATACCTTTGGGTTATATCTAAAAAGTCATTATCATGCTTAAGTTCATGTAGGTTTTCTTTGTCATCACATAGGAGTTTTATAGTTGAAAATTTTACAGTTAGGTCTGCGATTCATTGTGAGCTTAGTTTTTTGAAGAGTGTAAGGTCTGTGACTAGATTTTTTTTTTTTTTTTTGCATGTGGATGTCTAGTTGTTCTGGCACCATTTGTTGAAAAGACTATCTTTGCCCTGGCTGGTTTGGCTCAGCGGTAAGAGAGTCAGCCTGTGGACCAGAGAGTCCCGGGTTCAGTTCCCACTAAGGGTATGTACCTCAGTTGCAGTTTGTCCTTGGTCCCGGTTGGGGTCATGTGGGTGGCATCCACTCAATGTGTCTCTCTCACATTGATGTTTTTTTTCTCTCTCTTCCTCCCCCTCTCCCTCCTGCTTTATCTGAAGATAAATGCAAAAATGTCCTCAGGTGAAGATAAAAAAAAAAAAAGAAAAAGACTGTCTTTGCTTCCTGGTACTGCCTTTGCTTCCTGGTACTGCCTTTGCTCCTTTGTCAAAGATCAGTAGACCGTATTTATGGGAGTAGACCTGAGTTTTATAAAACCTGATTTGCAGCAGAATCCTCTGGAGAATTGCTGTCAAAGTGCTTATTCCTAGCATACTCTCCCAGAGGATCCTGTTTAGAAGGCTTTTCCCAGGGCCTAGAAATCAGCAAAATGAGTACAGATATCCCAGCCGGTGTGGCTCAGTGGATTGAGCGTTGTCCCATGGACTTAGAGGGCCCAGCTTAATTTCTAGTCAGGACACATGTCCAGGTTGCATGCTCCATTTCCATTAGGAGGCTGGCAAGAGGCAGCCAATCGATGTTTCTCTCTTACATCAATATTTCTATCTCTCCCTTCTTCTATCTCTAAAAAAAATTAGTAAAACCATATTATAAATAAATAAATGACTACAGATGATTCTGCACTAACAGGTCAAGGGTTTGGGACTCTTTACTCTTAGTCCATTATTTAAACAGTTTCCCTTTTCTGCTGAAAATTTGCACAGTTCCCATTGTGGCTGATGATATAAAACTCAACTCTATGTCTTCTGCCAGTTACTACAAAACAGAATCCTTTGATAGTGTAGACAATAAAGTGTAATTAATCAGCATATTCTCTCTGCCTGCACTCTGCTAGGTGCTGATGATATTTGAGGAATGGTATGTGTAGAGGTTTTTGAAATGGGAAATAATATACCAGCAGTACAGGTATTGGAAGAGAGTTAAAGCCACATGGTGAGTAAGACACTTAGAAAGCCAGTGTGTTCTGGAACATAGAGCTGGCAGTAATTGGAGGGAACTAGTAATGATGATCCTAGAAGTCAGTCTGGAGAATACATGAAGCCTGAAGTGATTAGGACATGAAACTGGGTGAGGGCAATGGGAATATCACAGAAGAGAATCCAAGAAGCTTTGCAAAGGAAGAAATACCAGAATTTGGTGATAGAATATAAAGAAAGGAGGGGGCAAAGGTGATTTCAAAGGCTGTGATTGAGGAGCCTAGAGGAAATGAGTTCTGACTGGTAGAAATTGGGAACATTAGAAGAAAAGGCAGAATATCAGGGAAGAGGGCGTATATGTTTTGGATGTTAAATTTGAGGCAAGAGTAGAACACTCAAATGGAGCAGTTGGAAATCTGGCACTGGATCCAAGGTGAGAAGTCAGGACTAGGCATCCCTAGCATAGAAATTCTAGTCAGGGGATGGAAGTGATAACTCTGGGGTGAACAGATGAGGGAGTAATAAATAAAGAGGAATGTGCAGATGGCTGTAGACTGGGTGGGAACCCTCTGAGAAGAGGAAAAGGGAAAGGAACAAGATAAGAAAACAAGGAAGGAGCAGAAAGAAAGACCAGAGGAGGACTGTGGAATTCAGCACACGGGATATTTTCAAGAAGCATAAAACTTCTCAGCCTGGCCTCATAACACCTAGTATTCAGAAGAGGAAAAAGAACCAGTACTCATAGCTTCCATAGCTATTGAAAAGGACCAGTGTTCATAAAAAAGGAACATTTGTTTCTTCTTGGGGTATAAAATGGAACTATATAAAATAGGGTTTTAGAAAAAGCTATCTAGCCATATTGTAAATATTGCTTTTTGTGGTCATCTTTAGTCATTAAAAAACAAAACAACAACAAAAACTTCTACCATTGTTTCTTGAGTTCCTTTTTAAAAATAATGCAGAAAATTGTCTCATTTTACCTTTTAGGCACAGCAGCCTGGGAAAAATTCTTCAATGTGAAAACATCCATAGAGAAGGACAACGTATTAGCTGTTCTTTTACTCCTACTAAAATGAAGGATTCCAGTTTTGAACAACAGAGTGTTCAAGTGATGGTCAAGGATAATGCAGGAAAAATTAGACCATCCTTTAATATAGTGCCTTTAGATTCTCATGGTAAGTTTTTGGGTTTTTTTTGAGATTTTTAAAATTATTAATTTATTTTTGTTACAGATATTTCTCCTCCCCTCCCCCCCCAGACACCCTTCTCCCTATCCCACCCCCAGCATTGTTGTCTTGTCCATTGGTTATGCATATGTGCATATAAATTCTTTGGTTTATCTCATCCCTCCCCCACGTCCTCCTCTGAGGTTTGTCAGTCTGAACCGTACTCCTTTTATGTCTCTGAGTCTATTTTGTTCATTATTTTCCACAAATATATGAGATCATGTGGTGTTTGTATTTCTCTGATTGGCTTATTTCAGTTAGCATAATGCTCTCCAGGTCCCTCCATGTCGTCTCAAAGGATAAGAGATCTTTCTTTCTTACAGCTGCATAGTACTCCATTGTGTATATGAATCAGCTTTTGCATCCACTCATCTGTTGATGGACACTTGGGTTATTATCAGATCTTAGCAATTATAAATACTGCTCCTATGAACATGGGGGTACATATAGTCTTTCTGATTGGTATTTCAGGCTTCTTAGGATATATTCCTAGAAGTGGGATCACTGGGTCAAATGGCAGATCAATTTTTAATTTTTAAATTTTTAGGTAACACAATAGTGTTTTCCATAGTGGCTGGACAGGTCTGCATTCCCACCAGAAGTGTACTAGAGTCCCCTTTTCTCCACACCCTCATAAGGACTTGTTGTTTGATGATTTGTTGATGGCAGCCATTCTGGCAGGTTTGAGGTGATACCTCATACTTGTTTAAATTTGCGTCTCTCTGATGATTAGTGATGTTGAACATTTTTTCATGTCTCCTGGCAATTTATATGTCCCTTTTGGAGAGGTTTCTATTTAGGTCCTCTGCCCATTTTTTAATTGGGTTCTTTATCTTCCTCTACGTATTTTGGAAATTAACCCCTTATCTGATGTACCATTGGCAATTATGCTTTCCCATATAGTAGGTTCCCGTTCCATTTTAATGATGGCTTCTTTTGCTGTGCAGAAGCTTTTTAGTTTGATGTAGTCCTATGTATTAATATTTTCCTCTGTTTCTCTTGCCTTAGGTGTTGTATCAGTGAAAATTCTACTGCATGTGATATCTGAAATTTTGTTGCTTACAATTACTTCTAGGATGTTTATGAATTCACGGGTCACATTTAAGTCTTTTATCCACTTTGAGTTTATTCTTGTGTATGGTGTAAGTTGATGGTCTAGTTTCATTTTTTTTTTTTTTGTATGTAGCTGTCTAGTTTTCCCAACACCATTTATTAAAGAGGCTGTCTTTACTCCATTGTATTCTCCTGCCACCTTTGTCAAATATTAATTGAGCATAACGTCTTGGGTCAATTTCCAGGTTCTCTGTTCTGTTCCATTGATCTATCTGCCTGTTCTTGTGCCATTATAAAGCAGTTTTGATTACAATGGCTTTGTAGTATAACCTGATACCTGGTATTGTGATCCCTCCAACTTTGTTCTTTTTTTTCAAGATTGCTGTGGCTATTCAGGGTCTTTTTTGGTTCCATACAAACTTTTGAAGTATTTGTTCTAGTTCTGTGATACATGTCATTGGTATTTAGTGGGGATTGCATTGATTGCTTTGGGTAGTATAGACATATAAAAAATATTTTTCTTTATTGATATTTAGCAAGAGGGAGAGAGAGATAAAAACATTGATGAGAGAAAACATCGATTCACCGCCTCCTGCATGCCCCTCACTGGGGATTGGGTCCAGCACCTGGGACTGTGCCCTGACCGGGAATTGAACGGGCAACCTCCTGTTGCATGGGTTGACACTCAACTACTGAGACACACTGAACGGGCAGTATGGACATTTTAATGATGTTAGTTCTTCCAATCCATGAACAAGGTATTTGTTTCCACTTTTGTATATCTTCCTCTATTTCTTTTTTCAGTGTCCTATAGTTTTCTGTGAATAGGTCCTTTACTTGTTTAGTTAAGCTTATTCCTAGGTATCTTAATTTTTTTGCCACAATGGTAAATGCAATTGTTTTCTTAATTTCTCTTTCTGTGAATTTATTATTGGTATATAAGAAAACTGTCGATTTCTTGATGTTAATTTTCTATTTTGCTACCTTGCCAAATTTGTTAATTAAACCTAGCAGATTTTTCATGGAGCCTTTAGGATTTTCTATGTACAATATCATGTCAACTGCAAATAATGACAGTTTCACTTCCTCCTTTCCAATTTGGATCCCTTTTATTTTTTCTTCCTGTCTGATTGCTGAGGCTAAGACTTCCAGTACTATGTTAAATAAGAATGGCAAAATTGGGCATCCCTGTCTTGTTCCTGTTCTTACGGGAAATGCTTTTAGTTTTTGTCCATTGAGTATGATGTTGGCTGTAGGTTTTTCATATATGACCTTTATTATGTCGAGATATGATCCCTCTATTCCCAGATTGCTGAGCGTTTTTGTCAGAAATGGGTGTTGGATTTTGTCGAATGTTTTTTCAGCATCATATGATTTTTATCTTTCGTTTTGTTTATGTGGTGTATCACACTTATTCATTTGCAAATATTGTACCAGCCTTGCATGCCTGGGATGAATCCCACTTGGTCGTGGTGAATAATTTTTTTGATGAATTGCTGGATTCGATTTGCTAGTATTTTGTTCAGGATTTGGGGATCAATATTCATCAGGAATATTGGCCTGTAGTTTTCTTTCTTTGTAGTGTCTTTTTCTGGTTTTGGAATTAGAATTATGATGGCCTCATAAAACAAATTTGGAAGTCTTCCTTCTTCTTGAATTTTTTGAAATAGTTTGAGGAGAATGGGTGTTAGTTCTTCTTTGAATGTTCGTTAAAATTCCCCCATGAAGCCATCCAGGCCTGGGCTTTTGTTTGCTGGGAGAGTCTTGATTACATTTTAAATTTCTTTTGTTGTTATTGGTCTGTTCAAGTTTTCTATCTCTTCCCGGTCCAGTTTTGGGAGACTGTGTGTTTCTAGAAATTTATCCATTTCGCTTAGATTGTCGAATTTGTTGCAATATAATTGTCCATAATATTTGTTAACAATCCTTTGTGTTTCTGTGGTGTCAGTTATTATTTCTCCTCTTTCACTTCTGATTTTGTGTAATGGGTTTTCTCTCTTTGTTTCTTGGTGAGTCTAGCTAAGGGTCCATCAATCTTGTTTATCTTTTCAAAGAACCAGCTCTTTGTTTCATTGATCCTTTGAATTGTTTTGTTTTTTTGGTCTCCATGTCACTTATTTCTGCTCTGATGTTTACTATTTCCTTCCCTCTGCTTTCCTCTGAGGTTTTCTATCTGTTTGCTTTTTAGTTCTTTAAGATGTGAGGTTAGATAGTCTATTGGAAATTTTTCTTGTTTCTTGAGGTAGGCCTGTAGTGCTATAAACTTCCCTCTCAGAACTGCTTTCGCTGCATCCCATAGCTTTTATGTTATTGTGTGTTCATTTTCATGCTGTCCAGGATTTTTTTTTTTTTATTCTCACCCGAGGACATTTTTCTATTTTTTGTTCAGGTAGAGTGGGAGGGGGAGAGAGGAAGTGAGAGAGAAACATCAATGTGAACGGGACACATCGAATGGCTGCCACCCACATGACCAACCAGGGCCGGGGACAAACTGCAACCAAGGTACATGTCCTTAGTGGGAACCGAACCTGGGTCTCTCGGGACCGCAGGACGATGCTCCAACTGCTGAGCCAAACCAGCCAGGGCTCTCCAGGAAGTTTTTAATTTCTTTCTTGATCTCCATGGTAGCCCATTCATTGTTCAATAACATACTATTTAGCCTCCATTTTTAAAAATTTCTTCTCATGTTCTTGTTGCAATTGATTTCTAATTTCATGCCATTGTGATCTGAGAAGATGCTGAGAATATATGATTTCTTTTTTAATTAACTTATTTAATTAATTAATTTATTTATTTTTAAATTAAAGTATTTATTTTTGTTACAGATGTTTATCCTTTTTACCTCACTGATTCCCCCCTCTCTCTTCCTCTCTGCTCTATCCCCAGCTTTGTTGTCCATGTCCATTGTTCATGCACACATGCATATAAGTTCTGTGGTTTATCTCTTCTCCCAGCACCGCCTCTTCTGGGAATTGTCAGTCTGTACTCCACCTCCACGTCTCAGGGACTACCCCAGTCCTCAGATTGTTATGTTCATTATATTCCACAAATAAGTGAGATCATATGATACCTGTCTTTCTCTGTTTGGCTTCTTTCTCTTAGTATAGTACTTTCCAGGTCCCTCCATGTTGTCTCAAAGGATAAGAGATCTTTCTTTATTACAGCTGCATAGTACTCCATTGTATATATGTACCACAGCTTTTTTATCCATTCGTCTACTGATGGACATTTGGGCTGTTTCCAGATCTTAGCTATTCTAAATAGTGCAGCTACAAACATGGGAGTACATATATTCTTTCTGATTGGTGTTTCAGCCTTCTTAGGGTATATTCCTAGAAGTAGGATCACTGGGTCAAATGGAAGTTCAATTTTTAATTTTTTGAGGTAACACCATATTGTTATCCATAGTGGCTGCACCAGTCTGCACTCCCACGAGCAGTGTACTAGAGTCCCTTTTCCTCCACACCCTCGCCAACACTTGTTGTTTGATGATTTGTTGATGGCGTCCATTCTGACAGGTGTGAGGTGATACCTCATTGTTGTTTTAATTTGCATCTCTCTGATGATTAGTGATGTTGAGCATTTCTTCATATGTCTCTTAACCATTTGTATGTCCTGTTTGGACAGGTGTCTATTTAGTTCCTCTGCCCATTTTTCAATTGGGTTCTTTGTCTTTTTTTTTGTTGAGTTGTATGATTTCAGTTTTCTTGAACCTATAGAGACTTAGTTCGTGCCCTAACATGTGGTCTGTCTTTGAGAATGTCCCATGAGCACTTGAGACGAATGTGAATTCTGCAGTTTTGGGTTGTAATTCTGTGTAGATACCTATTATATCCATGTGATCTAGTGCTCCATTTAGAGTCTCTGTTTCTTTGTTAGTTTTTTGTCTAGAAGATCTATCCCGTGACATCAGCAGGGTGTTGAAGTTCCCTGCTATGATTATTGCTGTTGATTTCTCCTTTGAAATCCTCCAGATGATTTTTAATGTATGTTGGTGCTCCTATATTGGGTGCAGATATGTTTACCAAGGTTCTATCTTCCTGTTGGATAGATCCTTTCAATATTATGTGGTGGCCTTCTTTGTCTCTAGTTATGTCCTTCATTTTGAAATTTACTTTATCAGATATGAGTATTGCTACCCAAGCTTTATTTTTCCTTTCCCTTCGCTTGAAAGATTTTTTTTCATCTCTTCACTTTCAACCTGTGTGAGTCTTTTGTTGTGAGGTGGGTCTCTTGTAAGCAGCATATATGTGAGTCATGTTTTCTTATCCAGTCAGCTGTGTCTTTTTATCGGAGCATTCAAACCATTCACATTTAAGGTGATAATTGATATGTACTTATTTATTGTCATTTTTCTTTAGTATAGTTATATTTTTCTTTCTATTTCTTCTACTAATTACAGCAGTCCTTTTAGCATATCTTGCAGTGCTGGTTTGGTGTTAATATTATCCCTTGGCCTCTTTTTGTCTGGAAAGTTCTTTATTTGACCTTCTATTTTGAATGATAGCCTTGCTGGGTAGAGTAGTCTTGGATTCAGATCCTTGTTTTTCATGACCTTGATTACTTCATGCCATTCCCTTCTAGCCTGTAGTGTTTCTATTGAGAAGTTAGCTGAGAGCCTCATGGGGTTTCCTTTGTAGGTAACCTGTTGCTTATGTCTTGCTGCCTTTAGGATTCTCTATTTGTCTTTAATTTTTGGTATTTTAATGACTGTGTCTTGGTGTGGGCCTGTTTGGGTTCTTCTTACTTGGGGCTCTCTGTGCTTCTTGAACTTGAATGCCTTCTTCCTTTACCAAGTTAGAAAAGTTTTCTGTCACTGTTTCTTCAAATGTATTCTCTAACCCTTGCCCATTTTCTTCTTCTTCGGGGACTCCTATGATGCGAATGTTATTACATTTCCAGTTGTCCCACAGTTCTCTTAAGCTATCTTCCTGTTTTTAAATTGTTTTTTCCTTTTGGTTTTCTGATTGGTTGATTTTTTTCTACCCTATCTTCTAATTCACTGATCCGGTCCTCAGCCTCCTCTACTCTGCTGGTTGTCCTTCCAATGTGTTCTTTATTTCTGATATGTCATTCTTCATTTCTTCTTGGTGGTTTTTAATTTCCAGCTGGTTGATTTTCATTATTTCTATGTCTTTACTCATGGTGCTCATGTCCTTACACATGCCGTTGAGCTTCCTCAAGATCATGGCTCTGAATTCTAGTTCTGTTAACTTGCTTAACTGCACCTCATTTATCTCCTCTTTGGTAGAAGTCTCTTGTTCTTTCATTTGGCTTTTGTTTCTGTGTTTCAACATTTTGGCTCTCATAGTGGGCTTTGGAGCCTGCCAAATTTTCTCTGTGGGTGTTGGTGTTCTGCTGTTTGTGGCTCCCTCTCCTGGGTTTGGATGAGCCAGGGAGGACCCACATTAAACACTAGTGTCATGTGTTACTTTCCTGGTTATAGTTACTAGCCAGGAATGGTACAGTTATCCTCTAGCTTTTTGTCTGGATGATATCAGTAGTGGTAACTTGAAGATTATTGGCTTCTCAGTTGAATGGAAAACTCCCTCATGTGTTCAGAGTAAGGGGATTTTCTGAAGGTGGTGCAGATGCTGGTTGTTAATGGGCCTCAATTTGCATTTCTTTTTTTTTTTTGATATTTTCTTCAGATAGAGTAGGGGAGAGAGAGAGAGAGAGAGACAGAGAGAGAGAGAGAGAGAGAGAGAAACATCGACGTGAAAGGGACACATCGAGTGGTTGCCACCCTCACAACCCAACCAGAGACGGGGACAAACTGCAACCGAGGTACATGCTCTTAGCGGGAACCAAACCCGGTTCTCTCTTGACCACAGGCCGATGCTCCAACCGCTGAGCCAAACCAGCCAGGGCCTCAGTTTGCATTTCAATGGCCACCAGGTGGCGTTGAATCTGGGAGGGAGGGGCCGCTGCCTCTCCCCAGTACCCTAGGAAGGAGTAAGATGACCAGGGTTCTTTGTGGCTGCTACTCAGCAAAAGCAGCTCAGCAAAATCTCTGAGCATTATCCAAATCCTGAGTGTCCCTACATAATTCCAATCCAGTCTGCCCTCCCTCTGTCGGAGCCCAAGGTAAGTGGCTGTGGCTATTTTAGCCTGTGTCTCGGCTCTGCTCTGTGGAGCCGCTTGGGAGTTTAACCAGAGGGCGCTGCTCCCAGCTAAGGCCGCTCTTCACAGGTATGGCTGCTGCCAAGCTGCTGACTGTCGGCTCCCAGCCCCCCTCTCATGCCTCCACAGTCCTACCAGGATTGAGTCAGTATCCCTGGTTATGTGGTCCTCCAAGCTGCTTTTCTGTTGCTTTTTCCTGACGATTTGTCTTTATTTTCGTTGTAATTCCAGTTTGGTCCTAAGAGATGGTCTGTGTAGCTTCCATTCACTCTGTCGCCATTTTGGAATCCACCTCTTACTAGGCAATTTAAATTAAGCTTCCTACATTAATCATGGCTAATCAGAAATCCAAAACTGTATGTCTGACCATGTAAAGCCATTAAAACTATCAGCCCTATTTTGATTAAATTTTGTGACCTTCGTTTTCTGTACTCACATATATATCTCATCGAAATATACTCTGGGCCCTGCATGGTGTGGCTTAGTTGGTTAGACATCATCCTGTGCACCAAAAGGTTGCTGTTTTGATTCCCAGTCAGGGTACATGCTCAGGTTTCGGGCTTGATCTTCAGTAGGGGGTGTGCAGGAGGCAGCCAATTGATGTTGTGCTCTCACATTGATGTTTCTTTCTCTCTCTTTCCCTCTCCTTTCCTTTCTCTCTAAAAATCAATAAACCAGTCTTTATAAAAAGGATTAAAAAATAAACTGTGGAACCTAATTTGTATTCTTCTGTTTGTATCTTTCAGTACAACCTGATCCTCCACATATTAAAAGGCTCTTCTTCCAACGTGATGGCTTATATGTGCTAGGAAAAAAGTCACAGAATTTTCGTAGCCGTTGCTTATCTTATCAAGTAGAAGTCAATAACAGCCAAACTGAGATGCCTTTGATTTTATCCGTAAGTTTTTTTATTGTTGTTTTTTTAAAATATTTTCTCACTTGATTTTCTTACACTGTAACACATTGATATATCAGTGAAATTTAGCTCTTAGATTTGTCACATGATTATTATGATACTGAAACTTCTTACCTGAAATTGGGTGGTAGAAGGTCTGAGGGTTTATGATAGTATTGACTTTGAGATTCAAGCCATACATTGATTCACTTGCTCAAAAATATTTTATTAGCCCTGGTCGGTGTGGCTCAGTGGATTGAGCATCATTCCATGGACTGAGAGGTCCCAGTTTGATTTCCAGTCATGGCACATGCCCAGGTTGTGGGCTTGATCCCCAGTAGGATGTGTGCACGAGGCAGCTGATAGATATTCCTCTTTCACATTGATTTTTTTTTCTCTGTCCCTCCCTCTCCCTTCCTCTCTCTCTAAAAATCAATAAAAACATATTTAAAAATTTTATCATGTATCTATCATGTGCCATGCACTATTTTATGTGTACGTGACACCCAGTGAAAAGTTTTTTTTTTTCCATGAAGCTTATATACTAGAAGCAAAATATGTAAATGAACAAGCTAATTTTAGCGAATGGATGCTTTGAAGAAAATTAAACAGGGTGATATAGTAGAGTGATAGGAGGGCCTGAGGGAACGTAGAGTAGTCATCCAAAGTGATGACATTTAAGATGAGACCGGAATGATGAGCAGGAGCTAGCCATGTGAAGATCCTGGATTGGAGGGGATAGTAAGAACAAAGACTGAAGCAGGAATGAGTGTGGCATGTGTGAAAAACAGAATGGACGCTGGAGTCAGATCAGGCAGATACTTGGAGGCTCTGGTATGGCCATTCAGTTTTCTTGGAGTTTGTGGCAGCTAAAGTATTCAAATTTGAGTAGTCAGTATTGGTTGGATTATACAGTTTTGCTATTCAGAATCTAATACAAAACATGCTGATTAGGGGTCCCTGTGGAGCACTGGGCATAACAGCATGTGGCAGCCTCAGGATATCAATCTCATTGATACATTTCAGAGTAGAGGTCACAAACTAGGGCTCAGACATTTTTATTTGGACCACAAAGTGGAGTTTTGTTTGTTTGTTTTTTAAATTTGAATTTTTTTGCCCAGGTTTAAAACTGTGGTACCCGAGGAATATAGTTTCCATAGGTGGTGCCTTAAGACTACAGGGACTGTGGCACTCACTTGTGTGCCACCCACTTGTGTGCCACCTGCCCCAGCCCTATGTGCATTTGAGTTTTAGAAGTTTGAAACCAAGTATTTTGCATTAGCTTTTAAAGTAGCCCAACATCTCACATGTGGGCAAATTTCTTGGTTCACTTGCTTTAGCTCATGGGAGTTTCAAAATACAGACTTGCAATGCTTTGACTTATGATGAGGCCAAAAACGATATACATTTGGTAGAAACTGTACTTCAGATTTTGAATTTTGATCTTTTCCTAGACTAGCGATATGCAGTAAGATACTCTCTCGTGTGTAATTGATTTTAGTTCAATGCTTCAAACATTCTTCAGGCCCACTGTGCTTTTAGCTGTGTACATGAATGGTGATTACCCATACATCCACTGTTTTTCACTTTCTGTACAGTATTCCACAGATTACATGAGATATTCAACACTTTATAAAATAGGCTTTGTGTTAGATGATTTTGCCCCACTGTAGGTAATATAAGTGTTCTGAGCACATTTAATGTAGGCTAGGCTAAGCTATGATGTTCGGTAGGTTAGATATATTAAATGCATTTTCAACTTATGATATTTTCAACTTATGAGGTGTTTTTTGGGATGTAACCCTATTATAAGTTGAGGAGCATCTCTACTTACTAAAATAAGCCAGTGTTGACCGGCTAGTAACTCCAGAGGGAGCAAACAGGCCCACAGCTGAGCAGAGCTCTTCTGGGCATTTGCAGTTGAATCCATTTCTGAAATAAGAGTAACCATTATCTGAAACAGAAACCAGTGTCCTCATACAGTACTGCAACGAGGAAAAGCAAAGGGCTTCCAGCATGGGGGTGCAGCTTGCATTTCCAGCTAAGTGAGCTTTCAGAAAGCTGAAATCTACTTGACTACTCCAGCCTTTACTCCTGTCTTCTGTCAAATCCCGAATACACATGCTGCTTGTATTACTCATTTGGCACAGAATTATGTCCTGCTACTTACCCTGATCATGTGTGTAGGCCGGTTCTTTCCACTAAAACTATAAGCTCCTGTAGGGAGGAGTTAAGTGGTGTTTACTTTTTGCTGTCCCTTCTATTAATAGCAGTAACTAACAAGTATTGAGCAATTATTATGTACTAGGTATTTTAATAAGCATTTCATCTGAATTGTCTCATTAAGTCCTCACAGTAGTAACCCCAAGGATCTAGATCCTGTTTCCCCCCCTCCATTTTTTACAAATGAGAAAACTCAATCTCAGAGGTTACTCCTAAGATCACATGTCTAGAAAGTGGTAGATTCAAGACTTCAGCAAAAGTCTAAGTTCAAAGATTTTGTTCTTAACCACAGGGGATCACAATACTTTCTCTTAATAGTAAGAGCCATCCTTTATTAAGTATTTATGATATGCTACAAATATACTCTTCTGTGTACTTCTTATACAGTAGCTTATAACAATTCATGAAATAGGTTGCATTTTATTGAGAAACAAAGGCTCAAAGAGGTTAAGTAACTTACTACAGGCCACACAGCAATAAATATGACTTCAAAAGTTGGTCTCCATGTATTAAACTTTGACAAAGAATACTTGACATAACAATTGTGTAATCATCACTTAATGAATTTTTGTTGAATTATAATTACCTTTTTTATAAAGTTCTGAATGGAAGAGAACACACATACTATAGAATTTATTCACCTAAATCAGAACTATAGTCTATGTGGAATTAACTCTGTTTATACACTTGAGTTTAGTGTACTCTCTCCTAGCAGATGGTCACCAGCTGCTTCCTCCCCTAGAATGTCATCAGCTTTTTATGTGCTCCCTGATCTTGAGCTTTGTTGGTTAGATTTTTTTTCCTTTTTGCAAGACTTTTTGAGGAATGATTTTGCCTACTGTTCCATTTAAGAGGGGGAAGTAGGCTGGAACATGAACTGGTGCCATCACATGGGGGCTGTAGTCAGACGTAGCTCATGACAGAATCACAAAGTAAGGAATGACTTGTCTCTGACCACCCCTGTCCCTGCAAACTATCTACTTGCTTCTCTGTGTCTTTGTTTACATTTTCTCATAGAGGTACCTGAGCAACTGATAAACAACACAAGAGGATTTACATTTAAACAAGAGCCCAGAGCCTTTAATTTACACAGTGATTTGCTGATTTTGGAATATGGAATCTCTCAATCTCTTTCTCTCTCTCTCACTTTCTCTCTCTCTTTCTCCCTCTCCCTCTTTATCTATATCCATCTCTATTTATATTTGGGAGATGGTCCAAGGAAGGGACGACATTAACCTGCAACCTGATCCCTCAAGTAGTAGTTGACACTTGTGATTCCCTAGCAGGTTTCTGATTCCAAATGGCCAGCTGTGGGGTACAGTAGTCCCTGAGTGGCTTTTTCTCTGCCCTTATATGAAGTATTGATAGGATGGCCCTTCATCATTCAGTTGCCCTTTCAGCTCTTCACAAGTGCTGGTAGGAACCATTTAGTGAATGACATTGAATGCCAAAAATCATAGCTATGTGTTCTGGTCTTTGTCTCATGTTTAAACATCTCTGATAGAAATAGAATATTTTTATATTAATGTCTAAAAACTATGTTATACACCTGAAACTAATATAATATTGTATGTCAACTGTAATTGAAAAATCATATTTATTTTTTTTAAAATTGACTATTTTTCCACTCCCATCCCCTCAGGCACTGGCCAGTCTGTTCTATGTGTCCATGCTTCTGGTTCCATTTTGTTCATCAGTTTATTTTATTCATTAGATTTTACATATTATACCATATGGTATTTGACTTTCTCTGACTGGCTTATTTTGCTTAGCATAATGCTTTCCAAGTCCATCTATGCTATCGCAAAGGATAAGAATTCCTCCTTTTTTACAATTGCATAGTATTCCATTGTGCAAATGTACAATAGCTTTTTCATGCTGATTTCATTTCCTTTGGTTATGTACACAGAAATGGGATTGCTGGAATGTATGGTAGTTCTATTTTTAATTTTTGAGGAACTGTCATTGTCTTTTCCATAGTGGCTGCACTAGTTACATTCCCAGCAATAGTGCATGAGGGTCCCCTTTTTTCTATATCCTTGACAACTCTTGTTATTTGTTGATTTTTTTTATGATAGCCCTTCTAACAGGTATGAGATTATATCTCATTGTGGTTTTGATTTGCATTTCCTACTGATGAGTGATATTGAATATTTTTTCATATACCTATTGGCCAGAACTAGACTAAGCAACAGGTTTTCATGTGTTGACTTTTTACTCATTTTTGAAATATTTGTATTTCAGGAACTGATTATTCTCTTTACATCAGACAACAAGCGATGTAAATTGTGTGGAATTAAATTTTACATTAACCCAATTATTTTTCATATATTATACTCTTCACAAGACAGAATAATTTATCTCGTTCTTCTTTTAAACTTCTAATTGATGTAGGAGAAAAATTATACAAGTTATATACATTTCAATGATTTTTCACGAGTGATTTTTGCGAATGATATTTCACTTACATAACCAGCACCTCAGAAGCTCCATCGTGACCTCTTTTGGTCACTACTCTCCCAAAGAGCAACTATTAACCTGATTTCTAATCCCATAGATTAGTTTTGTTGACTCTTTTTAAACTTTATATAAATGAATTATAGTGATTTTATTTTTATGTGTGTCTGCCTTCTTTCATGCAGTGTTATGTTTATGAGATTGACTGATACTGTTGCTCGTAGTTGTAGATGGCTCATTCTCACTGTATTCATTCCACTGTGCCAATACAATACATTTAATTTATCCATTCTCCCATTGATGGACATTTGGAGAGTTTGGAGTTTTATGAATTTTTTTGTTGTTGTTAATAGAATCTTTTTTATTCAGAAAAACAATTTTTTTTTCCAACCACACACAGGAGGGGTATGGGTAGGGGGAGGTGTCTGTCCATCCATTCTTGGCTCCCAGCCCATATGGTTTTGGCAGCAATAAGGGGTGTAGGGTAATGGCCCCCCAAAATAAAAATGGTGTTTGTGTCTGTATGGGAGGAAGAAGGGTGCAAAAGCAGTGGGGAGTGGTAGTGGTGGGGGGAAGATGAAGTCAGTACTGGGAACGCCACAGGTGGGAGGCCATTTCATAACATTTCTTGTTGATCATACCACCGTGGACACCTTCTTTGCCCATCAGCAGGACTTGCGTCTTGGCAGTCATGGTTACAGTGATGTTGAAGGTGGGGGCTCCCCCGGTGCTCTTAGTACGAAGATCCATGGTAAATTTCCCATCCTGCAGCAGTGAGTCCTGGATCACAGAACATTTCTGGCCCCCAAGGGTAAACCCATTCAAGAAAAAACTTGACAGGTCTTTGCCAACCAGGACACCAACCTCAGCTGGTGTGATGTTGACGAAGGTTTTCCCAGGGATGGCGGCCCAGACGGAGGGCGAGTCCTTATAGCCACGATGGCCGCGTCCTGACAGGTCCCATCTGCCATGAGGTTGTCGATGTAGGCCTTCCACCCGGCCATGGCGCTGCTACTGGGGCTGCTCTTGGCGCTGCTGCTGGGACCGCGGGCTAGGCTCGGGCTGCCTCGGGCTGGCAGGCGCCGGGAGGTGGAGAGCTCGGGGCATGGACCACGGCTCTGCTAGCTGTTATGACCAGAATTTGTATTTTATTTTTAATTTTTATATTTTATGCTCACCCGAGGACATTTTTGCATTTATCTTCATATAGAGCAGGAGGGAGAGAGGGGGGAAGAGAGAGAGACACACGGACTGGCTACCACCCACAAGACCCCAACCGGGGCCAGGGACAAACTGCAACCGAAGTACATGCCCTTAGAGGGAACCAAACTCGGACTCTCTGGTCTGCAGGCCTACGCTCTAACTGCTGAGCCGAACTGGCTAGGATTATGACCAGAATTTTTATGAAAATTTTTATGCTTGTCTCTTGGTGCATACATTTTGGTTGGACATATATGTGTTGTAGGGTTACATCTAATTTTCTCTGGTAAATCATATCACTTTTCCCAAGTGATTTTGCAAATTTACACTACTAAGAGCAGAAATTGAGAGTACTAGATCCTTCATATCCACATCAACACTTGGTATTTATTGCCTGGTAGGTGTGTGTATTGTTATCTTTTGGATTTAATTTGCATTTTCTGATGAAATTGAGCACTTTTTCATGTTTGTTAGTGATTTGGATATCTTCTTGTGAAATGCCTATTCAAGTCTTTTGCCAGATTTTCTGTTGGGTTGTCTGTCTTTTACTTATTAAATTGTGGGATATACGTATATATGGGTGTGTATTATGTATAAATGTAAATATATATTATATAACACATATATGTAAGTCCTTTGTCGGAAATTGCAAATATATTCTCTCACTCTATGCCTTACTTTTTCATTCCTTTATTAGGATACATTTTGATGAACTGAAGTTTTTAATTTTAATATAGATTATTTTATAAAAAATTGTTTGTGGTTAATATTTTTGGTCCTATTTCAGAAATATTTTTATTTTGCTTCAAGGTCATGAAGATGTTCTATGTTTTTATCTAAATCTTGCTGTATTTATGTATTTATTAGCTTATTTATTTTAACTTTCACATTTTGATCTGCAGTACAATCCATCTGAAATTGACTTTGTAAATAGTGTGAGGTGGGGGGGGGTCAAGATTCTTTTTCCCCCCCATATGGATATATAATTGACCCAGCACCACTAATTTAAGCACCCATCTTTTTTCACTTCACCTGGTTCTTTTTTAATGGAATAAAGGAAACATTGTTGAAAATGGTTAAATGATGTAAAATGTGGTACTTTTAATATTTTTATTTTATTCATTTTTTAAAAATATTTTTAAGGTTGAAGAATCCATATGTGATCATTCAAAATTTGAAGGAAACCTGGAGGTCAGTAAATTCAACTTTAGCTATTTGGGGTTAAACTCGTGAGTAGTTGGGGGTGGGACCTGGTGAGCCTAAATTTGAACTGCTTTGAGAAAGATGACCTATTTTGTTCTGTGTGTTATTGCCAGTTTTATCCAGGAGTTAAGATCAGATAATTTGGATTACAATTCAAGTCTTAATCATATATAGCATTTGTGTGATAATTAGAATTAAGATTCAGAAGCAGAGAAAGAATAAACTGTTAATCTCCCTTGTGTTTTTTTTTTTTTTTTAATTTAAGGGTACAAGTTGTTTCTGGGTTCCTGGTGTTCTTTCTGATACTTTGAACACAATCAGAATGAGAGTCAAAACAAATAAGATATGCTATAAGGATGACGAACTCTGGAGTAATTGGAGTCCAGCGATGAGTATAGGTAAGGGATCAGTATTTCATTAAAACTTAAACCATTGATGCATGGAAACGAAGCTGAAGCAGAAAATAGGATGGGTGAAAGGGACTGTTCTACATTCTTATTATCAGCCAGAGAATATTACAGTTAAAATGTATTTTCTGTTTAATTACTGTTAAGTCACCCAGGTTTAATTTGCAATATATAGCACTTTGGAAATCCATAATCCAAATGGTATTATCTTCTCTTCTGTTCTGTCTCCATCTTTGTTAACAACCTGAAAAAAAATAAGAAGTAGGCATGATTAAATCTGCAGTGCTGGAGGACTAGACTTTGTGCTGGTGATAGAATCAAGACTAGAGTAGTGACCCTTGATGGCATTTAATGGAGATAAACCTATTATCTAGGTTTGAAAAAATTAGTTTCATTTATTGAGAGGTGAACAAGCTATATGTCAGGCTCAAGTATAGGATTGAAAAGACCCGTGATTTATGAATGTGTGTGTTGTAGGGTGGGATATAGGGATTTATTTGACTATAAACTCAAAGTGACTCAACATTGAATGCTTAAGTATTCCTAAAGGCATATGCAGTCACAGGCAGCAGTGATAGTGCAGCACCTAAAACAAGGGAGTGCTGCAGGGTGTGGCATAGTGTCCTGGCCACATCAGAAGTGTGCTATATTCATTCTGGGTACCACATTATAGGAGGTGCATCAGCACACTGGAATATATCCTTGAAAGGGTAATCAGAATGTTGAAGAATCTCAAAATTTAGGGAGAAACAGTTGATGAAGTAAGCTTTGGGAGTCATGATTGATTAGTTCTAATATTGAGGTATTGTCAGGTAGAAGAGGGAATAGGCTATCTTTTCTGTGGCTCCATGGGGCAAAATAGGACCAACTTAAGGACTTTCTAACAGCTATATAAACAATCAGAGAGACAGGTTGTTGAGATAGTCAATTCCCTATTAATTGAGAAACTGAACAAACTATGTGCCAGATAGGGTTGTATTAGTTATCTATTGTTGTCTAACTACCCCCAAAATACAGTGGCTTAAAAAAACACATATTTACCATCTCATAGTTTCTTTCTGTATGAGGAATCTGGGCACAGCTTAGCTAGGTACCTCTGGCTCACGTTCTCTCATGAGGTTACAGTCAAGCTATCAGCAAGGACTAGAGCCTCATCTGAAGACTTGACTGGGGCTGGAGAGTCCACTTCCAAGTTCACAACTAATGTGGTCATTAGAGAGCCTCAATTGCTCTCTGGCTGGTAGAGGGGGAAATATAGCAGGTTGAATAGTATCCCCCCAAAATATGTGTTTAAATTCCAACTCCTGCTATCTGTGAATGTGACCTTTATTGGAAATACAGTTTTGCAAATGTAATCAAGTTGAAATGAGGTCATACTAGCTTAGATTAAGCCCTAAATCCAATGACTAGTATTCTTATAAGTAGAAGAGAGAATTCACAGAAACACAAAGACACATAGCAAACAAAGACCATGTAAAGATGAAGGAAGAGATTGGAGTCTTTATCCAGTCCCTTGGATGTAACTTGATGTAACTACAAGCCAAGGAATACCAAAGATTCTGGTCCCCACCAGAAGCTTAGAAACGGGCAAGAAGGGATTCTTCTCTAGAGTCCCCAGAGGGAGCATGTCCCTGTTGATACCTTCATTTTGCACTTTTAGCCTCCAGAACTGTGAGAGGATATATTTCTGTTTATGCCAACCAGTGTTTGGTGATTTGTTAACAGCAATTCTAGGAAAATAACACAGAGCTCCCCCATCTCTGTTACTTGCACATGGAGCTCCTCACAGGGCTACTTCATGACAGAGCAGCAGCTGACTTCCCCAAGTGAGTGATCCAAGCAAGAAAGAGTGTATGAGAGAACACCCAAGGTGGAAACCACAGTCATTAATAACTTGGTCTTGGAAATGACATTCTATCACTGTTGCTGTTCAGTTCTTTACAAATGAGTCAGTTAGTCCAGCCCATCCTCAAGGGGAGGGGATTACATCAGGGTGTGAACATCAGAAAGCAGGGATCATTTTGGGTCATCTTAGAGGCTGCCTGAAACAATGATGCTAGGCCTTGATAATGCTTTCTAAATGTTCATGCCCTAGTGGAAAAGATAAGCAAATAAATAGACATACGGCATTTCATGTGTTAGGTGTAACAAGGCAGTTAATGAAAGACTTTGGAATTGGATGGTGCTGGATTTGAGGCTTGACTCCATCATTTACTAAACCTTTAGGGACAAGCCAGTAAACTCCTCTGAGCCTTATCCTTCTCATCTGTATAAATGGGAAACAATAATATCTATTTCTATAGCATAGATATAAGCATGTAGAAGCACCTAGTATGGTATCACACATATAGTAGGTGCTCAGTTAGGAATAGTAGTAGTGGTAGTTAGGATTATTTTAGGTGTTCCAATAGCATTAAGTAACCAATAAGAAAAGATACTCACTCTTAATGAGATAACATATTTAACAGTTATAACATCTTTGTTAATAGTGTCTGAAACCTGTTGAGATATCTTGGTTTCAGATAATTTTTAAGGTGTTTATTCATTCATAGAATTTTAGGCACCAGAGCAGGACTCCCCCCCCCCCCAAAAAAAAAATTAACATAACAGAAGATAAGTTAATTGAAAGGTTTTAGAAAATAGGTTGGAGTAGAGGGCAGAAATATCTGTGATCTCACTACTCTAGTAGAGCTGTTCTTTGGTTTATTTCTAAAGGGATTTTATTTCTCATATCTTTCTGTTTGCTTTATATTTTCCAGCTAAGAAGACCAATTCCACACTCTACATCATCTTGTTACTCATCATTCCAATTATTGTTGCAGGTGCAATCATAGTCCTTCTGCTTTATCTAAAAAGGTAAGGCAGCTGCCCAGGTAGACTTGACAGTTTCTGCTAGCCTGGTTGCTAAGGTTATTACTCTGTGTGGGTGTTTGATGTTTGCCCAGTGTATTAAAAGCATTTGGATTATGATGGGTTTTGGTAGTATGGCATGGCAAAGAAGCATTATCATGCCCATTTTCTGGTAAGGGAAGTGTTAGATAGTTTCCCAGGGCTCTGCTCAGTCACTGCTCTCTTTGTATGTGTTTAGAACTGTTGCTATGTTCACTCTACTCTTTCAAGTGTCTAAATTATTCAGTTAGTTGGTAGCTATTGGTATGAAGTTTTAGAAATGGAGACTATTGCTAATTAAATGATTTGTCTGGTATGAATGCAAAGCACATTGCTACTTAATGCTGTAGAAAAGAGAGTTGCGCTAAGTTGAATGTAATACACGGCATTCATTCCTTGAGAATGTTTTCCTTTCTCTATTTCACCATGTGGAATAGACTGGTGCTATTATTTGCTCTTTCAGTAAATATTTATTGTTGAAATAAGGTTATTTTTAAAATATATTTTCTTTATTGATTTTATTTTATTTATTTTTTTCTCCTCACCTGAGGACATTTTTGCATTTTTATCTTCAGATAGAGCAGAAGCGAGGGGTGGGGGAGAGAGAGAGAAACATTGATGTGAGAGCAACACATTGACACATACGACCCCATCCGGGGCCAGGGCCAGGGCCAGGGCCAGAGCCAAACTACAACCAAGGCACGTGCCCTTAGCAGGAACCAAACCTGGGACTCTCTGGTCTGCGGGCCAACGCTCTAACTGCTGAGCCAAACCAGCCAGGGCTCTTTATTGATTTTAGAGAGAGAGGAAGGGAGAGGGAGAGAGAGATGGAAACATTGATGAGAGAGAACATCGATTGGCTGCCTCCTGCATGCCCCACACTGGGGATTAGGCCCACAACCTGGGCATGTGCCCTGGTTGTGTGTGTGTATCTTTTATATATATACACGCACCTATACCTATACCTATACCTATACCTATACCTATACCTATACCTATACCTATACCTATACCTATACCTATACCTAACACAATAGTAAATACTATGACTTCACATAGTGAGTAGTAAAGTTGTGGGGCTGGTAAGGAGAAAGGCTAGATATTCAGAGAGGGAGTATTCCAGGCCAAGGGAACAGTAAGTGCAAAGGCTTCAAGGCTGGGATGAGCTTCGTGGTCTTGCTGGAATAAAGTGTGCAAGGGAGAGAGAGGCGATGAGGCTAGAGAGGTTTCCAGGGCTAGATCATGTAGGGCTGTAGGCCATGGCAAGTAACTGAAATTTTTATCTTATGCATAAGGGGGAAACAATTGGAAAGTTTTAAGCAGGGGAGGGATGTGATTTACTGTCACAAAAGATCTCTATAGTTGCTGAGTGAAGAATGGGCAAGAATAGAAGCAGGCAGATTAGTTTAGAAGGTATTGCTGGGTTTGAAGGGAAAGATGAGGGTAGCCTAAGCTAAGTGTTGGCAATGGAAGTAGTAAGAACTGGTCTGATGTGAGATATATTTTGAAGATAGAATTGATAGCACTAGGTGATGGCTGCTTTTATGAAGGTGCAGGGGAAATTGAGGATTCAAGCATAACTCTTAGATTTTTGGCTTCAGCAAACTGAGTGAATGCTGAAACCATTTACTATGGTGAAGAAATGTGTGAGGAGAGCTGGCTTGAATGTAAAGGTGAGAACTTCAGTTTTGACATACGTTTGAGACACCTATTAGATAGCCAAGTAGACATGTTAAATAGGTAGTTGTATACATGAATCTGGAGTTTAACAGAGGCCTGGGCTAGAGATAGAATTTTGGGAGTCCTTGGCATATAAATGTATTTAAAGCCCTAAGACTAGACAAAAGTGCTCATAAAGTGAGTAAGATAGAGAAGACAAAAGGCTGAACCCTGGGGCACACCAATGTGTAGAGACCTAGGAGATAAGGTCATCTACCATCTCCATGTAAAAATAGAGGAGAGATGAATGTGTTAATTAGCTTGATTGTGGTGATCATTTCATAATGTATACATATATCAAAACATCACATTGTACTTACACCTCAAATATATACGATTTTTATTTGTCAAGTGTATCTCAGTAAAGCTGGAAAAAATGTTAAATGATAGGGTATAACTAGTCTGCTTATCCTAAAGGTCCCTTTATGCCACCCACATTTGATCCTCTTTGGACATTGAATTTTCAGCTTGTTTTAGAAA
The DNA here is from genome assembly GCF_014108415.1 of Molossus molossus. Classification (NCBI taxonomy): domain Eukaryota; kingdom Metazoa; phylum Chordata; class Mammalia; order Chiroptera; family Molossidae; genus Molossus; species Molossus molossus. The sequence continues at coordinate 48,661,441 of NW_023425355.1, forward strand.
TTTCTTCACAACTGCTCTATCATTAAAGATGACTTGCGTACTATGTCTTTAATCCAAGCCTTCTTTTAATATGGCTGTATTTAAGTGTAACGTTCCTATGGGGCGAAATATTTGATTTTTAAAAATGTCTATTTTCTTAAAGGCTGAAGATCATTATATTCCCTCCAATTCCTGATCCTGGCAAGATTTTTAAGGAAATGTTTGGAGACCAAAATGATGATACCCTGGTAAGCTGTGACTCCATGAGATTCAAAATTGGTGGTTTTGGAGGCTATGGAATTTGTTTTTAGTTTAGTAAAATACAGGGTGTCCCCAAAATGTATACATGGCGTCTGTAGATTCTATTACATTTTGAAAATGAAATGCATTTTAATAAACACTGGCTTTATAATTATTCAAAGTGTGTATACATTTTGGGGACACCATATATATATATATATATATATATATATATATATATATATATAAAAAATAAAATTAACCACTTTAACCATTTTTAAGCGTACAGCTCAATGGCATTAAGTACATTTATAATGTTGTGCAACCATCATCCCTATTTCCAGAACTTTTCCATTATCCCAAACAGAAACTGGGCCCATTAAACAATAACTTCCCATTCCCCTCAGTCTGGTAACTTCTATTCTACTTTCTGTCTTTCTGAATTTGCCTACTCTAGGTGCCTCATATAAGCAGAATCCTTCAGTATGTGTTCTTTTGTGTTTGGCTTCTTCCATTTAGCATAATGTTTTCAAGGTTCATCTATGTTGTAGCATGTGTCAGAATTACATTTCAAAATTGGTTATTTGAAACTACATTTTATTTAAAATATTAATAAAGAGCTGATTAAAAATGTTGTATCTCAGTCCAAGCATAGCATTTAAGAAGTCCCCAGAACACTGTCTATCTCATATCATTTGCCTTCATTCTCTCTCTGGGGTAGGGGGCATATTTGATCCAAATATGTTGGGCAAAGAGTCTCAATTATGAAACTAGCCCAATAGGCAAGGCTTCTGACTCTCTATCGCTTGATTTAATATAAATTATAAAGATAGGGTAAACAATTGAAATTGATTCTGTTCATGTTATTGCCTCGAAAGCTGTTCTCTGAAGGTATGGAAGTAAAGCAAACTCATCAAGACTGTTATCGTTTGCTGCAAATTCTCATGTTTGTGGCTAGAAAACCTAGGACCTTATGAAAACAAAGGGGTTTGAAGTTACTCTGATAAAAACATTCACCCAAATAAAATAATGAAGACATTAAATGAAATGAATATAAATAATATTATATATATCCTAAATAAGTAATATCAGGGATAGAGCAGTTAATTTAGGGAAGTAGGTCAGCATAGCAGATAATAGTCTGGGCTCTGGAGTCAGATTGTCTGGATTCAAATCTCTGCTGTGTCATTTAACCATCTATTTGACCTTAGGGAACTTCCTTAACCTCTCTGTGCCTCCGTTTTCCCATTTATAAATGGAAGGTAATGGTAACACCTGCTTCATAGTGTTGTTATATGGATTAAGTTTATTTAATACATAAAAACTGCTTGGTTTGTCTGGCACATTATAGATGCTTAGTAAGTATTAGTGATTAGTATTACTATTGATAATACTTCCCATTTATCTTTAGCCCTCAAACAATTTTTGTACTAATGAGTGATTCACAATGGCAGCAATAACATGTGGCTAGGGAAGAAAGACAGTGAGGCTGACATGCTAGTTGAGGATGATTCATTCGTATCACTTTTTCACCACGTCATGATCACAGACAGTGGGTAACTGCCAGACCTTGGGGGATAGGGCACCACTAGGCAGGTAGTTCCAGAAGTCAGCTCCCTGAGGAGGAGATTGTACACTGTAACTGAGGTGACTATGACAACCAGTGATTCTTCAACTTTAGTTGAATCACAATCAACTAGAATGCTTGTAAGAACATAGAATCTTGGGCCCTAGCTCTAGAAATTCTGATTCAGTAGGTCTGGGATGGGGCCCAGGAGTCCACATATTTGACAGGAGCCCACAGATGATTCCTATCCTGGCAAGATAGTCTGTGGACTAGACTTTGAAAATTACTGTTAAAGTCTATTATGTGCCAGGCAATATACTAAGTGCTTTGCTTATATTCCCTTATTGAGTGCTCATAACCACTCTGTGATGTAGGTGTTTTTAGTATCATTTTACAGATGAGGAAATGGAGCCTCAGCAAGGTTAAGTAACTTTACTGAGGTCACACAGCTAGTAGGTAAAAGTTAGGTGAGATTTGACCCAGGACTGTCTGATTCCAGAGTCCTTTCTTTCCACTATGCTGCATTGTCTCTTGTAAGATAGAATGCTTGTCTTCAAGAAAATCACTTCTTCAAAGAGTTCTGTATGATAGAAGTAGAAGGTTGGGATAGGGGAGTTCTGGGAAAAAGATGTTGCATGACATTATGGCTAGCCTTATATGGGAAGGTATTAGGAATGTCATTCTGATAATAGAAGAGAATGGATTAAAGGGGGGAGGCACTAGCAAACTGGGAAACTAGTCCCAAATTTGCCCCATAGACGTTTTGTTTGGCCAGCATGATATGTTTAATGTTTTTCAATTTGGAATCTTAAACAGGGCACACACTCTCCAATTCATCTTACCCCTACCATTCCTAATTGCCACTGTGGTTTCACACGATGACCTAACATGCCAGACCCCTAAAAGGCACTTGAGTTTGCTACTATTAGCAGAATGAAGACCAAAGTCCCATGACACAAACATCCAATATCTGTAAAAACATGTTTGGACTCACTGATACACACAAGACATGCCAACCAAAGCATAGATAAGATATAAATTTCCAGCCTAATAAATTTCTAAGAGGTGATAATAGCCAGTGTTAACAAGTAGGTAGGGAACTGACACTTTGTATGCATTGCTGGGGGGGGGGCCTGTAAAATGGTATGTATTCCTGTTGGAGAGCAACTTGGTAAATTGTAACAAGGATCTTTGATCTTGCAGTTATACTTTTAAGAATCTATTCTAAGGAAATAATCCATCAATGGCTAAGGATTGTCAATGCAGTATTTGTTTCTAACATGAAAAATTAGAAACCAGCCCAGCCAGTGTGGCTTAGTGGACTGAGCATCATCTCATGGACTGAGAGGTCCTGGTTCAATTCTTGGTCAGGGCACATGCCTGGGTTGTGGGCTCGATCCCTATTAGGGGGCATGTAGGAGGCAGCCGATCAATGTATCTCTCTCACATTGATGTTTCTATCTCTCTCCCTTCCTCTCTCTAAAATAAAAAACAAAATCAGTGAAAACATAGTTAAAAAATTAGAAACCAATGAAACAACAATTGAAATTAGTTTTTTAAGTTAGGTTTTCAAAGCATTTAATGTCATAATAAAATATTCATCATAAAAGAAACATATCATAAATGTGTATTGTATTATAATCCTAATTTTTTTTTAAAAATGAATGAATATGTACACAGAACAACGAGTGGTTAAACATGGGTTAAAATTACCATCTCTGGCAGAGCGATTGTGGGTAATTGATATCATTCTCTCCCTACCTTTCTGAAATTTCCAAATTGCCTATAATAAGCATGTATTAATTTTATGATAAAAATAAACCCTGTATAAGTTATTAAGGTAACAGAGAATATTGTAATCATTGAGGTCTGAGAGATAATAGGGACTTGAACCAGGGTGGTAGCAGAGGAAATTGATGCGAGACATTATTAAAGGAAACTCATTAGACTTGGTAACCCTCTGTGGGTGATGAAAGGCGGGTAGAGAGTAAAATATAATTTCAAGATTTCAAGCCTGGATGATAGAGTGAATGATGGTAACACTGACAGCAAAATCAGATCAATTTTTTTTCTCGGAGATGGGGAAATTTTTTTTTTTTCCAATTTGCTGTCTAGAGGATAATACATTGTCCCAGTGAGTCAGATAATGCTATAATTTAGTGAGGTGGATACACTGATAAGATGGACCACTAAAAGCATATGATGATTTTGTTTGTGATGGTTGCAGACCATTATATAAAATCAATATTTAAAACTAAAAGTCTAATAAAAATACAAGTCTGGGGATAGGGTAATAGAACAAATTTTCATATGTTTCCTTTTTAACCACATGAACAATCTTTACGTGGCAGCAGTCTTCCCAAATTGAACTGCACATCCAGCAGAAAGGCTACTCTTATTTCTAGAATCATTGAATTAAAAAATGAACATGGGCCCTAGTCGTTTTTGCTCAGTGGTTAGAGCATCTGCCCACAGATCAAAAAGTCCCAGGTTTGATTCCAGTCAAGGGCACGCACCTTGGTTGCGATTCGTCCCTGGCCCTGGTTGGTGTAGTGCGGGAGGTAACCAATTGCTGTGTCACTCTCATCGATGTTTCTCTCTCTCTCTTTCTTTCCCTTCCTCTCTCTCTAAAAATCAATAAAAGAAAAAAATTAAAAAATAAAGCAAAAAACTTCTAAAAAAAGGAATGAACATGGCCCTAGAGGTCATCTAATGAGGTAGAGGTTTACATGGTTAATGATATTTCTTTAATTATAAAATTTTTAAACTCTAGATTGTAGTCCTACCCCTTCACTTGAGAGATGGGGACATTGGGGGCTACAGAGAAATTTCTCAAAGACTAGTACTTAGATAATTGCAGAACCTGAATGAGAAGCCATTCTAGCCCAAATTACTGTCTCATAATCCAAAGAAATAATCCATGCCCTTTCTAAACACTTTTTCCTTCCACAGTACACCATTAGTAGTGGTTCTTTAAAAAATCATTTAGGTGTGGCCACAAATTAATTAAGTCTTCTGTGTCGTTTTCCATTAGGTTTCAAGTGTTTTGACAGTGTTTTGTTCATCACTATAGTAACATTTTGGCCAACAGCATTTCTTCCTGTTCCTTCGCTGTTTGCCTTTTCTCTATGACTAGTTGGGCTGCTGGCCATATTGTGGGGATACACACAGGGGATTGCTTCTCCTTTGCATCTGTATTTCTTTTTCATCCACAAAAAATTATCTCTTATTCTCCTACTTCTTAGAAACCAATTATATTTTCAGTGCCAGTTTTGCATTCCTGACTGGAAAGCAGCTTTTCAACTTGGCGTTAACTTCAAAATATTGCTGATTTTTTTACTTCAGTATATCTCTTTAAAAACTAAGAATGTTATAGTCAAAATAGCATGATCATACTTCAAGAATTATTTACTTATTTATGTTCCCTCACCCGAGGACATTTTTGCATTTATGCTCAGACAAAGCTGGAGGGAGAGGGGGGAAGAGAGAAAAACATCCATGTGAGAGAGACACATCGAATGGTTGCCACCCACACGGCCCCAACCAGGGCCTGGGACAAACTGCAACTGAGGTATGTGCCCTTAGTGGGAACCGAACCTAGGACTCTCTGGTCCGTGGGCCAACACTATAACTGCTGAGCCAAACCGGCCGGGGCAGGAATTATTTATTTCTTAGTATTATCTAATACTTAGTCCATATTTAAATTTTTTCCAACTGTCCCAACTGTCAAGAGACAGGTAATAAATATTCAAGTGTCCCATTAGTGAGGCTAAGATTGACCACTGTATTTAAGATAATAACAGCATGTCCCCTCCTGCCATCTACACTTATTTTCCCCCTTGCCACCTGAAGATAATCTCTGTGCTGTTATGTTAGCAGCCCATCAATTCTTCAGCTAATGCTTTTTATACCAGTTGGTATCCTTGTTTGAATCACAAATTTTATTAGGGGTTATGAAATGATTATTTTTCTCATCTATTTTTTAATCTATATTTATAAGATGGCACTTTTCTATAAAGCACTGCTTTCAGGCATCAGCTGGACTCTTTGGATGTTCTGAAATTCAGTTTCTGCTAGAAAGGCAGATACATGTTTAATTCTTTCTTTTCAACTATCAATTTAAACTTTTTTAGATGAGTGGAAGGGAGGGAGGGAGGGATTGAGTGTGAGAGAGAGAGAAACATTGATGTAAGAGAGACACATCGATTGGTTGCCTCCCGCAGGACCCCGACCAGGGCTGGGATTGAACTTGCAACCCAGGCACATGCTCTTGATGGGAATCAAACCCTTGACCCATTGGTCCATAGGCCAATGCTCTAACCTCTAAGCCAAACCAGACAGGGCTAATTATCAATTTTTAAAGTGAGGGGTTGGATTATTAGCCACCTCAAATGATACCAAATTAGTCCCCTCCATGGTTCTTTTTGGAGCTGCAATGATTTTAAGGCATGGGGGACCTATACTTCATACTGTACAACTTTCTATTATGAATGTTGATCTGAAGAAAACTGGGGCATGTAATCGCTTGATTTGTGTACAAAAGGCCAATGTTTTGCGTGGTACTTATGTGCATGAAACCCACTTCACTTCTATGGGAAATTCACTGTGGGAAATAACCAAATCTTGTAAGTACTTTGAAATTGAGAATTGAAGTTCCATTTTCCTATGAAATTTATTTATTACTTTAAAATATAAAAGCCTGTATAACACTATTTTTCTAGGATTAGATGACTTGCAACTAAAAGTCAGTTGTGTTAGCCTCCTAAACACTGATTTCTTTCATCTATGATATTTTTTATCTTTGGCCATTACTCTGTTGTTGATTACCTTGTTTAAAAACCCAGCAATGTGAGAATTGAATTATGAGCTGGTATTTTTGTGGATTTATTTTCTTCTACAAGTAATTTTAAAATTAGACTGACATAATTTACAAAATTGAAGAATAGGCCAGAGCCTTTCTATTCATTCCTTTTGTCTTACATGGCCATAGTCATAGACGCAGTGTTCAGGAAGAGGCCATGTGCTGATTGTGGGTGAAAATGAGAGGAATCCAAGTTTCAGAAATGAAAAAAGGCAATTGAAAAAATGAGTGGATCTTTAGAGGCCTTTTCTCCTGCAGTGTTCACCTAATTGAAACAAATCACTTTATTCCTGTCCAGCACCGCTACGCATTGGGTCTCATGACCAGAAACCAATGAAAGTATAATGTTCAGGGTACATTTTAAAAAAATTAAATTTTTTCTTTTAAAACAATATATATTGCCCTGGCCGGTATGGCTCAGCAGTAAAAGCGTTGCCCGCGGACTGGAGAGTCCCAGGTTCAATTCCGGCCAAGGGCACGTGCCTCAGTTGCGGTTTGTCCCCAGCCCCAGTTGGGGTTGTGCAGGTGGCAGCCACTTGATGTGTCTCTCGTGTCGATGTTTCTCTCTCTTTCTCTTCCTCCCTTTCTCCCTCCAGCTCTATCTGAAGATTAATGTAAAAATATCCTCAGGTGAGGATGAATCAATCAATAAAACAATATATATTTATTGTAGAGAAATTAGAAATACAGATAATCAAAGGAGAAAAATAAAATCACTCTTAATCTTACCACCCAGACATAACCATATTTAATGTTATGTGAACAACACAGAGAAATGGAAATACTTTTGTTGGTAAATGGAATAATAGCAATATCAACAACAATAGTAATAGTTCATACTTATTGTGTATCAGACACTTTTTGAGGCACTTCACTCATTAATTTGTCCCTATTATACAGATGAAGAAAATGAGGCACCAGGGGTGTAACTTGCTCAAGGTTATACTCCTAGTACTGTTGTAACCCAGGAGATCGACCACACTCAGACTCAATTTTTCAGTTTTTGGGGATGTTTTATTACCTGCGCAGGGACTGCAGCCAACCTACACAGAGGAGAACTGCAGCCCCGAGCTCAGGGGGAGGGTTGCTTATATAGGGCAGGGGTCATTCAAGAGTTTAGCAGAGCAAGCAAGCTGCGTGTACAGAAGTGGAGGCAGTTAGCGATAAGCAGGAGGGAACGGAGGTGGGAAGGAGCTGAGGCGAAAGGGAACTGGGTGAACTGGGTCAGCATACATCTATCCTGCTATTCATTCCATTATCCAAGTTTTATTTATTTATTTATTTATTTATTTATTTATCCTCACCCGAGGACATTTCTCCATTTTTTGTTCAGGTAGAGCGGGAGGGAGAGAGAGGAACAGAGAGAGAGAGAGAAACATCGACGTGAAAGGGACACATCGAGTGGCTGCCACCCGCACGACCGACCAGGGCCGGGGACAAACTGCAACCGAGGCACGCGCCCTTAGCGGGAACCGAACCCGGGTCTCTCAGGACCGCAGGCCGACGCTCTAACCGCTGAGCCAAACCGGCCAGGGCCCATTATCCAAGTTTTAAAACCTAACAAATTCGAGACGGATATCAGCGGTCAGTCAGGTGCAATACACACATGTTGAACAGTTACAGTTTTATGGGGTAAAGGGAGCTTCAGTTTCTCCCTATCAGTTTCTTTACAGAGCATGCAGGACACTCTGGCCTTGGGGCCGTTTCTGTTCTCCCTTTTCCTGAAGGATGTTGCTTTTCAAATTCCCAGTGAAGGTCAAACTCTGGTTAATTTTTATGGGGCTAAAGCCCTCTATAACATTCCCCATTGTTCATCTTGCTGTCTCTGAGGTTGTTAATTAGGGCAGCTTAAAGACAAGTTGGATTCTAAGGACAGTGAGCTACAACAGTACATAGCAGAGATAGGATCCAAACTTATTCAACAAGCATCAGAGCTGGGATCTGAACTCAGGCATCCTGATTCTCCACTCCAAACTTTTAACCAATCATATAATATGTTTAAATAAAATGCTCATATTTCATTTTATTTGAATTCAACGGGAAAGAAATGGGTTAAACTAAAGGAATTTCTGAACTTTTGACAAATAATAAACTCATTTTAATGATTACTGAAAAGAGGAATTTTTCCATATGTTCTCCCTCATTCTCTCCCCATTTTCAAAGTTGTCCAGCATCTACATTGTTAGTGCATAAGGCCATTATATACTACATTGTTTCCCTTATAGCCCTCATCTGTGTGGGTATGTATAGGATGTCCCCAAAAATGTATACAGGGTGCCTATAGATTCTATTACATTTTTTTTTATTGTTGAAAGTATTACAGATGTCCCTCCTCTTTTCCCCCATTAACCCCCTCCTTCCCACTCCCACCCCTCTATTGCATTTTGAAAATGAAATGTATTTTAGTAATCACTGGCTTTATAATTACACTTTTTTTGGTGTATATATTTTTGGGGGACACCCTATATTTGATGTTCACTACCGGTTTTTATGTCTCTCCAGTCATTTTGGTTGTTTGAAGCTCTAAAAGTTTTCTCAGGAAGGATTCATGGGACCAACATTTCCTAAAATATTTACACATTGATAGAGTTTTTTGCATTAATAACTGAAAATCATTTTAGCTGGATATAAAAATCTATGGCTCATACATTCTTGCCTTGAGTATTTTAAATGTGTCATCCATTTTCTTCTGGCATAAAATATTTTCAAAGCCTTCTGGCAATATAATTTTCTTTCTGTATTAAAACATTTGGTGTTTTTTGCCTGGTTGTCAAAAGATTTTTCCTTCAAAGTCCAATAATTTTACCAGAATATGACTTGATGTTGTTGGTCATTCTGAGTTAATTTTCCAAAGTATATGGTGTGCCCTTTCAGTATGTGGTTTCAGATTTTTTAAAAATTTCAGTAAAAATTTCTTGACTTATAAACTTTAATTATTATGTTTCCTTTTTCCCTTTGACTATCTTCGATATTTGCCACATCCTCTTGAATAATTTGTATCACCTTCATTTCTTCTTTTTAAATCCTCACCTGAGGATATTTTCTAATCGATTTAAGAGAGAGGAAGGGAGAGAGAGAGAGAAACATCAATATGAGAGAGATACAGGGATAGGCTGCCTCCCATAGTCACCCCGACCAAGGATTAACCCTCACTCAGTGTGGGCATGTGCCCTGACAAGGAATCTAAACCTTCTGGTGCATGGATCATGCTCCAACCATCTGAGCCACACTGACCAGAGCACCTGCATTTTTTTTTTTTTTTTTTTTTTTTTTTACTGAAAAAGTCCTCCTCACCTGGCTGGTGTAGCTCAGTGGACTGAGCATCATCCCATGGACTGAGAGGTCCTGGTTTGATTCCTGGTCGGTGCACATGCCCAGGTTGTGGGTTCGATCCCTAGTCGGGGGCGTGCAGGAGGCAGCCAGTCAATGTTTCTATCTCACTCTCCCGTCCTCTTTCTCTAAAAAAAATCAATAAAAACATATATTTTTTAAAAAGTCCTCCTTTTCATCTTCTGTTTCTTCTAAGGTATTATCTGTTGTGTTTATTTGCTCCTTGTTCCTTGTAGCTTAGTCTTCATTCTGAAGTGATATTCTTTTACTGTTAATTCTTTCCTGCATTCTGTCATGAAATTTCTGAGTTGTTCTTACTCTGAATTTTTATATTCTTCCATATTATGTGCATTTTTTAATATCATATAACTTTTTCTTAATATGGTTGAGCTAGTTTTAAAATAATAGATTTTAGTTTTCATCATTTTTGGTGGATATATCTTTCTGACATGTTTTAATTCTGTAAGGATATTCTGTTGCTTATTTTTACATGAAATTATTTTCCCTGAAGTTTTAGGAAGAGGCCTGATTTAGGACAGTTTTTTTTTTTTTTTTTCTAGTTTTATGGCTATAGAGTCCATCTTCTATTGTTTTTGAGAATTGTTCAAAATTATAGCTAATTCCTTTCTGCCTCTTTTACTTTTATCTGTTTTGTCTCTCTTCTCCCTTTCCTGGCTAATGTAGAGTCCTTCCCACCAGTTTCTCCTCAGACAGGGACTTTGCCCCAGAAGGGAGTTTTGAATGGTTTTGAGAATTAATAGGGCCCAGGCAGCTCCTGGTTATACCATGGACTCCTTGCATTCAGTCACTCTTTAAAGGTGCAAACCCTTGTCAGTCTTAGTTGTTGTTCATAAATTAACTTGCTTAGGTTTGAGTGAGTTTTTTTTTTTCACAGTTTTCAGATCTATCAGATGCCCTGCTGATTCTTGCTACAGACTCTTCCCTAGATGACACTATTTTGTTCATGTAGCCATCTCTAATTTGTCTCCATCTACTCATATTTCAGGGTTCATGAGGGAATAATTTTCATCTTTTTGTTCTTTGTTTTTAATTCTCACCCGAGGATACTTTTTCCATTTATTATTTTTTTTAGAGAGAGTGGAAAGGAGGGAGAGAAGGGGTGAGAGAGAGAGAGAGAAACATCAATGTGAGAGAGACACATCATTTGGTTGCCTCCCGCACGACCCCTACTGGGGCTGGGGATTGAACTGCAACCCAGGTACATGCCCTTGACTGGAAATCAAACCCAGGACCCTTCGGTGCATAGGCCTATGTTCCAACTTCTGAGCCACACTGGCCAGGGCTCATCTGGTTGTAGATTGTGTCCATGGATTTCAGTTTTGCTTTCCTACTTGTGATTTAAAAAAAAAACAACAAAAAACTTATCTTTATTGTTGAATGTATTACAGATGTTCCCCATTTTTGCCTGCATTGACCCCCTCCTCCCCACTCCCTTTGAGGTTTATCTCTTCTCGTCCCCCATACCCCCTTCCCTTTGAGGTTCCTTAGTCTAACAACAAATTTGTACTTCTTAATCCCTTCACCTTTTTTAACCATCCCCCCAACCCCCCTCCCATCTGGTAACAAAAAAAAAGTTTTTTGTGTGTGTGAGTCTGCTTCTGTTCTGCTTGTCCACTTAGTTTGTAGATTCAATTGTTGATAGATATGTATTTATTGCCATTTTATTGTTCATATTTTTTATCTTCTTCAAAAAGAAGCTTTAACATTTCATATAATACTGGTTTGGTGGTGATGAACTCCTTTAGCTTTTTCTTGTCTCGGAAACTCTTGATATGGCCATCAATTCTAAATTATAACTTTGCAGGACAATGTAATCTTGGTTGTAGGTCCTTCCTTTTCATCACTTTGAATGTTTCTTGCCACTCCCTTCTGTTCTGCAAAGTTTCTTTTGAGAAATCGGCTACAGTCTTATGGAAGCGCCCTTGTAGGTAACTTACTGCTTTTCTCTTGCTGCTTTTAAGATTCTCTGTTTGTCTTTGACCTTTTGCATTTTTATTATGATGTGTCTTGGAGTGGGCCTCTTTGGGTTCATCTTGCTTGGGACTCTCTGTGCTTCCTGAACTTGTACATATGTCTGTTTCCTTCACCAAGTTAGCGAAGTTTCTGTCATTATTTTTTCAAATAGGGTTTCAATTTCTTGCTCTCTCTCTTCCCCATCTGGCACCCCCATGATGCGGATGTTGGTACGCTTGAAGTTGTCCCAGAGGCTCCTTACACTGTCCTCATTTTTAAAAATTCTTTTTTGCTGTTCTGATTGGGTATTTTTAGCTTCTTTATATACCAAATGGATGGTTTGCTTCTTGGGTTAACCTACTCTACTATTGATTCCGTGTAAATTATTATTTATTTCAGTTAGTGCATCCTTCATTTATGACTGTTCCTTTTTTATGTTGTTGATGTTCTCTCTAAGTTCATTGAAGTTTTCATTAACTTCCTTGAAGTTCTAACTAAGTTCCTTGAGCATCCTTATTTTTGAACTCTGCATCTGATTGATTGCTTATCTCCATTTTGTTTAGTTCTTTTCCTGGAGTTTTGTTCTTTTTTTATTTGGGACATGTTTCTTTGTCTCCTCATTTTGGCTGCTTCCCTGTGTTTGTTTCTATATATTAGGTAGAGTTTCTATGTCTCCTGGGCTTCATAGGGTGGCCTATTGTTGTAGGTGTCCTATAGGGTCCAGTGGCACAGCCTCCCTGATCACCCCAGCTTGACCCTTGAGGTGCACCCCTCGTGTGGACTGTACACCTTCTGTTGTAATTGAGTCTTGATTGTTGTTGGCACATCAATGGGAGGGATTTACTTAAGGTGATTAGCTGCAAGGACTGGCTGTGCCCACTGACCACTGGCCTCTGACTACCTTGGAGGATCAGCTGGGCAGGGCCCCACCGCACAGAGTACAACTTACTTCAGCAGGGCTCTGGTACCCACTGAGTCTACTCCTTGAGTGTGTCACTTGTAGAGATGGTTGGGTGATGGTGGTGCTTCAGCGTGTTCTGAAGCTGTCCACTGGGTGTGCTGGCTCTGGGGCAAGGTGTGCAACTGCCTGTGTTCTACCTGGGGTTACCAGGCATAAGCTACAAAGTGATCTTCAGATGGCTGCTTCTTGTGCTGGGCTTGGAGGTGCTCAGAAAAAGCCAAGTTGTGAACGAAGGCTGGCTGCTCCTAGTGCCAGGCCTGGGGCAACTTAGCAAGAAATATAGGGCTCACTGAGGCCAGGTGCTGTTTGTTTGAGAGAATTTGGGGAAATGTGAAGCAGGATCCAAAACAGGCCAATCCGATGGTCAAGTAAATGGGAACAGCTTGGGTGGGCCTGAAAGTTGGGTGGGGCCTCAAGGAATCACCAGGGCGGGGCAAACAGTGTGAGCCAGGTTGCTGGAGTCCCAGATATGGCAGCCATCTGCTGCCCTGGGGAAGGGCTCACCAAAGAAACAACAGCCCTCCTCCAGCAAATCTATCCAGGAGAAAGCTGCCTTTCCAGCTCTTGCCCCAATGCCAAACAACTCAGTTCTTGCCTGTAGGTCTCTGGAACCTTTTAAACTGCCTACCCCACATTGAAACCTGGAGGAAGCGAGTCTGAGTGAGTAAGTCTATGCCTGGGCCCTTTAAGAGGAACTGCCTGGGGCTCCAGAGGCCTCAGCCTCCCTCAGCCTCAGTTCCCGCTGGTTTTTATAAGCAGAAGTTATGGGGACTTCTCTTCCTGGCTCTGGAACCCTGAGCTGAGGGCCTGGTGTGGGATGGGGACCCCTCACTCCTCAGGGAGGACCTTCACAGCCGAGGTGTTCCTCCTGATTTTTATCCACTATGTGTGAGTGTAGAACCAGCCTGTCCATGCCTCCTCCCCTCCTACCAGTCTTGATGTGGCTTCTTCTTTAATTTCCTAATTGTAGGACTTCCTTTCAGCTTGATGTCAGGCAGTTCTGAATGATGGTTGTTCTGTAGTTTAGTTGTAACTTTGATGTGGTTGTGGGAGGAGGCTAGTACCATGTTTACTTATGTCACCATCTTGACCAGAAGTCTTCCTACTTGTGATTTTTATGGTGGCATTTTGGGAGATAAAAATCCATGCTGCCAACCACCACCTTTGTTAGAGGAATTTTCTCTAAATGACACACCACAAGCCAAATCCTGCCTGCCACTTGTTTGTATATAGCCCGCAAACTAAGAATGCTGTTTATATTTTAAACATTTGAATAAAATCTAAAGAAGAATACTATATCATAGCACATGAAAATTATATAAAATTGAAATTTCAGTGTGTATAAATAAAGCTTTGTTGAAACACAGTCATACCAATTCATTTATATATTATCTATGACTGCTTTCATGCTATGACAGGAGAGTTGAGTTATTGGGACAGAGACTATATGGCCCTCAAAGCTGAAAATATTTATTCATTGACCATTTACAGAACAAGTTTGCCAACCCTCATCTTATAATATAATCTTTAATGGCTAAAGAGTATTCCATTGTGTGAATATATTATGATGTACTTAACCAAGTCTATTATTAGGCATTAAGATGAATTTTAAGGGGTAGGATCAATGGGTCCAATGGCAATTCAATTTTTAATTTTTTGAAGAAACACCATGTTGTTTTCCATAGTGGCTGCACCATTCTGCATTCCCACCAGCAGTGTGCTAGAGTCCCCTTTTCTCCACACCCTCACCAACACTTGTTGTTTGATGATTTGTTGATGGTGGCCATTCTGACAGGTGTGAGATGATACCTTATTGTTGTTTTAATTTGCATCTCTCTGATGATTAGTGACAGTGAGCATTTCTTCATATGTCTCTTGGCCATTTGTATGTCCTGTATGGAGAAGTGTCTATTCAGGTCCTCTTCCCATTTTTCAATTGGGATCTTTGTCTTTCTTTTGTTGAGTTGTATTAGGACTCTATATTTTGATTATTAACCCCTTATCCACTATGCAGCTGTAAAAAAGAGAGATCTCTTACCCTTTGAGACGACATGGAGAGACCTGGAGAGTATTATGCTAAGCAAAATAAGCCCATCAGAGAAAGACAAGTACCACATGATCTCACTTATTTGTGGAACATAATGAACAAAATAAGCTGTTGACCAAAAGAGACCCAGAGTCATGGAAGTAGGGAACAGACTGACAAACCTGAGAGGGATGGGGGTGAGAGGGGTGGGAAGAGATAAACCAAATAATTTATATGCATATATGCACACCAATGGACACAGACATTAGGCTGGGCAAGGCAGGAGTGGGGTGGGAGCGGGAAGGAGGGTGTCAATGGGGAAGAAGGGACGTCTGTAATACATACTTTCAACCATTAAAAAGGTGAATTTTGAGCTTCATTATTATAGACATCATTTCGCAGCTAATATTAGCATATATATTTTATTACTGTCTTGGGATAAATTGTTACAAGTAAGATTGTTAGATCAAAGAAGGTTATATGCCTCTAAACTCTTTGATTGGTATTGACAAATTGTCATCCAGAAAGGATATACAGGTTAAATGTCTATTAAGGATAATAGTTAAATATGTTTTGGTGCATTTGTGCAATGAAATATTATGTAGAGATTAAAGAATGAGATAGATCTATTTTACTGATGTACACAAATATATAATATATGCTATTAAACACTTTGGTTACATATGTAGGGTCTGAGTCCTTCATAGTAAAGAAATGGGGGCACTAGAATACACACACTTAAACTTTCACAAGAAGCCTAGATCACATCTAGTTTTTACCAATTTATAGACTCAATGGTATGTCTGAATGGTTGTTTTGCCATGCTTTTGCCTGAATGTATCTAATTTTAAAAAATAGTCTTGCCAATTTGATAAATGAGGAAAGGACATCTTGTTTTAATTTTACATATCAACTTTTATATTTTTTCATATGTTCATTAGCTTGAGTTGATTCTTTTGTGCAATTCTTTTTATAATTTTTTTCTTTATTGATTTTAGAGAGAAGAAGGGAGAGGGAAAGAGAAATAGAAACATCAATGAGAGAGAACATTGATTGGCCACCTCCTGCATGCCCCCCGCTGGGAGTTTATCCATGTAGCCTGTGAGGTCGGGTTTAACGTAATGTTTCAAGTGCTTAGCCAGTTATCTTAGTGCCATTTATTGAATAAGTAATTATTTTATGGTTATATAATTTTTTCAGATTGTTTTTAATTGGAAATCTGTGTATTTCTCATATTTTAAAATCAGGTTTGTTGCCCTGGTCAGTTTGGTTCAGTGGTTAGAACATTCATTGGCCCATGGATTTCATTCCTGCCCAAAAGCACACACCTGGGTTGCAGGTTTGATCCCTGGCCCTGGTTAGGGTTATGTGAGAGGCAGCCAATCTATGTGTCTCTCTAACACCAATGTTTTTCTTCTTCTCTGTCTCCCTCCCTCCCTTCCATTCTATCTAATAATCAATGGAAAAATATCCTTGGGTGAGAATTAACAACAACAACAAAAAAATCAGGTTTGTTGATTTGATTTACATACAATAAAATTTACTTTAAAGAAGTATAGAGTTGGAAGAGTTTTAGGAAATGTATGCAATTTTATAGCCACTACTCGAAGCAAGATAGAGAACATTTACGTCATTCCCCAAAAGTTCCCTTTTGTCTCTTTGCAGTGAACCCTCATCCCCTGATCCCATACTCTTGCAAACACTGATCTGTTTTCTGTCCATAAAATTTTGCCTTTTCCAGAATATCATATAAATGCAATCGTACAGTACATAGTTTTTGAGTCTACCTTTTTTTTTTTTTAAATCCTCATCCAAGGATATTTTCCCACCAATTTTCAAATAGAGTAGGAAAGAGGGAGAGAGAAAAACATCAATGTGAGCCCTGGCCGGTTTGGCTCAGCGGTTGGAGCGTCAGCCTGCGGTCCAGAGAGACCCGGGTTCGGTTCCCGCTAAGGGCACGTACCTCGGTTGCAGTTTGTCCCCGGCCCTGGTTGGTCGTGCGGGTGGCAACCACTCGATGTGTCCCTTCACATCGATGTTTCTCTCCCTCTCTCTTCCTCTCTCTCCCTCCCGCTCTGTCTGAACAAAAAATGCAAAAATGTCCTCGGGTGAGGATAAAAAAAAAAAAAAAAAACATCAATGTGAGAGAGACACACCAATTGGTTGCCTCCTGCATGACCCCAACCAGAACTGGGGATCAAATCGTAACCGAGGTAGTGCTCTTGACCAGAATCGAACCTGTGACTCTTTGGTCTGAGGGCCGATGATCTAACTGCTGAGCCAAACTGGCCAGGGTGTCTGCCTTTTTTCTTAGCATAATGCATTTAAGAGATATCCATGTTGTTGCATGTATCAGTAGTTGATTTCTTTTTATAACGGAGCAGTATTCCATGATATAGCTGTACCACATTTTATTTAACCATTCACTTAGTCAAGGACATTGGGGTTGTCTTCAGTTTTAGGCTTTTATGAATAAAGCTGCTATAAACATTCATATATAGGTCTTTGTGTGGACATATTTCTCTTGGGTAAACACGTGGGATTGGGATTGCTGGGTCATGCAGTAAGCATATGTTTTGCTTTATAAGAAACCATCAGACTGTTTTCCATAGTGGCTGTACTATTTTAGGTTTCCACCAACAATATGTGAAAGATCCAGTTATCCTGGATTCTTGTTAACACTTGTAAACATTTCTTATTTTAGCATTTCTAGGAATATCAGGGTAAATAATTCATTTAGACTAATTTGAATGTTTTAAGCAGTGTTTTCCAACTCATCCCTCCATAGGCTTTCTAAGATTGGATCATTTTTACTTGCTCAGTCCATCTCCAGTTGCTCAATCTGAGGCAGCTGAATAGCCATTGTTGCTCTTGTTTCTGTTTTTCTTCTTTCCTATCCTTTCCTAGGATTGTAGAACCATAAATCATAAAATCAGAAAAGGAGCCTAGAAATAATCTAGGGTAGGGTTGGCAAACTATTTCTGTAAAATGCCAGATAGTACAGTTTTCCCTCTGTATCCATGGGAGACCCCCCCCCCCCAAGATAACCAACATCTGTGATGCTCAAGTTCCTTTTATAAGATAGCGTAGAACATTGCATACAGTTGACCTTCCACATGCACAGATTAACAACCTTGGATTGAAAATACTATTTTTGATCCAAGTCTGGTTAAATCTGTGGATAAAGAGGGTCTTTTAAGATAGCCATTCAATGTCACATAACAATCCCATGCTTTTTCCCTCTTTAAGGTTAATTCCTGATTGTTTTGTTTCATTAATTGGTCAAATAGATAAGATTCTTAGGTTAAAAAAAACATAACAGGAAACACACTCATGGTTTCATCCATGCAAAGCTAAAAATAAGCATTGGCTCTGAGTACTCAGGGAAATAACATTATTTAGAAAAGTCATCATGTGTGTTTTTTTCCCTTTCTTCCAGCACTGGAAGAAGTATGACATCTATGAGAAGCAAACCAAAGAAGAAACTGATTCTGTCGTGCTGATAGAAAACCTGAAGAGAACCTCTCAGTGATGGGGATAATTTATTTTAACCTTCAATGTGACCTTGTGAAGATTCATCCCATTTTCTGTTTGTTATCTGGGAACTTGTTAAATGGAAACCAGAATTACTGGACCATTTAAAAACAGGCAGCTCATCAGAGCCACAGGTTTTTATGTTGAGTCATGCACCAAAAAAAACACAAAAAACAAAAAAACCCAAACCTAACAATATTGGGCCCTTTGGAGAAGACAGTAGAGTTATTCTCACTGAATTATAAAAGCAGGCATCTTTTATGAAGGTTTCAAACTAGGGGACAAAGCAAAAAGTGTTGATGACAGTAGAGTTAATTTTATCAAGAGATGTGACAGCTTCCTGAGGGATCTATACCTGCTTTGTATTCTTTGTGTTAAACAACTACCAACTTTTATTTTTTGGGAAACTCATTTTTGCATGCAAATACTAATGCTGAACTTGAGTCACAGAGACCACCTAGGAAATAGAATCGAAAAGAAAAAAAATCTCTTATCTGTTGTTTGGGATCCCATTAAGTAATGTTTGTGACTATTAAAACTTAAGGGTCCAGAATCATCATCCCTTCAGCAGCATTTTCCTCTACTTTGAAAGGCCTAGACATCAGTGTTGGTCAAAACGGGGACAGCTACAGAAAAAGCAGTGGCATCTTCTTTTACCAAGACCTTTCAATGTCGTTGCAGGCTTTTAAGGGCAGCAGAGAGAATAACTTACTGGGTATTAGAGTTTGAAGCACTGCATTCTCTAGTGATATATTGTTTTTTCTTCTCCTCTACTATTCATATAAAGTATTTACTATGTGTCCAGATTGTGCTAGGCCACAGGTGTGAGGCACCTCCCTCAAAGGGTTGGGACAATCTGGTTGGGACTCCTCGATTCTTACCACTTTCTTTTTCTCCACCAGCCATTTTTCAGACCTTTCAAGTCCCCAGTTCCCACACCTGATCTCCCGTTTTGCATTTTCCCTCATTGTAGTCTTTTACTTTTCAATAGATATTAGACTATAAATCTGCTCAGAATACCTAGAGGAGCAGGGAGTGATTTGTATCTGAGGTAAATTGTGAATTGACTGAGAAACAATGACAAGTTCTTGCATATTTTGTAACTTCTATGTGAATCTGCAGTTATTCAAAGGTTTTCAGCATTTACTGTTTCTCTATATAATTTCTAAAAAGAAAGGAGATATTATCTTCACTTAGAACTTTGCTATTTGCTTGATAAAAAGAATAGTTGTGTTTTCCTCTTTTCCCTTATGGTCACGAATAGGTATTAGCAGGTTTTGTGTCTTGTGTAGATAGCCAGCATCCAAGGCTCCAACGTTTGTATGTATTTTTTGCATATGTTAGGGTTCCATTCTCACCCATCCCCACAACATGTATATTCTCTCTACCCTTACTTCCTCCAAATGTAAAGAACTATGGAAATGGCATTGCCCCTCTGCCTCAGTGTTTCTCTCCTTACACACATAGACTCAGATTACTAGTAGGGACTTGAGAAATTTGTATTCCCCAAACATTCACCCATTTGTATTTATCAGATGGTGCTGCTTGTAATTCCTACTGTTAAGAGAAGGGAGATCAGAGATCCCTGCTCTTCATAGGTTTGGGGAAAAGTGGAAACCTGCTTGCACTGCAGGGAAGGAGCACTGTGACCCTAGCTTTTCTAAGGAAATTGGGCTTTAGATCAAGGGTAAATGCCAAAGTGTTGCCTCCCTGCACTTTTATTTTTGAGATCAGATTGAGGCTGGGAGACAGGTATAGATGTTCCACTTTGTTTTACTGTTCTCTAAATATATACATACATACATATATATATCTGGTTTTCCTTTGTAGGAATGAGATTATTTCCTAGCCAGGTCTTTTATAATTCTGGGAAGCACAATGCCAAAATGTCTCACCCAAAACCATTTTTCCTCTTATCCTATTTAGATGGCAGTGGCGGGGGGTGTGCTTTGATATTCTTATTACCCAAGGAACTACTGGTGCTGACAGTTGTGCATCATGGGATTAGGGAAATTGTAGTTTGTTCCCATCCTCTTCTTTTAGCAGTAAAATAATTGAGGAAAAGGGGAGCAATGAGTTGTGGGAGTAGCCAGCTATGGCTGTTTTATAATTGTTGAAAAGTGACCCCCGGATCTTGGGAGCTCTTGGAGACTTTAATACAGGGTGGGGCAAAAGTAGATGTGCAGTTGTTCATATGGAAAATAATTCAATAATTAACAAATAATTTTAATACAAGAATAAACTCTTTCATATACTAACAACTGTAAATCTACTTTTGCCCCACCCTGTACATCAGTGGGATTCTCATCACCAAAGGAAATTAGTAGGTTCATTTACTATTTTATGTTTAACCTATACAGATATTTTTCTCCACATACCTAAGTAAACCTACTGTAAGAATGTTCATTCTTATTCTTTCATTCAAATAAGTGTTTTCTTCATCTGGGCACTAAAGGGATATGTGAAACAATGTTAACATTTTTGGTAATGCCTTCAACTAGGGATCATTATGTTTAATTTCTTATAGGAACGCTTGAATAAAATAAATACTGTCTTTTTATATGCCATCCAAATGTTTTCCTTTGGTATTGTTTTTGGAAAAGTAAATAGTGGGTGGAAGAAAAAATTAGAGTTAAAAGAATAAATGTGAAAAATTCCAAGATAGCTATTTTATCTTACAATCATTTATCATAAACTTCCCTGCTACTCTAGGCTATGTCTTCTGCTAAAACCATGCCCTTAGTTTAGTACTAGTAAGCCTTTGCAAGCAGTACCTAAAAGGACATTAATTATTTGATAAATTAAAGTTATGGTAACTAAGGGAAATGGAAAACTGGGTGCCCTAGCACTCTGCTGATGGGAATGCAGACTGGTGCAGCTACTATGGAAAACAATATGGAGTTTCCTCAAAAACTTAAAAAATAGAACTGCCATTTTACCCAGTGACCCCAGTGATCCTGAGAATACTTAAACACCAATCAGAAAGAACATATGCACCCCTATGTTCATAGCAGCACTATATACAATAGCTAAGATCTGGAAGCAGCCCATGTCCATCAGTACGTGAGTAGATTAAAAAAGCTGTGGTACATATACACAATGGAAGACTATGCAACTATAAATAAGAAGGATCTCTTACCCTTTGAGATGACATGGAGGGATGTGGAGAGTGTTATGCTGAGCAAAATAACCCAGTCAGAGAAAGACAAGTACTGCACGATCTCATATGTGGAATCTAATGAACAAAATAAACTAACAAAATAGATCCAGAGACATGGAAGTAGGAAACAGACTGACAAACCTCAAAGGGAATGGGGTGGAGGGGAGGCAGGAAGAGATTAGCCAAAGAATTTATATGCATATATGCATAACCCATGGAGACAGACAATAGTGCAGTGAAGGCAGGCTGGGGCAAGAGCCAGGAGGAGGGGATCAATGGAGGAAAAAAAGGAAGGACATCTGTAATACTTTCAACAATGAAGGAAATTTTAAAAGAAAAAGAAAACTAGTTCTTTCTAATATTAAGCTTAAAATGGAGTACAATACACTTAAGGAAGCTATCATGGTATACATGAAATGGGACCCCTAGTTGCAAATTAATCACATTAGCAAATTAGACTTGAGACTGAGAAAATCAGTTTTCCATAACTGTCTTTTTAAGAGATGGTGATGTAGTTTCATATTTTCTGTAACTACAGCAAAATGATTTACATGTCACAGAGGGTTTTTATCTCATTTGTGTTAAGCTCTAGGAATGGGTCTTGAGCCAGACCACATTTGTTAATTACGCCGAATCTCCACAGGATCTAAACCCAAGCATGTATATAGGGGTACTGATCTTGGTCAGGTTAGTTCTGTTAACTATCTAGAATGATCAAGAAGATTCTGGAAATATACCTCCAGGTAAGTATAGCTTTGTTTTTAACAAGAAACCTTATTTATTTATTTATTTATTTATTTATTTATTTATTTATTATTTATTTATTAACTTATCTTTATTGTTGAATGTATTACAGATGCCCCCCCCTTTTTCCCCATTGACCCCCTCCTGCCTTCCCCACACTATTGTTGGTGTCCATTGGTTATGCATATATGTACAGAAGTTCTTTGGTTTATCTCATCCTCCCCTTCCTCTCCCCTTCCCTTTGAGGTTCATCAGTCTAACAACCAATTTGTACTTCTTAATCCCTTCATCTTTTTCACCCATTCCTCCAGCCCCCACCCATCAGGCAAGCAGCAAAAAGTTCTCTGTATCTATGAGTCTAAGAAACCTCCTTTTAATTCTTCGTATACCAACACACTGAGTACTATGACAGAAAGTATTTAACTAAAGACCGTGGGGTTGTATGTCTATATGAGATCAACTGGAAACAAATTCCATCAGCCACAAACAAGGTCACCTTATCTCAGGGGGAGAGGAGTCAGAATGATCTAAACACATATATTTCCAGAGTCTCTTTCCTTTTAAATCCTAATTATTAGATCAAGCAATAAATTTTTTTCTTGGTAAACACTGTAGCTGAATCTTGGCGCGCTTTTACTGCAAGGGAGGAGTTTTACTGACATTTGGATGTGCTAGCTATTATATCAATCCCCAAGATGATTTCTTCCTGAAGTTTCTTTGGCCTCTTTCCTAATGGCCACTTTTAGTTTATCAGCTATAGCAATAGGAACATATTTTACTCCTAGTTTTCAGCATTTATTAGGTAGACCATTATATAAAAGGGAAAAAAAATAGTTATTGAGTAGCTACTGTGTGCCAAGTTATATGTATTATTTCACTAGATCCTTAGGTGAGTATCATGAGATAGGTTACATTATAGTCTTTATTTTATAGATGAAGAAGCAGGCATAAAATGAATGATGTATTGTGTGCAAGATCACACAGTTAGTAATTGATTGAGACAGAATTGAAAAACAAGTCAGCGCAGTTTTCCAGCTTATATAATACACCTAGTGATGTATTTATTTGTCTAAGAAGGCAACTACCTAAAGAAGAAACATTTTACATTATTGCTTGTTAACTGGAAGACTGAGACTTTAAATCATTTAATTGCAAAGTGAGATTTTTACAGTGTCTTAAGATTCATTTGTCCATTCATTCATGTATGTGCCAGGCAATGTGCTAAGTTCTAGGAACTTAGTGAATAAGATGTGGCTTAGTATCAGGTGGTTAGTCAAGAGGAGGCTACTTTGTTCAAGGGAAAAAAATCTAGCTTAGAATTTAGGAGTTTCAAATGACCTTTGGCAGGTATTTATTCCTTTCTGCATCTGCTTTCCCATCTATAAAATGCAGATGTTAGACTTAGTGATTTCTCATCCCATCCAAATCTCATAACAGTGGCCGTAAGTTGTGGAGCTCATTTAGAAGTGAGGATCTTTGCTATGAATAGTAGCAATACAATGGGAAGGTCCCTTCCTCTCTTCAGGCATCTGTAAAATGAGGTTGGACTGATTAGCTCTATTTTGACACCCAACATAAACTAAGATGGCTTCTGTTTTACATATCAAGAAAATATGTTTTCAGTCATCTCCCACTCTTAGCTACAGGAAGGAGCTACTTAGCAGTAACTTCAAAAATAAGCAGACTAGATCCTATAATAATAGGAATTGATACATAGGATGAGTGCTGTGGTACATCAAAATCAGAATTTCTACAAGGGCACAGCCATGGTTGTGCTTAATAAACATTCCTTAATAAGCTTTGCAGATCTTAGGTCATTTTGCCTAGAAACATAAAAATGGATTTTGCATAATATAGATTGTATAATGACTACATTTTATACATTAGATAAAATAGTAGATTTGATTTCAATACTTGCAAATTTGGTCATTGAATTTAATATCTTGATTTTAATTTGATCAAAACAAAACATGTACATACTTTATAAAGTCAGCATACCACAGGGCTTACAAAAAACAACAGTCTCTTGCCCCAGACCTCCTTAGCCCTGATCCCTTATCCCAGAAAAGATGCCCACACCCTAATCCCTGGGACCTGTGAAAATGTTACTTTACATGGCAAAAGGGACTTTGCAGGTGTGATTAAGATTACAGACCTTAAAATGGAGAGATTATCCTGTATTATCTGGGTGGGCCCAATCTAATCACTTGAGCTCATAAAAACAAAGAAATTTATCTAGATGACAGTGGAAGACGAGGAGAGATTCAAATTATGGAAAGGACCCATTGGTGATGGAAGGAGACTTGACTTGGAGTCATGAACACACAATACAGTGTACAGATGATGTATTGTAGAGTTGTGCACCTGAAACCTGTATAATTTTATTAACCAGTGTCAACCCAATACATTCATTAAAAAGAAAAAGAAAAATACAGAAAGGACTCAAAGTGCTGTTGCTGGCTTGAGGATCAAAAAGGCCATGTAGAAAGTGTTAGGAGGAAGTGGATCCTGCCAACAACCAGAATGTGCCTGGAAACAGAATTTGTCCCAGTGCCTCCAGATAGGAGCCCAGACTTGCCAACCCCATGATTTGGCCTCATGAGACCCAGAGCAGAAAATTCGGTCATACTCTGCTGGATTTCTTTTTGTCTTAATTGAATTTTTTATTGGCCAGATTGGGAAAATAAAATCTATTGAAAAAGTTTGTATAAAAGTATAATATTATGTGCACAAACTATTTCAATATCTTAATTTTTTGGCACTGAGTGTAATATCCTAGCAAATATGCAGTATTTTGTATGGTTTTATTAAGAAAAAATAGTATTTGATTTGACCACATCCCTGATAGGTAAGAAATGTGAGAGAGTGAGAAACGAATAATCTGTTTACAAAAGCATCTTTATTAGTGGGGAAAGTAAGGTAATTTGGATGGTGCTATACTTCAGACCTACAGAAATGTGAGATAATAAATCTGTGTTGTTTTAAACTGCTTTTTAACATTTTTATCTGTTTCTTTTAGTATATTACTCTTTACTTCTCAATAACACCCTAATACTTACTTAATGATATTTTTATTTAGGTTTAGAAATGATCTATTTCTAAATTTCTGGTATGGAATATTGAGGAACTAGCCTTCCTATCCAACACACACACACACTCACACACACACACACCACATGCACTTACACTTCTCTTCCACAAATACAAAAAAGTTTGGTTGAAATATTCAATATTTGCATTATACCATATAATTATTGCTCATAGTTCATCCATGTGGAGTACCATTAATTATATATATATATATATATATATATATATATATATTTTTTTTTTTTTTAAATCTTTATTGTTGTATGTATTACAGATGTTCCTCATTTTTCCCCCATTGACCCCCCCTCCTCCCGTCCCGCCCCCCTCCCACCTTTTCCCATACAATTGTCTGTGTCCATTGGTTATGCATATAAGTTATTTGGTTTATTTCTTTCCACCCCCCAACCCCTTTCCCTTTGAGGATTGTCAGTCTAGCAATGAATTTGTACTTCTTAATCCTTTCACCTTTTTCACCCATACCCCCAACTGCCCTCCCATCTGGCAACCAGCAACATGTTCTCTGTATCTATGAGAATGTTTCTGTTCTGCCTGTTCATTTTGTTTGTAGATTCCATTGTCGATAGATATGTATTCATTGCCATTTTGTTTGTTCATATATTTTATCTTTTTCTTCAAGAAGACCCTTCAACATTTTATATAATAACAGTTTGGTGGTGATGAACTCCTTTAACTTTTTCTTGTCTGGGAAAGTCTTTATATAGCCATCAATTCTAAATGACAGTTTTGCAGGATAGAGTAATCTTGGTTGTAGGTTCTTGCTTTTCATCACTCTGAATATTTCTTGCCACTCCCTTCTGGCCTGCAAAGTTTCTTTTGAGAAATCAGCTGACAGTCTTATGGGAACTCCCTTGTAGGTAACTAACTGCTTTTCTCTTGCTGCTCTTAAGATTCTCTCTGTCTTGAACCTTTTGCATTTTGATGATGATGTGTGTTGGTGTGGGCCTCTTGGGGTTCATCTTGTTTGGGACTCTCTGTGCTTCCTGGACTTGTATGTCTGTTTCCTTCACCAAGTTAGGAAAGTTTTCTGCCATTGTTGTTTCAAACAGGTTTTCGATTTCTTTTTCTCTCTCTTCTCCTTCCAGCACCCCCAAGATGTGAATGTTGGCACTCTTGAAGTTGTCCCAGAGGCTCCTTACACTATCCTCATTTTTTTGGATTCCTTTTTCTTTTTGCTGTTCTGATTGGGCGTTTTTTGCTTCCTTATATCCCAAATCAATGGTTTGCTTCTTGGATTTACGTACTCTACTATTGAATCTTTGTAAATTATTCTTTATTTTAGTTAAAGCCTTTGTTTCTAACTGTGCATCCATCATTTCTGACTGGTCCTTTTTTATGCTCTTGAGGCCCTCACTAAGTTCACTGAGCATCCTTATTGTTATAACCCAGGAGAGTCATCCTCACTCAGACATTAAATAATTTTGAATATTAGGAGCTATATTACTTGCTCAGGGAGTGCAGCCAACCTACACAGAGGAGAACTGCAGCCCCGCACTCAGGGGGAGGGTTGCTTATATAGGACAGGGGTTACTCAAGAGTTTAGCAGAGCAAGCAAGCTACGTGTACAGAAGCAGATATCAGCAGGTAGTAACTGCACAAGTTGTTTATTTTATATTTCTTAACATTTACTAGACCCTAGCCTTGAATGTCTCATTGCCCCGTCTGGTATCTCCTGATTAGTTAAGCTCATGGTCAATACCCTTGTGGTCATGGCTGATGCATACCTTCCTCTTTAAGAATTTTTGCAAAAATAACTCGGGCTCAAGGAACCCAGGAGAAGTTCCTTCTTCTAGCAGATGGAGAATTACTGGGTTATAACACTTATAAGCAGTATTTTGAACTCAGCATCTGTTAGGTTGCTTATCTCCATTTCGCTTAGTTCTTTTCTTGGGGTTTTGTTCTGTTCTTTCATTTGGGACCTGTTTCTTTGTCTCCTCATTTTGACTGCCTCCTTGTGTTTGTTTCTTTGTATTACTTAACGAGAAGTATGGGGCTATCCAAAACCAGATGCTGCTTGTTTGAAAGAATTTAGTAACACCTGAAGCAGGATGCAAGACAGGCCAATCCTATGGTGAAGCAACTGGCGACAGCTTGGGTGGGCCTGAAAGTTGGGTGGGCCTGAAAGTTGGGTGGGGTGGGGCAGGGCCTCAGGGAGTCACCAGGGCGGAGCTACCAGTGTGAGCCAGGTTGCTGGAGTCCCAGATTTGATGGCTGTCTGCTGCCCCAGGGAAGGATTCACCAAAGGAACAAAGGCCTCTGATAGCACGTCTGTCCCGGAGAAAGCCCCCTCTCCAGCCCTCGCTCCAATGCCAAACAGCTCAGTTCTTCCCTGTAAGTTTCTGGCGCCCCACAAGCTGCGTCCCCTCCAAGCTTAGAGGAAGAGAGTCCGATAAATCTGTGCGCGGGCCCTTTAAGAGGAGCTGCCTGGGGCTCCAGCCGGGTCAGCTCCCCTGAGCCTCAGTTCCTGCTGGTTTTTCCAGCCAGAAGTTATGGGGACTTCTCTTCCTGGCACTGGAACCCTGAGCGGGGCACCTGGTGTGGGACAGGGACCCCTCAGTCCTCAGGAAGGACCTTCCCAGCCGAGGTAGCCTCCTGATTTTTATTCGCCACACTTGGGTTTGGGACCAGCCCGTTGAGCCTCTGCCCCTCCTACCAGTCTCGATGCAGCTTCTTTAATTCCGTAGCTGTAGGACTTCCATTCAGCTCAATTTCAGGAGGTTTTGAATGATGGTTGTTCTGTAGTTTAGTTGTAACTTTGATGTGGTTGTACGAGGACGCGATACCGCGTTTACCTACCCGCCATCTTGACCGGAAGTCCGTTAATTATATTAATTTGATTTTCCCCAAATTGTCTCTTTTTTGGTTGG
This sequence comes from Molossus molossus, assembly GCF_014108415.1. Classification (NCBI taxonomy): domain Eukaryota; kingdom Metazoa; phylum Chordata; class Mammalia; order Chiroptera; family Molossidae; genus Molossus; species Molossus molossus. Next base: position 48,689,792 of record NW_023425355.1, read on the forward strand.
ATTTGGTTTTCTATGTACCTGTCATTAGTTCAGCCCCAAACTTTCTGACAAAACCATAAAACTCCACTCAGTATGGTCAAATTAGGTAATCTATGAGTTTCATTTATTAATCTTGGAGACAATCCTCACCCTCTTTTGCATTCTGGAATGGTTGGCCTCTAGACTTGCCGCCCAGCTGTCATCCTGGGATTCCCCTTGCTTCTCTTCTGTGTTAGATTATTTTTTCTAGATCTCAAGTTTTCCTCTTTCGTGTTTTAATGCCCCAATTTTACTAGAAAGACTGCATGGGATGTAATTTTAACAAAACCCTCTGTCTCTCAATATATCTTCACATGTGGTTAAAATATTCATTAGGTGAAGAATTCCAGATTACAACAATTTCCTTTCAGAATTTTGAAAACGTTATTCCAATATGTTCTTACTTCTAGTGTTGCTTTTTGAAAAGGATGATTCCCTATTCTGTGTATAACTTTTATGCAAGCTTTAAAGTTTTTCTTTTGGTCTATAGTGTTTTAAAATTTAACAATGATATGCTTCCTTGTGCACTTTCTTCCATTTACTGTGCTGAGCTTTTGTGAGCCCCTTCAATCTAAAAACTTATCCTTCATTTTTGAAACATTAGATTATTTCTTACATGATATTATCCTTTCTATTTTCTCTAAATTTAGAACTCCCATTAGCTGGATATTGGATGTCCTGGACTGATTCTCTAACGTTCATATTTTTGTCTCATGTTCCATTTAATCGTCTTTTGAGTCTACCTTTTGGGAGATTTTCTTAACGTGATCTTAACTTGCCTTAACTTGAGCCTCAGTTTTTATCCTTAAAATGGTGATAAAAGGACCTACCTCATAGGGTTATTGTGTGATATCAATGAAATAAACCATGTAAAGTGAACTTCAATAAATGGTAGCTGTGATTGGACCCATTGTTATTCTGGTACCAATCCCTTTGTCCTTCTGTGAAAGTGACAGTCTTGGTGGCAGCAATATATTTAGCTTTTACAATATTATATTATACTATTAACCTTCTTTGTACTGAATTGGTAATGAAACAATATTTTCCAATTGTGCTGTTTTTAGAAAAAAAATTGATGGTATAAGTCTAGTTAGCAATATTAGAATGTTAGAATTTGAATCTCAACTTTTATTTATGCATCTAAAAACTTAAAATAAAAAAAAGTAGTTCCTTCCCCCTCCCCCTCCCCTTCCTCCTCCTGGTTGTTTGGAAAATAAACAGATTCACTCTCTCCCCTCATCCCTGAAATAGATAAAAACTGGAAAAATAATGCTGGAAAGCTGTTGACAGCAAAAATAGCTAGTTTGAAGCCCAAACTAACAATTTCCCAGGATAGGAGAACAGTGCAAACCTTTAATGTATGAGGATTAATACACATTCTTCCATGCAGCCCAAGATAAGGCTGGCCAGTTCCTTGAGCCACTGAAGAGGCTAACAGACTAATTGATAAATCTTAGCCCCCAAAAGAGGCCTGGATTAGCCGTGAGTTTCACAGCCAAGAGCTGTTCTGCCTGCACGGCGGGCCCCATGGAAACCAGAACTAGAATCACAGAGAAAGAAGGTCTCTATTTATTTATTTGTTCATTTTTTAGTATATGTGCTGCCAAAGCGAGCACTATTTGTTCATTTTTTTCCAAACAGAAGTGATATTAAAACTATGGGCACCAACCAATCAGATCTTATACCAGTGTAATTTTTTGGTGGGGTCATACTAGAATGTAGCAATCCTGGCTTCAGCAGGGTATTTCTTAAGTGCCTACCATGTGCCTGCACTATATGAGGCTGGACAAGTCAATTCTGTTCTCTTAGTTTCAGTTTTCTCAAAATGTAGAAAAAAGGAGTACATGCTCTACAGGGGTCTCTTCAGGTCTAACATACACAACCAACAATATGGTAATTTTTTTGTAGTTTTTAGAAAGGTAATGGAAGCAGATATAGAAAAACAGCTGCTGACCCAAGACTTTTAATTTGCAAATATGGACAAAACAGAAAGTGATTTATGAGTAATTTTTAACTTGAGAATTAGAGTAAGAATGAATTCTAAATGTCTTCTTTCCATGATGGCTTTAAGTGGGAGATAAAATTTGTTTTATACCTTTGCCATTCAAGCTGCACTCCAGTAATTTCCACCAACACTCATACACAAGATGCCTTCCCTCTTTCTGATCTACTACTTTCTTTTAGCTGGCTACCAACCCCAAATACTGTCTTTCATTGGCTGGAAGTGGCTTGTCCATTCTGGCAAGAGTCCATATTCCAGGACTTTCTGAACTTCCTCTCTTCCCAGATTTGTTCTGACTAATTTCTTTTTCCTTTTGGCCAGTTCCTTCTTATAACACAGTTGATTACGTCATTCTTGCTAATGTGGTCAAGGAAGGCTAAGATGTTTGTGGGTTATTATTCTTTGATAAAATTCATATTACAAGGAGCATCCCCCAAACCATGCTATCACTTTCTTGGTGGATTTTGGAAAATCTTTTATTATGGAAAAATTCAAAAATAAAAGTAGAAAGAATGTTAAAGTGAATGACCAACCACATACCCATCATCCAGCTTCAACAATGATCAAAGTGTTCAATCTTGTTTCATTTATATCCTCACCCATTCTTTACCCCCAGTGAATGATTTTGAAGCAAATCCCAGATATTGCATCATTTCATCTATAAATACTTCAATATACATCTCTGAAAAACTAAGATTTTATTAAAAAATAACTGCAATACCATATAACACTTTTATTTTTTAATCTTTAATAAATAATTTCATTTTTTTATCCTCACCTGAGGACATTTTTTGATATTTTGTTCAGATAGAGTGGGAGGGAGAGAGACAGAGAGAAACATCGACGTGGAAGGGACACATCGAGTGGTTGCTACCCACATGACCCAACCAGGGCCGGGGACAAACTGCAACCGAGGTACGTGCCCTTAGCGGGAACCGAACCCAGGTCTCTCCAGACCGCAGGCCAATGCTCCAACCACTGAGCCAAACCGGCCAGGGCCTATATCACACTTTGAAAAATTAACATTAACTGCTTAATATTATCAAATATCCAGTGTTCACATTTACCGATCGTCTCATAAATGTTTTTCTTCTATAATTTGTTCAAATCAGGATCTAACAAGGCTTATGGTAAATTTTTGGATACTGATACTTTGTGATATAAAAGGTCAAGGATTTGAGAGCAAGCAATTGTTTGGCCCTCAAAACTATGCTATGTTGGCATCTAGTAATGAATGTGGCCCTGTCACTACAAAGTAGCTTTTTTCTTCCTTTCTAGATTGCTGTGACTAAATATTAGTTTAGTATTTCATTGGACTCTGGAAATTATAAGAACAGTAAGACATCTGTGAAAGAAGTGAAAAGTCAACCTTGGTGTTGAACTTTGAAAATTCTTACACAACTGATACATACTTTTCCTAGGGAAAATCCCCTGCACACACACATGCATGCACACACACACACACACATACAATAAAATGCCAACTTTTAATATGTCTAAGAATGTTTTTGCAAATGGCAATATAAAGCATATTTGTGTTGTATCATTTCCCCCCTCAGGTTAAGGACCAATATTTTAGTACATTGGAAATATGGTATTGAAATAGCGCTTCAACATAGGTTAATTATGGCCAAAATGGTGCAACCCCTTTATGATATTTTAAAATGCACTGAAAATTGAAGATGGCAGCTTAGGTAAATGTGGTATTGCCTCTTCCCACAATGACAGCAAAATGACAACTGAACTACAGCACAACCATCATTCAGAAACACCTGAAATTGAGCTGAATAGAAAACCTACAACTATGAAATTTAAAAAGTAGCCACATCAAGACTGGTAGGAGGGGCAGAGGCAGGGACAGGCTGGTTCCACACCTAGGTGTGGCAGATAAAAATCAGGAGGGACACCTCGGCGGGGAAGGTCCTCCCTGAGAAGTGAGGGGTCCCTGTCCCACACCAGGCGCCCAGCTCAGGGTTCCAGTGCCAGGAAGAGAAATCCACATAACTTCTGGCTGTAAAAACTAACAATAATGGAGGCTGAGAGAGGCTGAGGCTGCTTGTGCCCCAGGCAGCTCCACTTAAAGGGCCTGTTGATGGACTTACTCGAACTTCCTACTGCTAAGCTGGGAGGGGAGGCACCTTGAAAGGCACCAGAGACAAACAGGGAAGAACTGATATGTTGGGAATTGAGACGAGGGCTGGAGAGGCAGCTTTCTCTCAGACAGACTTCCTAGTGGAGTCATGTGTTCCTTTGGGGAGCACTTCCCAGGGGCAGCAGATGGGTGCCATATCTGGGACTTCAGCAAACTGACTCACACCGTTTTCCCTGTGCTGGTGATTCCCTGAGGCCCTGCCCCACCCAACATTTGGGCCCACCCAAGCTGTTTCTGAAGGTTTTACCATAGGATTGGCCTGTCTTGGCTCCTGCTTCAAGTTTCCTAAAACCATTCAAACAAGCAACATTGGGTCTCAGGGAGCCCCATACCTCTCACTAAGTGGCCCCAGGCCCGACACTAGAAGCAGCCAGACTTGGTTCACAACTTGGCTTTGTCTGGGCACCTTCAAGCCCAGCACAAGAAGCAGCCATTGAGTTTCCAAAATGGCGGTGGAGTGAATGGAAGCTACACAGACCATCTGCCAGGACCAAACTGGAATTACAACTAAAATAAAGACAAATCATCAGAAAAAAGCAACAGAAAAGCACCTTGCAAGGACGATATAACCAGGGACACTGAATCAATCCTGGTAGAATTATGGAGGCATGAGAGGGAGGCTGAGAGCCCATAGACAGCAGTCCACTCCAGAGCACAGAGGGTCAGGACAGAGTGCTAAAATAGCCACAGCCACTCACCTTGGGGTCCAGCAGAGGGAGGGCAGACTGAACTAAAACTGTGTGGGGACACTTGAGATTTGGAGGGTGCTCAGAGCTTTTGCTGAGGTTTAGTGACGCAGGACGGTGGCCATCTTACTCTTTCCCAGGACTATGAGGAGAGGCAGCAGCCCCTCCCTCAGAGATTCAATGCCAAACAGGTGGGCCATTGAAATGCAAATTAAGGCTCATTAACCACCAGCATCCCAACCTCGGGAATTCCTCTTATGAACACTTGAGGGAGTTTTTCATTCAACTGAAAACCCAAGGCTCTTCAAGTAACCACGACTAATAGCCTCCAGGCAAAAAGCTAGAGGATAACTGAACCATTTCTGGGCTTGCAATCTACCCAGGAAAGTAAAACTTCACGGTGTTGTTTAACATGGGTCCTACCATGCTCATCCAAACCCAGTAGAGGGAGCCACAAACAGCAGAACACCAACACCAACAGGGAAAATTTGGCAGGCTGCATAACCTACTGAGATAGCCAAAATGATGAAACAAAGAAACAAATCCTAAATGAAAGAACAAGAGACACCTACCGAAGATAAGATAAATGAAATGCAGTTAAGCAAATTATCAGAGGTAGAATTCAGAGACATGATCTTGAAAAAGCTCAACAGAATGTGTAAGGCCATCAACACAAGAAGCAAAGACATAGAAACATTGAAAATCAGCCAATTAGAAATAAAAAACCACCAAGAAGACATAAAGAATGACATGGAAGAAATAAAGAACAAATTGGAAGGACTAAACAGCAGAGTAGAGGAAGCTGAAAACAGGATCAGTGAATTAGAAGACAGGGTAGAAATAAAACAAGCAATCAGAAAACCAAAAGAAAAAAACACAATTAAAAAAAAACACAGGAAAACAGCTTAGAAGAACTCTGGGACAACTGGAAACATAATAATATTCGCATCATAAGAGTCCCCGAAGAAGAAGAAAATGAGCAACGGTTAGAGAATATATTCAAAGAAAGAGTGACAGAAAACGTCCCTAATTTGGTGAAGGAAGAAGGCATTCAAGTTCAAGAAGCACAGAGAGCCCCAAGTAAGAAGAACCCAAACAGGCCCGTAACAAGACACATAATAACTAAAGTGCCAAAATTTAAAAACAAACACAGAATCCTAAATGCAGCAAGAGACAAGCAACAGGTTACCTACAAAAGAACCTGCATGAGGCTCTCAGCTGACTTCTGAACAGAAACACTAGAGGCCAGAAGGGAATGGAATGAAGTAATCAAGGTCATGAAAAACAAGGATCTGACTCCAAGAATACTCTACCCAGCAACGCTATCATTCAAAATAGAAGGTCAAATAAAGAGCTTTCCAGAGGAAAAAAAAGGCTAAGGGAATAAATAAGTACGAAACAAGCACTGCAAGAAATGTTAAAAGCACTGCTGTAATTAGTAGAAGAAATAGAAAGAAAAATATAACCACACTAAAAAAAATGGCAATAAATAAATACATATCAAAAATCACCTTAAATGTAAATGGATTGAATGCTCCCATAAAAAGACACAGAGTAGCTGATTGGATAAAAAGCATGACTCATATATATGATGTTTACAAGAGACCCACCTCACAACAAAAGGCTCACATAGGTTGAAAGTGAGGGGATTAAAAAAAATCTTCCAAGCAAAGGAAATAGGAAAAAAAGCTGGGGTAGCAATACTCATATCTGATAAAGTAGATTTCAAAATGAAGGCCATAACCAGAGACAAAGAAGGTCACAACATAATATTGAAAAGATCTATCCAACAGGAAGATATAACCTTGGTAAACATATATGCTCCCAATATACGAGCACCAAAATATATTAAAAATATTCTCGAGGACTTCGAAGGAGAAATCAACAGCAATACAGTCATTGCAGGGGACTTCAACACTCTGCTGATATCACTGGATAGATCCTCTAGACAAAAAATTAACAAAAAAAACAAAGAATCTAAATGATACACTAGACCAAATGGATTTAATAGATATCTACAGAAAATTACACCCCAAAGCCATAGAATTCATAATTCATATTCTTCTCAAGTGCACATGGGACATTCTCAAAGATAGACCACATGTTAGGGCACAAATTGTCTCTACAAGTTCAAGAAGATTGAAATCATATCAAGTATCTTCTCAGAACACAATGCCATAAAACTAAAAATCAATTGCAACAAGAACATACAAAGACATTTGAACACATGGTGGCTACATATCATGTTATTGAACAATGAATGGGTTACCATGGATATCAAGAAAGAAATTAAAAACTTCCTGGAAACCAACGAAAATGAACACACAACAACACAAAATCTACGGGATGCAGCAAAAGCAGTTCTGAGAGGGAAGTTTATAGCACTATTGCCTACCCCCAAAAAACAAGGAAAATTTCGAATAGACAATCTAACCTGACAACTTAAAGAACAAAAAAGCAAACAAACAAAGAAACAAAGAACCACAGAGCAAGTAGAAGAAGGAAATAGTAAAGATCAGAGCAGAAATAAATGACATACAGAACAACAACAACAACAAAAATCAAAGGAACAATGAAAAAAATAGCTGGTTCTTTGAAAAGATAAACAAGATTGATAGACCCTTAGCTAGACTCACCAAGAAACAAAGAGAGAGGACCCAAATAAACAAAATCAGAAATGAAAGAGGAGAAATAATAGCTGACACCACAGAAATACAAAAGATCATTAAAAAATAGTATGAAAAATTATAGGCCAACAAATTGGACAATCTCGGGGAAATGGACAAATTTTAGCAAACTCCGTATCCAAATACAGACCCGGGAAAAGATAAAAATCTTGAACAGACCAATAACAACTAAGGAAATTGAAGATGTAATCAAGACTCTCCCAGCAAACAAAATCCCAGGTTCGGACAGCTTCACGGGGGAGTTTTACTGAACATTTAAGGAAGAACTAACACCCATTCTCATAACACTATTTCAAAAATTTCAAGAAGAAGAAAGACTTCCAAACTAGTTTTATAAGAGCAGCATAATTCTAATTCCAAAATTAAAAAAAAAAAAAAACACTACAAAGAAAGAAAACTACAGGCCATTGTCCCTGATGAACATAGATACCAAAATCTTTAACAAAATACTAGCAAATCAAACCCATTAATACATCAAAAAAAAATTATTCCCCATGGCCAAGTGGGATTCATTCCAGGGATGCAAGTCTGGTACAATATTTGCAAATCAATAAATGTGATATACCACACAAACAAAATGAAAGATAAAAATGATATGATTATATCAATAGACACTGACAAAGCATTTGACAAAATCCAGCACCCATTTGTTTTCTTTATTGATTTGTTTTTGTTACAGATGCTTCTCATTTTCCCCCATGCACCCTCCTCCCCTCCCCCACCTCAACCCCAGCTTTGTTGTCTATGTTCATTGGTCACGCATACATGCACGTAAATTCTGTGGTTTACCTCTTACCCCTCACTCCCCTCTCCTCTGAGGCGTGTCGGTCTTTATCCTACCTCTATGTCTCTGGGTTAATTTTGTTCAGTAGTTGGTTTAGTTCACTGTATTTCACAAATAAGTGAGATCATGTGATATTTATCTTTCTTTGCTTGGCTTGTTTTGCTTACCATGATAGTCTCCAGGTCCTTCTATGCCATCTCAAGGGATAAGAGATCTTTCGTTCTTACAGCTGCATAGTATTCGATTGTGTACATGTACCACAGCTTTTTAATCCATTGATTTACTGATGCAGAACCCATTTCTTATGAAAAGGCTAAGCAATGTGGGAATAAAGGGATCATATCTGGACATAATAAAGGCCATATATGAAAGACCTACAGCCAATATTATACTCAATGGGAAAAAAACTAAAAGCATTTTCCTTAAGAACAGGAACAAGACAACGATGCCTACTTTCACCACTCTTATTTAACATAGTACTGGAAGTCTTAGCCACAGCAATCAGACAGTAAGAAAAAATAAAAGGGATCCAATTTGAAAAGGAGGAAGTGAAACTGTCATTATTCGCAGATGATATTATACTATACGTAGAAAACCCCAAAGACTCCATCAAAAATTTACTAGACTTAATAAATGAATTTGGCAAAGTAGTAGGATACAAAATTAACCTCAAGAAATTGATGGCATTCCTATACACCAATGATAAACTCACAGAAAGAGAAATGAAAAAAAACAATCCCATTTACCATTGCAGCAAAAATATTAAGATACCTAGGAATAAACTTAACCAAAGAAATAAAGGACCTATTCGCAAAAAATTACAGGTCTGTGAAAAAAGAAATAGAGGAAGATATAAAAAAGTGGAAGCCATACCTTGTTTATGGATTGGAAGAATTAACATCATTAAAATGTCCATACTACCAAAAGCAATCTATAGATTCAATGCAATCCCCATCAAAATACCATCAACATGCTTCACAGAACTAGAACAAATACTTCAAGAGTTCATATGGAACTAAAAAAGACCTCAAATAGCCACAGCAATCTTGAAAAAGAAGAACAAAGTTGGAGGGATCCCATTACCAGATTTCAGGTTATACTACAAAGCCACTGTAATCAAAACAGCCTGGTACTGGCACAAGAACAGGCATATAGACCAGTGGAACAGAACAGAGAACCCAGAAATGGACCCAAGGCAATATGCTCAATTAATATTTTACAAAGGTCGCCAGAACATACAGTGGAGTAAAGACAGCCTCTTTACTAAATGGTGTTGGGAAAATTGGACAGCTACATGCAAAAAAAATGAAACGAGACCATCAACTTACACCATACACAAGAATAAACTCAAAATGGATAAAAGACTTAAATGTGACTCATGAATTCATAAAAATCCTAGAAGAAAATGTAGGCAACAAAATTTTAGACATCATACGCAGCAGATTTTTCACTGATATATCACCTAAGGCAACAGAAACAAATGAGAAAATGGACATGTGGGACTACATCAAACTCAAAAGCTTCTGCACAGCAAAAGATACAATCATCAAAATGGAAATGCAACCTACTGTATGGGAGAGCATAATTGACAATGATATATCAGATAAGTGGTTAATTTCCAACATATATAGAGTGCTCATACAGCTCAATAAAAGGAAGACAAAGAACCCAATTAAAAAACTGGGTAGAGGAACTAAATAGACACCTCTCCACACAGGACATACAAATGGGTAAGAGATATATGAAGAAATGCTCAACATCACTAATCATCAGAGAGATGCAAATTAAAACAACAATGAGGTATCACCTCACACCTGTCTGAATGACCACCATCAATACATCGTTAAAAAACAAATGTTGGCGATGGTGTGGAGAAAAGGGGACCGTTGTACACTGCTGGTGGGAATGCAGACTGATGCAGCCACTATGAAAAACAATATGGTGTTACCTCAAAAAATTAAAAATTGAACTTCCATTTGAACCAGTGATCCCATTTCTAAAAACATACCCTACGAAATCTGAAACACCAACCAGAAAGAATATATGTACCCCCATGTTTATAGCAGCACGATTTACAATAGCTAAGATCTGGAAACAGCCCAAATGTCCATCAGTAGATGAATGAATAAAAAAGCATTGGTACATATACACAATGGAGTACTATGCAGCTGTAAGAAAGAAAGATCGCTTATTCTTTGAGACGACGTGGAGGGACCTGGAAAGTATTATCCTAAGTGAAACAAGCCAAACAGTGAAAGACAAGTATCATATGATCTCATTTATTTGTGGAATATAATGAACATAGCAGTCTGAGGAATGGGGTAATTTTCAGAGACGTGGAAGTGGGGTACAGACTGACGATCTCCAGAAGCAGGGGTGGTGGCAGAGAGATAAAGCACAGAACTTATATGCATGTGTGCATGAACAATGGACATGGACAACAAAGCCAGGGACAGGGCGGGGAGGGTTAGGGAGAGGAGAATCATTGGGAGAAAAAGGAGAAACATCTATAAGAAAAAGAAATTAACTAATTAATAAAGAAATTAAAAAAAAAAAAGTGTCCTTGGGTAAAGATAAAAAAAATGGCAATAAATACATATCTATCAACAAGTAAATCTACAAACAAAACGAGCAAGCAGAACAGAAACAGACTTATAGATACAGAGAGCTTTTTGTTTTTTACCAGATGGGTTGGAGCTGGGAGGCTGGGTGAAAAAGGTGAAAGAATTAAGTACAAATTAGTTGTTAGACTGATGAACCTCAAAGGGAAGGGGAAAGGGAGGGTGAGATTAGATAAATCAAAGAACTTCTAAGCATATATGCATAACCAAAGTACACAGTCAATAGTGTGGGGAAGGTGGAGGGTGACGGGATTGGGGAGGAGGGCATCATTGGGGAAAAAACGGGGGGTGGGGCATCTGTAATATAGTCAACAATAAAGATAACTTAAAAAAATATATATATGATTCCAAAATGATGGCCGAGTGAATGGAAGCTACACAGACCATCTTCTAGGACAAAACTGAGATTACAACTAAAATAAAGACAAATTGTGGGGGAAAACCAACAGAAAAGCTGCTGAAGAGGACCCATATCACCAGGTACAGAAAAAGAACACCAAATCGAGCCAGGTAGGAATTGTGGAGGTATGAGAGAGCAAGCTGAGAGCCCATGGACAGCAGCTGCCTTGGGGTTAAAATCCCTAGCTGGCTCCACAGTGCAGAGGGCTGTGACAGAGCACTAAATTAGCTACAGCCACTCACCTTGGTCTTTGGCAGAGGGAGGGCAGACTAGAATGGAAATGTGTGAAAAGACTCAGAATTTGGAGGGCACTGGGTCTTTTGTGCTAAATCACTTTCTCATACGACAGTAGCCATCTTACTCCAAGAGCCCCAGAACCCCGGGGAGAAGCAACATCCTCTCCTTTAAGAATTTAACACTACCCAGACAGGCCAGAGAAATGCAAATTGAGGTGCATTAACAGCCAACAAGCATGTGCACAACCTGCTGGAAATCCTCTTATGCTGAACACCCGAGGGGTTATTTATTCAGTTGAGAGCTATAACCCAAAGCTCATCAATTAACTGAGACTAATAGCCTCCAGGCAAAAAGCTAAAGGATAACTGAACCTTTCCTGGGCTTGTAAATCTACCCAGGAAAGTCAGACTTGACAGTGGTGTTTAACATGAGTTCTCCAACATGCATTCAAACCCAGGAGAGGAAGCCACAACCAGCAGAACACCAACAACCACAGGGAAAATTTGGCAGGCTCCAAAACCCACTGACAAAGCCAAAATGATGAAACAAAGAAACAAATCCCAAATGAACAAACAAGATAATTCAAGAGACGATAAAATAAATGAAAGGGAATTGACCAAGATATCAGAGGGAGAGTTCAGAGTAGTAATCATGAGAAAGCTAAACAGCATGAGTAAAGATATAGAAACATTGAAAACCAACTAATTGGAAATGAAGACTGACATAGCAGAAATAAAGAACACATTGGAAGAAATAACCAGCAGAGCAGAGGATGCCAAGGATCCGATCAGAGAATTAGAAAACGGGGTAGGAAATATCGCCCAAGAACACCAAAAAGAAGCAAAAAAAACCCCCAAAACAAACAAACAAACAAACAAAAACCCCAGAAAGACAGCCTATGAGAACTGTGGGACGAAATGAAACACAAAAACATCTACATCATAGGAGTGCCAGAAGAAGAATAAAATGAGCAAGGGTTAGAGACTATATTCGAAGAAATAGTAACATAAAACTTCCCTAACTTGGTAAAGGAAAAAGACATACAAATACAAGAACCACAAGGAACCCAAGTAAGAAGAACCCAAAGAGGCCCACACCAAGACACGTAATAATTAAAATGCAAAAACTTAAAGACAAAAAGACAATCCTAAAGACAGCAAGAGATAAGCAACAGGTTACCTAAAAAGGACCCGCCATAAGGCTATCAGCTGACTTCTGAACAAAAACATTACAGGACACAAGAGAATGTCATGAAGTAATCAAGGCAATGAAATACAAGGATCTAAATCTAAGACTACTTTATTCAGCAAGGCTATCATTCAAAATAGAAGGTGAAATAAAGAACTTCCCAGACCAAAAAACAAAGGCTACGGGAATATATTAGCATCAGACCAGCACTCCAAGTATTGGTAAAAGGACTTCTGTAATATGCAGAAGAAATATGAAGAGAAACATAACCATAAAGAAAAAAATGGCAATAAATAAGTACATATTAATAATAACCTTAAATGTAAATGCATTAACCACTCTGATCAAAAGACATGGATAAGAAAGCATGACTCATATATACATATTGTTTGCAAGAGACCCACCTCACAACAAATAACTCACATAGGTTGAAAGTGAAGGGATGGAAAGTTTTCTTCTAAACAAACAAAGAAAAAGAAAGCTGGGGTGCAATACTCATATCCGATAAAATAGACTTCAAGATGAAGGCTATAACTAGAGACAAAGAAGGCTAGTACATAATATTGCTAGGATCTATCCAACAGGAAGATATAACTTTAGTAAACATATATACACCTGATATAGGAACATCAAAATATATTTTAAAACTTGTGGAGGACTTCAAAGGAGAAATCAACAGCAATGCAATCATAGCAGGGGACTTTAACACACTGCTGACATTACTGGATAAATACTCTAGAGACTAGACAAAAAATTAACAAGGAAACAGAGACTCTAAATGATGCATTAGATCAAATGGATTTAATAAATATCTACAGAGAATTACACCCCAAAACTGCAGAATTCACATTCTCCTCAAGGGCACATGGGACATTCTCAAATAAAAACTACATGTTAGGACACAAACTAAGTCTCTACAATTTCAGGAAGATAGAAATATTATCAAGCATCTTCTCAGATCACAATAGCATGAAACTAGAAATCAATGACAATAAAAACATTCAAACACATGGAGGCTAAATAGCATGTTATTGAAAAATGAATGGGTTACTATGGAGATCATGGAAGAAATTTAAAACTTTCAGGAAACCAATGAAAACAAACACACAACAACACAAAATCTATGGGACGCAGTGAAAGAAGTTCTGAGAGGAAAGTTCTTAGCACTACAGGCCTACCTAAGGAAACAAGAAAAATTTCTAATTGGATATCTAACCTAAAAACTTAAAGAACTGGAAAGCATACAAAAAGAAAACCCCAGAGCAAGTAGAAGGAAGGAAGTAGTAAAGACCAGAGCAGAAATAAATGACATGGAGACCAAAAAAAAATAATTCAAAGGATCGATGAAACAAAGAGCTGGTTCTTTGAAAAGATAAACAAGAGCTAGTGACCAAGATAAACAAGAGCTTGGTGAGCTAGACTCATCAAGAAACAACAATAGGGGACCCAAATGAACAAAATCAGAAAAGAAAGAGAAGTAACAACTGACACTACAGAAATACAAAAGATCATTAAAAAATAGTATGAACAATTATAGGCCAACAAATTGGACAATCTCGGAGAAATGGACAAATTTTAAGAAACGCATTCCCAAAAACGGAACTGGGAAGAGATAGAAAACTTGAACAGGCCAATAACATCTAAGGAAATTGTAGATATAATCAAGACTCTCCCAGCAAACAAAAGTCCAGGCCTGGGAGGATTCACAGGAGAGTTTTACCGAATATTCAAAGAAGAACTAACACCCATTCTCCTCAAACTATTCCAAAAAATTCAAGAAGGAAGACTTCCAAACTTGTTTTATGAGGCCAGCATCATTCTGATTCCAAAACTAGATAAAGACACTACAAAGAAAGAAAACTACAGGGCAATATTCCTGATGAACACATGCCAAAATTCTTAACAAAATATTAGCAAATCAGATTCAACATTCCATTAAAAGAATTATCCACCACAACCAAGTGGGATTCATCCCAGGGATGCAAGGCTAGTACAATATTCACATATCAATAAATGTGATATACCACATAAACAAAATGAAAGATAAAAACCATATGATCATATAAATAGATGCTGAAAAAGCATTCAACAAAATCCAGCACCCATTTCTGATAAAAACACTCAGTGATGTGGGAATAAAGGGATCATATCTCGAAACATTAAAGGCTATATATGAAAAACTTACAGCCAACATCATATTCAATGGGCAAAAAACTAAAATCATTTTCCTTAAGAACAAAAACAAGATAGGGATGCCTACTTTTGCCACTCTTATTTACCATAGTACTGAAAGTCTTAGCCACAGAAATCAGAGAAGAAAAAAATAAAAGGAATCCAAATTGTAAAAAAGGAAGCAAAATTGACATTATTTGAAGATGACATGATATTGTACATAGAAAACTCTGAAGTCTCCATCAAAAATCTTCTGGATTTAATAAACAAACTTGGCAAGGTAGGAGGATACCAAATTAACATAAAGAAATCAATAGAATTATTATATACCAATAATGAACTCACAGAAAGAGAAACTAAGAAAAAAATCCCATTTACCATTGGGACAAAAAAATTAGGATACCTAGGAATAAATTTAATAAAAGAAGTAAAGGACCTATTTACAGAAAACTACAGATCATTGAAGAAAGAAATAGAGAAAGATATAAAAAAGTGGAAGCATATACCTTGATCATGGATTGGAAGAATTAACTTTATTAACATGTCTATACTAACCAAAGCAATCTATAGATACCAACAACACATTTCACAGAATTAGAACAAAACTTCAAAAGTTTATATAAAACCAAAAAAAAACTCCGAATAGCCACATCAATCTTGAAAAAGAAGAATAAAGTAGGAGGGATCACATTACCGGATATTAGGTTATACTACAAAGCCATTATAATCAAAATACGCTGGTACTGGCACAAGAACAGGCATACCTATCAATGGAAGCAAGCAGAGAACTCAGAAATTGACCCAAAACATTATGTTCAATTAATATTTGACAAAGGTGGCAAGAGCATAGAATAGAGTAAAGACAGCCTCTTTAATAAATGGTGTTGGGAAAATTGGACAGCTACATGAAAAAAAAAAAAAAAAGAAACTAGACCACCAGCTTACACCCCCATACACAAGATCTCCATACACAAAAATAAACTCAAAATTGATAAAAGACCTAAATGTGACTCGTGAATCCATAAACATCCTAGAATAAAATGTCGGCAACAAAATCGCAGACATCACACGTAGCAGAATTTTCACTGATATGATGCCTAAGGCAAGAAAAACAAAGGAAAAAATTAATACACAGGACTATATAAAACTAAAAAGCTTCTGCATAGGAAAAGAAACCACCATCCAAATGAAAAGGGAACCCACTATATGGTAGAGCATAATTGCCAACAATACATCAGATAAGGGGTTAAACTCTTAAATATATAATGTTCATCCAACTCAACAAAAGGAAGACAAAGAACCCAGTTAAAAAATGGGCAGAGGACCTAAATAGACGCCTCTCCAAACAGCACATACAAATGGCCAAGAAACATATGAAAAAGTGCTCAGCTTCACTAATCATCAGAAAGGTCCAAATTAAAACGACTGTGAGGTATCACCTCCAACCTGTCAGAATGGCCGCCATCAACAAATCATCAAACAAGTGGAGGCAAAGTGTATGGAGAAAAGGAGACTCTAGCACTCTCCTCGTGGGAATGTAGACTGGTGCAGCCACTGTGGAAAACAATATGGTGTGTCCTCAAAAAATTAAAAATTGAACTGCTATTTGACCCAGTGATCCCACTTCTAGGAATATACTCTAAGAAGCCTGAAACACCAATCAGAAAGAATGTACATAACTCTATGTTCATAGCAGCACTATTTACAATAGCTAAGATCTGGAAACAGCCCAAGTGTCCATCAATAGATGAGTGGATAAAAAACTTGTGGTACGTATGTACAATGGAATACTATGCAGATCTAAGATAGAGAGATTTCCTATCCTTTGAGACAACATGGAGGGACCCGGAGAGTATTATGCTAAGTGAAATAAGCCAACCAGAGAAATAGAAATACCACACGATCTCATTTATTCGTGGAATATAATGAACAAAAAAAAAGCTGATAAACAAAATAGATCCAGAGAAATAGAAAGGAGTATGGTTCAGACTGATAAACCTCAGAGGAGGGGGTGTTGGTGAGGTGATGAGATAAAGCAAAGAACTTATATGCATGTATGCATAACCAATGTAGATAGACAACAATGCTGGAGTGGTGGGCTGCGATTGGGAGGAGGGCGCCTAGGGGGGGAAAAGAAGAAACATCTGTAACAAAAATAAATTAATAGTAAAAAAAAAAAAAAAGAAAGAAAGAAAGAAAGAAAAAAAATGCACTGATATTTCAAATTAGGGTGAAAAATCTGGTTTATGAGTCTGAATGTTAGATTAAGAAAAATTATGAGTGGTTAAATATGTGCTTTAAATCTGCTGAGTATATAGTCATACAGATTTTGGTAGGTTGCTGCCTTCAATACCAGTGGGTAATATTGATATATGGCATATGAGTATCACCAACAGGATTTAGTAGATATATAGTAGTCAGGAGCAGCATTACTGCTGGAGGGTCTGGTTTATTCCACTCTACTTGTTTTGTTTTTTTTTATCCTCACCCGAGGACATTTTTCCATTTTTTGTTCAGACAGAGCAGGAGGGAGAGAGAGGAAGAGAGAGAGAGAGTGAAACATCGACGTTAAAGGGACACATCGAGTGGCTGCCACCTGCATGACCCAATCAGGGCTGGGGACAAACTGCAACCGAGGTACGTGTCCTTAGGGGGAACCAAACCCCGGTCTCTCTGGACTGCAGGCTAATGCTCTAACCACTGGGCAAAACCGGCCAGGGCACTTGTTGTTGTTGTTTTTTTATTTTTTATTTTGTTTTCTTTATTGATTTTTAGAGAGAGGGAAGGGAGAGGGAGAGAGAGATGGAAACATCGATGAGAGAGAACATCGATTGGCCGCCCCCTGCATGCCCCACACTGGGGATCAGGCCCCAAACTTGGGCATGTGCCCTGACTGGGAATCAAACTGGTGACCTCTTAATGAATGGGTCGATGCTCAGCCACTGAGCCACACTGGCTGGGCTCCTCTTTACTTTTTAATTTATTCATTCAAGAAGCCTTTAAATGAGTATAGATTATATGGAAGTGCTATGATGGATTCAAAGAAGGCTGGAACATATTTTCTGTCTCATTGTGTTGTATAGTCCAGGGAAAGGATGAAAAATTTGTCGCATGTTGGTGACCAGATCTCCCTGGAGTACTGTTTAGAGATGAATTTTGAGATTGAGTTTGTGCTCAGTAAGAGGACAGCTAAGATCTATTAGTGATGTCTCTCATTGAGTGCTGGTGGGTGGATGACTTGAAGCATTTGATTCACACATTGTCATCCTGGGTTAAGGAATGGAGAAAGATATTCATGCATATAAATAATTAATAATCTGCAAGGCAAAATATTTACAATTAGAGCTGTAAAAGGAGGTCCAAATAAAGTACACTGTAGACAGGCAGTGGAAAGAATGATGGGGGTAACAGGGCGGCGAACAGACTTATAAAAATTTCTTGAAGAAGGTGCTTGTTGATATATGCCTTGAAGTATGAATAGAATCTGACTAGATTAACAAAAGGGGGCATTCTTGTCCTTGGAGGAGTTTGAGTAACAGCACAGATCATGGTGGCAAGATGAATTGTGGGAGGAAAATTATTGAGATAAGCAGATGAGTTAGGAACTTAGTCAGGAGGTTGTGAGGATCTCCTGTGCCAAACAAGTTGGAGAAAAGGGTACAGATCTGAAATATTTTAAATATGGCTTTACCATGACTTGATGAATGGATAGAAATGTTTAAGATGATATAGAGAAGCAAGGGCTTTGGTGGAGGGTGAAGATGAGATGGATAAAGAATATGAATTCTGCCCTGGCCGGTTTGGCTCAGCGGTTAGAGCGTTGGCCTGCGGTCCTGAGAGACCCGGGTTCGGTTCCCACTGAGGGCACGTGCCTCGGCTGCAGTTTGTCCCTGGCCCTGGTTGGGTCGTGTGGGTGGCAACCACTCGACGTGTTCCTTTCACGTTGATGTTTCTCTCTCTCTCCCTCCCACACTCTATCTGAACAAAAAATAGAAAAAATGTCCTCGGGTGAGGACAAAAAAAAAAAAAAAAGAATATGAATTCTGTTTTGGACATGTTGACTATGAGTTGTTGGAGGGAACCATTGCTCATGATTCCAACAAGGTTGGGAGGCACTCAGGGGTGGCAATGAGAGGAAAGCAACTTCAAGAGTCATGGTCATGGGATCCAACTACCAGGAAAAGACAAATGGGGTCACTCCCAGAAGAAGACACATTACAAGCCTTCTCAGCACAGGGTGAAGAAACTTCAAATCTAACTAAGCCTGCTATGGGGCAGTCATGGGATGGCAAAGGAGACACAAGATAGAGCACTTACTAAGAACTTGCAGTTCAAGAGTAACACATTGCTGCCACCTGGGGACTGCATGTAAAAATTGTAATGGCAACATTGTGAAATCCACTTAGGGAGAGGAGACATATTTCTGAGCCAGCAAGACCCCCTTCTCTCAAAAGCCTTTTATACTTCTTCCTTGAATTCTTTTTAGTTTAGCTCTATTTTTTGTCCCCAGTGAAGAAAACCATGCAGGCATGTGTTCTGTAGTATTCTTTCTTTCTAGTAGGGTTTAAACCTTGACAGCAACTATTTCTGCTCAGCTATGCATTGTAGCGCTGACTTGAAATCTTTCAGGCTACACCTACTGCCCTTCAGCTACCAGGAAGGGTCTGACCAGGAGTGCAACGTCCTGCTGGATGCACCAAACCCCTGGTTTTGACTGAGTTACTGGCTGGCTCTGCCTTTTGGTACTAGAATATCCTTCTTTTTGCCTCCAGGGTCACCACTTACTCATTGATGTTTTTTTTTTTTTTGTCAATCTCCTTTATGGAGTGGTACAGAATCTTCATGTTTTTGTTCATTCAACAAACATTTCTTGAGTGGCTACAGTATGCTAAGAACAGAGGATACATTGAGGAGCAAAAACAGACAGGGCCCCTCAAAAATTGTATTACAGTCTAACTGTAAAGACAACAACAATAATATGATATGTGATAATTGAAGTAAAGGTTATTCATGATGCATTGAAAGGCAGGTTAACAGGGGAATCTGACCTAGTCTTGAAGGGTAGTAAAAACTTTCCTGAGGATGTAACATTTAAGCTGAAATTTGAAGGACTCATAGGAATTAGCTAGGAGTTAACTGTTCTGAAAAAATATAAAACCCACAAGGCTGGGAAAAGAAGGAGCCATCCTACAGGTTCCTTTGTCTTCTAGACTGATAGTATAGTATGGAGATTTAAGAGATTTACGCACAGTCCAGAGGAGAATCATTAATCCTGAACTGGCATGTCCAGTAAAGTGAAAAGTATGTGTCTTAAAGAAAAATAATAATTCCAACAATAAAAGTAATGACACATAGAAAGAGAGAACGAAAAAAAAAAATTCAAATTAGACTGCCCTGGCTGTTTTGGCTCAGCTGTTGGAGCATTGGCCCGTGGACCAAAGAGTCGCAGGTTCAATTCCAGTCAAGGGCACATGCCTCAGTTGTGGTTCATTCCCAGCCCTAGTCGGCGTTGTGTGGAGGCAACCAGTCAAGGTGTTTCTCTTACATCAATGTTTCTCTCTCTCTCTCTCTCTCTCTCTCTCTCTCTCTCTCTCTCCCTCCCTCCCTCCCTCCCACTCTATCTGAGGATGAATGGAAAACTATCCCTGGGTGAGGATTAAAAAGAAAAGAAAAGGAACAGATATAAATAAAGAAAGAAATACTAATTTATTTATTCTTTTTTAACTTATCTTTATTGTTGAATTATTACAGATGTTCATCATTTTTCCCCTATTGACCCCCTCCTCTCCACTCTCTTTGCCCTCCTGCCTTGCCCCACACTGTTGTCTGTGTCCATTGGTTATGCATATATACATATAAGTTCTTTGGTTTATTTCTTCCCACCCCAAACCCCTTCCCTTTGAGGTTTGTCAGGCTAACAACCAACTTATACTTCTTAATCCCTTCACCTTTTTCACTCATTCCCCCAACCCCCCTCCCATATGGCAACGAACAAAATGTTCTTTGTATCTGTGAGAATGTTTTTGTTCTGCTTGTTCATTTTGTTTGTAGATTCAATTGTCGATAGATATATATTCATTGCCATTTTGTTTGTTCATATTTTTGATCTTTTTCTTCAAGAAGACCCTTCAACATTTCATATAATAATGGTTTGGTGGTGATGAACTCCTTTAACTTTTTCTTGTCTGGGAAACTATATGGTCATCGATTCTAAATGACAGCTTTGCAGGATAGAGTAATCTTGGTAGTAGGTTCTTGCTTTTCATCACTCTGAATATTTCTTGCCACTCCCTTCTGGCCTGCAAAGTTTCTTTTGAGAAATCAACTGACAGTCTTATGGGAACTCCCTTGTAGGTAACTAACTGCTTTTCTCTTGCTGCTTTTAAGATTCTCTCTTTGTCTTGAACCTTTTGCATTTTGATGATGATGTGTCTTGGTGTGGGCCTCTTGAGATTCATCTAGTTTGGGATTCTCTGTGCTCCCTGAACTTGTATGTCTGTTTTCTTCACCAAGTTAAGAAAGTTTTCTGCCATTATTGTTTCAAATAGGTTTTCGATTTCTTGTTCTCTCTCTTCTCCTTCTGGCACCCCCAAGATGCGAATGTTGGTACATTGAAGTTATCACTAAGTTCATTGAGCATCCATATAACAGTGTTTTGAACTCTGCATCTGTTAGGTTGCTTATCTCCATTTCACTTTGTTCTTTTCCTGGGGTTTTGTTCTGTTCATTCATTTGGGACCTATTTCTTTGTCTCCTTATTTTGGCTCCCTCCCTGTATTTGTTTCTATGTATTACTTAACGAGCGGTATGGGCCTAGCTGAGACCAGATGCTACTTGTTTGAAAGAATTTAAGGAAACCTGAAGCAGGATCTCAGACAGGCCAATCCTATGGTGAAGCAACTGGCAACAGCTTGGGTGGGCCTGAAAGTTTGGTGGGGCAGGGCCTCAGGAAATCACCAGGGTGGGGCAAACAGTGTGAGCCAAGTTGCTAAAGTCCCAGATATGGTGGCTGTCTGCCACCCCAGGGAAGGGCTCACCAAAGGAACAAAGTCTTCTGACAGCACATCTATCCAGGAGAAAGCTGCCTCTTCAGCCCTCGCTCCAATGCCAACAACTCAGTTCTTCCCCTGTATGTCTCTGGTGCCTTTCATCTGCCTCTCCCATGCTGGAGCCTGGAAGGTGTGAGCCCGAGTAAGTTCATGCATGGACCCTTTAAGAGAAGCTGCCTGGGGCTCCAGAAACCTCAGCCTCCCTCAGCCTCAGTTCCTGCTGGTTTTTCCAGCCAGCAGTGATGGGGACTTCTCCTCCTGGCACTGGAACCCTGAGCGGGGTGCCTGGTGTGGGACGGGGACCCCTCAGTCCTCAGGGAGGACCTTCTCAGCTGAGATGTCCCTCCTGATTTATATCCGCCACACGTGGGTGTGGGACCAGCCTCCGCCCCTCCTAACAGTCTTGTTGTGGCTGCTTCTTTTATTTCGTAGTTGTAGGACTTCCATTCAGCTTAATTTCAGGCAGTTTTGAATGATGGTTGTGCTCTAGTTTAGTTGTAACTTTGATGTGGTTGTGGGAGGACCTGATACTGTGTTTATCTATGCCGCCATCTTGACCGGAAATCTAAGAAATACTACTTTCATTGAAGCCTTGAAATGCTATGCCTTGGTTTCTTTCTTTTTTATATTTCTTTCTAAGAATTGAACCAATTTTTAAAATCCCCCTATACATTCACTTTAACTGGAACATAATGTCTTAAATATTCCAACAAGTTTTACTTGAACCACATTAACAAATCAAAATCTAGCTGAATTTCAGATTCCTCATTGATAAAATAGGGATAATAATAATAGCTACACCCTGTGGTTTTTGCAGACACAATGAGTTAACACTTGCAAAACACTTAAACCAGTTCCTGGCCCACAATAAGCACACAATACATGTTAGTATTATTACTTCAGGGCTGACCTGTTTATGAAGTGTGTCAGGGGAAATACAAGCTGATGGAACATTGCTTCAACATTATGTCATGGAAGAGGCTGGTTATGCCAACTACACAAAGGGCCATTCCTGACCCTAGAAGTGGTAAGTGAAAAAAAGAATCAAGGCCAGTACATTGCATATAAGTCAGCTGGTTTGCAGAAGGACACACAGAGAAAGCTTACTATGTAACTCATGTTCGTAATGGACTTCCTCTTCCTTCATTCCTAACCAGTAATCTAGTCTCTACCCAAATATCTCCAGAAACAGGGAGTTTCTTATTTTTAGAGAAAGGTCATTTTGTTCATTGGTAGACAATTCTGATTTTTAGATCTTTACATTGTATAGTGTAAAATCATAGTCCTCATATGTTCTCCTCCTGTTAATCTTTCTTCTCCCCTTGGGAACCAAACAGAACCAAAAATCTTCTTCACAATTGGCAAAATTAGAATAAGGACTATAGACTGCACTGTTGTATCACTGTCTAACTTTCTTAATTTCATAGCTGTGCTGTGGTTATCCATGAGAATGTCCTTGTCCTTGGAAATTATGCTGTGAAATATTAAGGAGAAACGTGTCATGATGTATGCAACATACCTGAAAATAGTTAAAAAAAATAGAACATTAATATATAAGTAGTGACAGAGAACGTGATAAGATAAATGCGAAAACATATAAAATTGGTGAGATCTGAATAGATGGTATATGAGAATTTATTGTAGTATTCTTGCAATTATTCTGTAAATTTTAAATGATTTCAAAATAAAAAGTTAATTTAAAAATTCTTCCTCTTCCATATGACAGTTCTTCAAAGATTTGAGAACAATTATCACATTTATTTTATTCTATTTTTCTCTCTCACTCATTTGTTCATTCATTTCTTCTTTCTTTCATTCCTCAACAAATATTGATTATCTGCTTTGTGCCAGGCACTGTGGATACAGTGGAGCAGATAGTCAGTCAATTTTATCTGCTTTCATGAAAATTGGGGGCACTTAGAGAAGACCAAATGTCATCAAATTATTCCACAAATAGTTTTAGTCTTTCTGTGGTAGAATTACAATGGAAGAATGGGGGTGGGTGGCATGAGAAAGCCTACCATAAGGTTCTAAACCTAGCAAATGGCTCCAGCATCTAAGTTTGTAAGGATGCAAGGGCAGTGAGCCAGAGAGATTAGCACACTTTTTTTTTTTTTATGAAATCTATTGGCTGAGCGGAAGGATTTATGGGCTCGGGTGAGCAGCTTCAGACAAGCATTTGACAAGTTGTTCCATCTGCTCCCTTAAATGTCACAGAATTTTGAAGAGATTACCTGGATTTGAATGTCAGCTGCTGTGTCCCAGCAATGTAATTGTGAAACAAATAGAGTAGCCTCAGTGCCTCAACGCAGGCTGGAATCAATCAACAATAGGAGTCCCTAGCTGACCTCTCAGAATATTCTGGACTACCTTAGGAACCACACCCCAGCTTCTCCCTTGCCAGTTCTCCTGCCCCCATCAATCACAGCCATGCCTGTTGATACTGTTATGATAGTTGTGCCCCTTGCCACATAGTTTTGAGCTTGGGTTTAAGTTGGACTAGAAGAGTCCTGGGGACAGAAACTCTAACATGAACTATGCCAGTTTCTGCAGCAGGATTTGCTTTACAGCCTAGATGAGAAAACTTAAGCTTCAGAGCCTTCAATATGTATTTTTCCCAAGAAAAATAGCCATTAAATCTTTGAAGATCAAGCTGAGGGTGTGCATGTAAGGCCAAGTGCCAAGAACATAATAAGTCCTCAATGAATGGCAGCCATCTTTCTTTTCATTATTGGTGCCAAGTGGGCCAGGTAAGGGAAAACATAGTAGCATGAGGATGTTGGTTATTGAATACCTACAGGGCACCTCTCTGTCAGGGGACAGGAGACAGGGCTCCAAGTGAACAGTACAACTTACTTTCGCCTGTCTCATAGTTTTGGTTATCACATGCATCTAGTATTTTAAATAGTCATTACTCAAAATCTAGTACACATTTTATTCATTCATTCAATGAATGAACTGAGTATTTGCTATGTACCAGACACTGTCCCAGATACCATGGTTATACATGTAAAGAAAATAAGTAAACACAAACCTCATATCTGTATATACCATGACAAATTTCACAGTGCTTTCATATCCATAATTTCATTTGATTCTCATGACAACCAAATGAGATAGATTCTATTGTAATTTATCTCCATTTTATAGATGAGGAAACTAACACACTCTGAGATTAATTCATTGTTCTGAGAGTGGCAGAGCTGACATTTGAGCCCAGGCCTCCAGGCTGCATATTAGGGCTCCCTTCATTACACAGATAGCCACCAGTCTTATCTACTTGTCTCCAGCCTCCCTTTTCCACCTGGGCACTCAAGGTTTTCCAGCGTGCCTTCTGCCTCTGCACTCCACCCACCTCCTCTCTTACTCTACATCTGGTTTATGATGCAGTAGTCCAGCCAATCAGTCAGTCAGTAGGGATTTTTCCAAGTACTTAGCACTATCATTTCACAGTAAATATATCCCAAAGGGGCACTTGGGCCTCAGTCACCTCAGCCAATCCAGACTAGCAGGGAGGGGCTGATCCATATTTCCTAAAGTGCTGCAGCTGTGCAGATGTCATTGAACCTTTAACTGGGGCCCTCTATGGTGGTGGTCTGGGTGAGTGCTCTCCTATGTTCAGAGACCTGAGGCAGAGCAAGAAGAACTGATGAAATGATAGTTTTGGATGCCAGAACCCTCATCAGAAGTTTGACACTGGGCTCCCTCAGTGTTGTCCTGTGCTCTCCTGTTGGTAAAACATTCCTAGAAATCTTACCACTGTATTCTGGAGATTTGGTCAGTCTGCTAGACTGTTGCAATTAAAGCAACTTCTAGGGACACCTATTTACAAAGTGCAAGAGATTTTGATCTTCGGTGAAATTATACACTTGCAGTGTACAAACTTCCCAGGATACAAAGCACCCAGGATTTTGGACATGCTTTATCCATCTTAAGACATATAAATAGCTCAATAAAGCAGGTTTTTTTTCCCAAAATTATTTGAATCTCCTGTGGATTAATGGTTATGATCAACTCCATGCCAACACAGTGCAGTGGGACGTGCAAGAGCTTTGGTGTAGCTGGACCTTTTTTAAAATCATGACCTTGCCTCTTCCAAGCTGTGCAACTTTAGGCTTCTTACTTAACCTCTCTGAGTCTCAGTTTCTATTAAATGTAGCAATCCACAGGATAGGTTTTAGAATTAAGGGAATTGGCTTACGTAAAGCCCCTGACACAATACCTAGCACATTGGAACATTCGATAAATATTCCTTTCAACCTCTTTTGGGCGAATTGAGGAGGTAAAACCAGTCTGAAAGAGTGAAAAATATAAAATGTAGTTGTTTAAAAATGCAATTTTAATATTTTCACATATTTACATGAATGGAAGATAGGACAATAACAGACATGCAAGTGGGACTCAATTAATTTTAATGTACCTTAAAAAGAGCTGTAGGAAGAAATAATAATAGATGATAGTTATTGAACATTCATGTGTTAAAAACAATACTTAAGACTTTACAGATGTTATCTCCTTTAATCTTCACAATAACATTTGAGCTAGATATGATCATAAACTCTGTTGGTAGATGTGGAAACTGAGGCACAAGAGGATTAAGAAACTAAGAACTAAGTGACATATGCAGAATTCAAACCTAGTTGATTGGCCTCCTGAGCCTGTGTACTTCACCAAATTACCCCATCTTTTTCTAAAGTGTAAAACATAGCCCTGGCTGGTTTGACTCAGCAGTTCGAGAGTCGGCCCACAGATCAAAGAGTTGTGGGTTCAATTCTGGTCAAAGGCACGTATCTTGGTTGTGGTTTATCCCTGGCCTTGGTCGGGGTCATGCAGGAGGCAACCAGTTGTGTCCCTCTCATGTTGATGTTTCTCTCTCTCTCTCCCTCCCTCTCTCCCACTCTATCTGAAGATAAATGGAAAAATATTCTCGGTTGAGGATTAAAAAGAATAAAATAAAATAAAGTAAAAAACATAGCCTTTAATTATAGTATGCATCATTTTCATTTAGGTCTAATAAACGCAATACTGAGGCAGAAGAATACGAAAACTATAATTCTGGCTGGGGAACCAGCATTTTATTCTTTATCTCTCCCTGATAGTTGAAGTGTGAATACATATTATGAAAGAGTCAAATACTTATGAAACATATGGCAGTTGTTACTCTTAACATTGGTTGACAGGGTTAAATATTGAACGTACTTTATGAAATGTATAATAAGCAAAAAGGGCTATATAATTTTTAAAAGAAATTAATGCTTACACAACATTCAGTGAACAACTATGTACAATTTTACCAAACACTCCAAAATTAGTATTTTCCAAAGAGGTTTATAATGAAACATACAAATTGGGCAAATTATTTTAATTATACTTATTTTTTTAAGAAACAGGTTTTGGATTTCCAGTCAAGATGGCGGCATAGGTGAATGCTGTATCAGGTCCTCCCACAATCACATCAAAGTTACAACTAAACTACAGCACAGCCATCATTCAAAACTGCCTGAAATCAAGCTGAATGGAAGTCCTACAACTATGAAATAAAAGAAGCAGCCACATCAACACTGTTATGAGGGGCGGAGGCGCAACGGGCTGGCCCCACACCCACATGTGGTGGATATAAATCAGGAGGGACACCTCTGCTGGGAAGGTCCTCCCTGAGGACTGAGGGGTCCCCGTCCCACACCAGGCACCCCGCTCAGGGTTCCAGTGCCAGGAGGAGAAGTCCCCATCACTGCTGGCTGAAAAAACCAGCAGGAACTGAGGCTGAGGGAGGCTGAGGCTGCTGGAGCCCCAGGCAGCTTCTCTTAAAGGGTCCATGCATGAACTTACTCGGGCTCATACCTTCCAGGCTCCAGCATGGGAGAGGCAGCTTGAAAGGCACCAGAGACATACAGGGGAAGAACTGAGTTGTTGGCATTGGAGCGAGGGCTGGAGAGGCAGCTTTCTCCTGGATAGATGTGCTGTCAGAAGACTTTGTTCCTTTGGTGAGCCCTTCCCTGGGGTGGCAGACAGCCACCATATCTGGGACTTTAGCAACTTGGCTCACACTGTTTGCCCCACCCTGGTGATTCCCTGAGGCCCTGCCCCACCCAACTTTCAGGCCCACCCAAGCTGTTGCCAGTTGCTTTACCATAGGATTGGCCTGTCTGAGATCCTGCTTCAGGTTTCCTTAAATTCTTTCAAACAAGTAGCATCTGGTCTCAGCTAGCCCCATACCGCTCGTTAAGTAATACATAGAAACAAATACAGGGAGGGATCAAAAATGAGGAGACAAAGAAACAGGTCCCAAATATAAAAACAGAACAAAACCCCAGGAAAAGAACAAAGTGAAATGGAGATAAGCAACCTAACAGATGCAGAGTTCAAAACACTGCTTATAAGGATGCTCAATGAACTTAGTGAGATCTTCAGTGAACTTAGTGAGGGCCTCAAGAGCATAAAAAAGGGCTAGTCAGAAATGAAGGGTGCACACTCAGAAATGAAGTCGGCACTAACTGATATAAAGAATAATTTACACGGATTCAATAGGAGAGTAGGTAAAGCCAAGAAGCAAACCATCGATTTGGAATATAAGGAAGCAAAAAAACCCCCAATCAGAACAGCTAAAAGAAAAAGAAAAAATCCCCCAAAATGAGGATAGTGTAAAGAACCTCTGGAACAACTTTAAGAGTGCCAACATTCGCATCTTGGGGGTGCCAGAAGGAGAAGAGAGAGAAGAGAGAAAACCTATTTGAAACAATAATGACAGAAAAGTTTCCTAATTTGGTAAAGGAAACAGAAATACAAGTCCAGGGAGCACAGAGAATCCCAAACTAGATGAATCTCAAGAGGCCCACACCAAGACACATCATCATCAAAATGCAAAAGGTTCAAGACAAAGAGAGAATCTTAAAAGCAGCAAGAGAAAAGCAGTTAGTTACCTACAAGGGAGTTCCCATAACATTGTCAGCTGATTTCTCAAAAGAAACTTTGCAGGCCAGAAGGGAGTGGCAAGAAATATTCAGAGTGATGAAAAGCAAGAACCTACTACCAAGATTACTCTATCCTGCAAAGCTGTCATTTAGAATCGATGACCATATAGTTTCCCAGACAAGAAAAAGTTAAAGGAGTTCATCACCACCAAACCATTATTATATGAAATGTTGAAGTGTCTTCTTGAAGAAAAAGATAAAAAATATGAAGAAACAAAATGGCAATGAATACATATCTGTCAACAATTGAATCTACAAACAAAATGAAACATTGTCATAGATACAGAGAACATTTTGTTGGTTGCCATATGGGGGGGGGGGGTTGGGGGAATGGGTGAAATAGGTGAAGGGATTAAGAAGTACAAATTGGTTGTTAGCCTGACAAACCTCAAAAGGAAGGGGGTTTGGGGTGGAAAGAAATAAACCAAAGAACTTATATGTATATATATGCATAACCAATGGACACAGACAACAGTGTGGGGCAAGGCAGGAGGGGGAAAGGAGTGGGGAGGAGGGGGTCAATAGGAGAAAAATGATGAACATCTGTAATACATTCAATAATAAATATAAATTAAAAAATAAAAAGTAAAGCCAGAAAGGTTAAAACAACAACAACAGGTTTTGGCCCTGGCCAGTGTGGATCAGTGGTTAGAGTGTTATCCTGCATGCCAAAGGGTTGTGGGTTGGATTTCTAGTGAAGGGCACACGTACCTGAGTTGCAGGTTCAGTCCCGACCCCAGTCCAGGTGTGTGTGGGAGGCAACCAAGAGATGTTTCTCTCTCACATCTCTCTCTCTCTCGCCCCCTTCCCTCCTTCCTCACTCCCTAAAAATAATGGAAAAAATATCCTCCAGTGAAGATTAACAACAACAACAAATTTTTGTTAAGCTGTACTATTTTGAAACTTAATGTTAAGGTCCCACTGAATGTCTAAAGCAATATAACTATACATTAAATGCTTTCAAGCACAATCTTTCATTTTAATATAAAGTATACTGCACTGATACAGAGAGCATTTACATTTCTCTTTATTAGATCCAATAGTATACCATTGTTGAAAAGTAAATTTTTCTTACTAAAAAAATGAATGCAAAAAAAAAATATTCTAACCTTATATTGGGTTGTGCTTTGCTAAAACAAACCCAACAAGTACTTCTCTTAGAAAGTCAAATCTTCCTTTCTCCCTCTCCAGCCCTAATCCATCTTTTAATCTCATGGACACTTAATTTAGCAACCCTTTTCTTTAAATATATGGAATAAATAGCCTGGTGCAGTCCAACATTTTAATAGTTCAGTGTAGTTCATATAGACCAACATGAATGAATTTAATTTTATCGAAAATAGAACATATGTACACAAATGTGCATAAACCATCTATGTACATTTTAACAAATAGTTAAAAAAACACCCATGTAACCATTAGTCAAAATAAGAAATAAAACACTGGGACACCATGAAAGCCCTGTGTAGGTCTTTTTTTTTTTATAAATCAAAACTCCTCCCTCACCCCCAGGGGAACCACTCTCCTAACTTTTATGGTAATATTTCTTTGCTTCCTTTTAGCTTTTTAAATCTCTGTATGTATGTCTAAATAATATAGTTTAGTCTCACCTGTGTTTGAGCTTTATCTAAATGGATCTATATCAGAAGAATTAGCTTTTTAAAAACAGCTTTATTGTGATATGGTGAACATACATAAAATTCATCCTTTTAAGGCATACAATTCAGTGGTTTAAAAAACATATTCTGAGTTGTACAATCATCTTCGCAATAAATTTTAGAACATTTTCATCACCTCAAAAAAACAAAAAAACAAAAACCTTGTACCCATTACCAGTCATTCCCTTTTCCCCAGCCCCTGAAAACCATAATCTACTTTCTGTCTCTATGGACTTGACTATTCTAAACATTTCATATAAACAGAATCATACAATATGTGGTCTTTTTTGACTAGCTTCCACGTAGCATGACGTTTCCAAGGTTCATCCATGTTGTAGCACAAGTTAGTACATTACTCCTTTTATCTATCCATCAGTTGATGGATATTTGGGTTGGTCCCACTTTTTGGCTACTTCTAATAATGCTGTTATGAACATTCATGTACACGTTTTTTTAAACAATTAAAATCTTTTTCTTTATTGATTTTAGAGAGGAAGGAGAGGGAGAGAAAGAGAGACAGAAAAATTGGTGAGAGAGAACATTGATTGGCCCCCTCCTGCATGCCCCGCACTGGAGATTTTGCCCACAATCTGGGCATGTGTCCTGACTTAGAATTGAACTGATGACCTCTTGGTGCATGGGTCAATGCTCAACCACTAAGCCACACTGGCCAGGCCAAGTTTTTTTTTTTTTTTTTTTAAAGTAGGAGAAATATATCTTTTTAAAAAAATATGTTTTTAAAATTAAAATTCAATTTACATTTGACCCTGTGATCCCACTTCGAGGAATATACCCTAAGAAGCCCGAAACACCAATCAGAAAGAATATGTGTGCCCCCATGTTAGTAGCAGCACTATTCACAATAGCTAAGATCTGGAAACAACCCAAATGTCCATCAGTAGACAAATGGATAAAAAAGCAGTTGTGCATATACATAATGGACTACTGTGCAGCTGTAGGAAAGAAAGATCTTTTATTCTTTGAGACAACACGGAGGGACCTGGAAAGTATTATCCTAAGCGAAACAAGCCAAACAGAGAAAGACAAGTATCATATGATCTCACTTATTTTTGGAATATAATGAACATAACGGTCTGAGGAATGGGGTAGTCCCAGAGACGTGGAAGTGGGGTACAAACTGACAAACCCCAGAAGAGGGAGTGGGGAGGGAGGGAAGAGATAAATGACAGAACTTATATGCATGTACGCATAACCAATGAACACGGACAACAAAGCTGGGGATGGGGTGGGGGGGATAAAGAGGAGGGTGTCAATGGGGAAAAAAAGAGAAACATCTGTAACAAAAATAAATACATTGAGAGAATGAGAGTAAAAAAATGTTTTTATTGATTTTTTAGAAAGAGATGAAGGGAAAGAGAGATAGAAACATTGATGTGAGAGAGAAACATCTATCAGCTTCCTCCTGCATGCCACCTACTTGGGATTGAGCATGCAATCCAGGCATGTGCTCTGACCGGGAATCGAACTGGGACCTCTCAGTCCATGGGATGACACTCTATCCACTGAGCCACACCAGCCAGGGCAGTGTACAAGTTTTTGTACGGACATTGTTTTCATTTATCTTGGGTATTCACCTAGGAGTGGAATTATTAAATGATATGGTAATTCTGAATTACATTTTGAGGAAATTCCAGACTATTTTCCAAAGCAGTCCCAACTTTTTACATTTCCACCAGTAATACATGAGGATTCCAATTTATTCATATCCTTGCCAACACTAGTTATGGTCTTTCTTTAAAGTATAGACATCTTAGTAAGTATGAAGTGGAATCTCATTATGTTTGATTTGCATTGCCCTGATGGTTAATGATGTTGAACATCTTTTTATGTGTTTATTGTCCATTTGCATATGGACAATGTCTGTTCAGATACTTTGCCCATTTGTAAATTGGGTTATTTGTCTTTTTATTGTAGAGTTGTAATGTACTTTGTATACTCTATATACAAGTCCCTTGTCAGATAAATAAATGATTTGCACATATTTTCTCTCATTCTGTGGCTTGTCTTTTCCCTTTCTTGACAGTGTTCTTTGATGCACAAATGTTTTAAACATCGATGAAGTCTATTTATTATTGTTTTCTTTTGTTGCTTGTGCTTTGGTGTCACAGAAGACTTTGCCTAACTAAAAGTCACAAATATTTACTTCTATGATTTCTTCGAAGAGTTTTACAATTTTAGCTCATGTATTTAGGTGTACAATATATTTTGTGTTCATTTTTGTGCATGGTATGAGATGAGGGGTCTAACTTCATTATTTTGTATGTGTACAGTTGTCCCTGCATATTTATTGCATAGACTATTCTTTTTATCCAATTGAATGATCTTGATACACTGGTCTACATGCAAAAAAAAAGAAAGAAACTAGACTATCAACTTACACCATACACAAAAATAAACTCAAAATGGATAAAAGACTTAAATGTGACCCATGAATCCATAAAAATTCTAGAAGAAAATGTAGGCATCAAAATTTCGGACATCGTACACAGCAGAATTTTCACTGATACATCACCTAAGGCAACAGAAACAAAAGAAAAAATGAACACATGGGACTACATCAAACTAAAAAACTTCTTCACAGCAAAATAAACAATCATCAAAATGGAAAGGCAACCCACTGCATCGGAGAACATCATTGCCAATGATACATCAGATAAGAGGTTAATTTCCAAAATATATAGAGTACTCATACAACTCAACAAAAGGAAGACAAAGAACCCAATTAAAAAGTGGGCAGAGGACCTGAATAGACACTTCTCCAAACCGGACATACAAATGGCGAAGAGACATAGAAGAAATGCTCAACATCACCAATCATCAGAGAGATGCAAAGTAAAATAACAATGAGGTATCACCTCACACCTGTCAGAATGGCTGCCATCAACAAATCATCAAACAACAAGTATTGGCGAGGGTGTGGAGAAAAGGGGACTCTAGTACACTGCTGGTGGGAATGCAGACTGGTGCAGCCACTATGGAAAACAATACGGTGTTACCTCAAAAAATTAAAAATTGAACTTCCATTTTACCCAGTGATCCCGCTTCTAGGAATATACCCTAAGAAGCCTGAAACACTAATCAGGAAGAATATATGTACCCCCATGTTCACAGCAGCACTATTTACAATAGCTAAGATCTGGAAACAGCCCAAATGCCCATCAGTAGATGAATGGATCAAAAAGCAGTGGTACATATACACAATGTAGCACTGTGCAGCTATAAGAAAAAAAGATCTCTTATCCTTTGAGATGACATGGAGGGACCTGGAAAGTATTATCCTAAGTGAAACAAGCCAAGCAGAAAAAGACAAATACCACATGATCTCACTTATATATGGAATATAATGAACATAACAGTCTGAGGAATACAGTAGACCCAGAAACATGGAAGTACGGTACAGACTGACAACCCTCAGAAGAGGGGATGATGGGGGTGGGAAGAGATAAACCACAGAACTTATACGCATGTATGCATGACCAATGGACATGGACATCAAAGCCAGGGATGGGGCGGAGGGGATGGGGAGAAGGGTGTCAATGGGGTAAAAAAGTAGAAACATCTGTAACAAAAGTAAAATTAAAATAAAAAATCAAGTGACCATAAATGTATGGGTATATTTCAGGACTCTTAATTCTATTCCATTATGATCTGTATACCTATTCTCATGCCAGTACCACATAGTCTTGATTCTGTAGCTTTTTATACGTTTTGAAGTTAGAAAGTGTGAATCTTCAAACTTTGTTCTTTTTCAAGATTGTTTTGACTATTCTGGGTCCTCTGCATTTCCACATAAATTTTAAATAAGTTTGTCTATTTCTACCAAAGAAGCCAACTGAGATTATGATAGGGATTACAGTACATTCATGAGATCAATCTGTAGATCACCATTTTAGCAATATTAAGTCTGCCAATCCAGGAAAGTGAAATATCTTTCTATTCATTTAAATCTTTTAATTTCATTCAAAAATGTTTCATGGTTTTCGATGAACGAGTCTTGCACTTCTTTTAAAATATTATTCATAAATATCTTATTTTTTGATGTCCTTGTAAATGGAATTGTTTTCTTAATTTAATTAAATTTTTTTTTTTGCCTCACCCGAGGACATTTTTCCATTTTTTGTTCAGATAGAGTGGGAGGGAGACAGAGAGAGAGAGAGAAACATCAATGTGAAAGGGACACATTGAGTGGCTGCCTCCTGCACGACCCAACCAGGGCTGGGGACAAACTGCAACTGAGATACATGCCCTTAGCAGGAACCGAACCCAGGTCTCTCTGGACTACAGGCTGATGCTTTAACCGCTGAGCCAAACCGGCAAGGGCCTTAATTTCATTTTTGGATTGTTCATTGCTAGTGTATAAAAATACAATTGGATTGTGGATATCGATCTTGTATCTTACAATCATGCTGAACTAATTTATTAATTCCAGCAGTTTCTTGGTGATTTTCTTAGGACTTTCCTACATACAAAATCATGTCTTTTACAAATGGAGATAATTTTACTTTTTTTCCCAATCTGGATGCCGTTTATTTATTTTTCTTGCCTAATTTCCATGGCTAGAGTCCCAAACATAATGTTGAGTAGAAATGTCAAGAGATAAAATTCTTGACTTATTTTTACTGCTTTTTATTTCATTCATTTCTGTTCCTATTTTTATTATTTGTTTCACTAATTTTGTTGTGCTTATCTTGTTGTTTGTTTTCTTAAATTTTTAAAATTATTGAAAGATGGCAGCAGGCAGGACTGGAGGGAGGGTGAGTGTGTGTGAGAGACTGAGTGGACCTGAAGGTGGATGACCAAACTTGTGCAGTGCAGAGACGCAGAGCAGAAGGTTCCTGTGCTGTGGACAGGAGCAGCAGCTACCATAGTAAGTGGCTCTTCAGGGCGCTTCTCCCTGTGCCCTGGGGAAGTCCCACCATTTTGGAAGATCCTGGGTCTTCCCTGGGAGGAGGCAGTGAAAGTGGCTAGGGCCCAGCAACCTGAGCCCACCAGTGCATGTGGCACCCTGTGTCAACACAGACCAGTGCATAGTAGTGGAGCTGTCAAGGTGCCAGTTGTGGAAGCTGCAAACAACCAGGAGCCCAGCATCATCCCCCACAGTAGCAGCCCTATCAGAGTCGAGATATGCTTTCAGCAACAGAGGCTGGGGAGCAGACATCCATCCCCAGGCAACAGAAGCACAGACCAGCAGCTGAGTTCCATCCCCCAAAACTACAGAAAAGGCCGAGCAGGAGTTGAACCCCACAGGGCAGCAGCACTCCCTAGACACCAGCTGTGGGACCTGGGGCTCCACAGAGGTCTGTGCTACCCAGAGGCCCATAAGAGCAGAGGAAAGCTGGAGCCCGAAAGGAACTGGTGTGACTCAGCTGCCCACAAGACAGGTGTGAAGTCAGGTCTCCAAAGGTACTATGCAACACAGCTGCCCATGGTATGGGCAGGGAGCATGGCTCCAACAGGGCCTGAGCTATACAGCTACAGGTGGCACCACCGACCAGCTGGGAACACAGTGCCAGAGGGGTCCACATGATCCAGCAGCAGCACCTACCAGGACATGCCAATAACAGCCCCCAGTAGTCAATCTTCCGGGATCCACAGCAGGCAAGAGGCGGCGCAACAAAACAGTCTGGGAGGCACAGTAGCCTTGTTTAATATACAGTGAACTGCCAACACATCCAAACATCCTTCACCAGGTCTAGAGCTACCAGACGGCTAAAATGGGGAGACAAAAAAACAACACCCAAAGGAAAGAAAAAGGAATGACAAGAAAATGAACTACAGCAAACGAAAGACAGCAACTTGTCAGATAAAGAATTCAAAGCAATGATTTTAAGGGTGCTCAAACAATTTGGTGAGAACTATAAGCAACTTAATAGGAATTATGAAGAGCTCACTGGGAACTATTTCAGCCTTTAAAAAAAAAGGGTAGAAGGTATGCATAAAAATCAAGAGGAAATAAAGAATGACATAGTGGTTATGAAAAATACATTAGAAGGGTTCAATAGTAGACTAGAAGAAGCTGAAGACTGAATTAGCGACTTAGAATATAAAGTAGGGAAAAACACTCAAAAATAGCACCAAATGGGAAAAATAAATAAAAAGCAGGAGGAAAGTTTAAGGAAG
The DNA here is from genome assembly GCF_014108415.1 of Molossus molossus. Lineage (NCBI taxonomy): Eukaryota > Metazoa > Chordata > Mammalia > Chiroptera > Molossidae > Molossus > Molossus molossus. Next base: position 48,726,558 of record NW_023425355.1, read on the forward strand.
CTGTGGGACAATACAAAACATAACAACATTTGCATTATAAAGATAGCAGAAGGAGAAAAATCAGAGAAAGGAATAGAGAACCTGTTTGAATAAATAATGACAGAAAAATTTCATAAACTGGTGAAGGAAAAAGTCACACAAGTCTAGGAAACACAGACAGTCCCAAGCAAGATGAACCCCAGAAGACCCACAGTTAGACACATCATAATAAAAATGGCAAACATTAAAGACAAAGAAATAATCTTAAAGGTAGCAAGAGAGAGACAGAAAGTTACCTACAAGGGAGCTCCCATTAGACTGTCAGCTGATTTCTCAGTAGAAATGATGCAGGCCAGAAGGGAGTGGCATGAAGTGTACAAAGTAATGCAAGACAAGGGTCTGAATCAAAGACCACTCTATCCAGCAGAGCTACCATTCAAAATTGAAGAAGAGAACACAGGGGGAGACTTCCGTCAAGATGGCGGCATAGGTCAACGCGGTATCGCATCCTCCCACAACCACACCAAAGTTACAGCTAAACTACAGAACAACCATCATTCAAAACAGCATGACATCAAGCTGAATGGAAGTCCTACAACTACGGAATTAAAGAAGCAGCCATATCGAAACTGGTAGGAGGGGTGGAGGGGCTGGTCCCACACCCACGTGAGGTGGATAAAAATCAGGGGGCTACCTCAGCTGGGAAGGTCCTCCCTGAGGACTGAGGGGTCCCTGTCCCACACCAGGCACCTTGCTCAGGGTTCCAGTGCCAGGAAGAGAAGTCCCCATAACTTCTGGCTGGAAAAACCAGCAGGAACTGAGGCTCAGGGCGGTTGAGGCAGCTGCAGCCCCAGGCAGCTCCTTTTAAAGGGCCTGCTCACAGACTTATCAGACTCACTCCCTCTAAGCTTGGAGGGGAGGTAGCTCGAGGGGCACCAGAAACATACATGGAAGAACTGAGCTGTCTGGCATTGGAGCGAAAGCTGGAGAGGGGGCTTTTCCCAGGACAAATGTGCTGTCAGAGGCCTTTGTTCCTTTGGTGAGGCCTTCCCTGGGGTGACAGACAGCCACCATATCTGGGACTCCAGCAATCAGGCTCACACTAGTTACCTCACCCTGGTGATTCCCTGAGGCCACGCCCCACCCAACTTTCAGGCCCACCCAAGCTGTTGCCAGTGGCTTTACCATAGGATTGGCCTGTCTTTGATTCTGCTTCAGGTTTTTCTAAATTCTTTCAAACAAGCAGCATCTGGTCTCTGATAGCCCCATACTTCTTGTTAAGTAATACACAGAAACAAATACAGGGAGGGAGCCAAAATAAGGAGACAAAAAAACAGGTCCCAAATGAAAGAACAGAAAAAAATCTCCAGGAAACGAACTAAGCGAAATGGAGATAAGCAACCTAACAGATGCTGAGTTCAAAATACTGCTTATAAAGATGCTCAATGAACTTAGTGAGAACCTCAGTGAACTTAGTGAGGGCCTCAGGAGCATAAAAAATGTCCAGTCATAAATGAAGGAGGCACTAACTGAAATAAAAAATAATTTACACAGATTCATTAGTAGAGTAGGTAAAGCCAAGATGCAAACCATCGATTTAGAATATGAGGTAGCAAAAAAACCCCAATCAGAACAGCTAAAAGAAAAAAGAATCCAAAAAAATGAGGATAGTGTAAGGAGCCTCTGGGACAACTTCAAGCATGCCAACATTCGCATCTTGGGGGTGCCAGAAGAAGAGAGAGAACAAGAAATAGAAAACTTATTTGAAACAATAATGGCAGAAAACTTCCCTAACTTGGTGAAAGAAACAGACATACAAGTCCAGGAAGCACAGAGAGTCCCAAACAAGATGAACCCCCAAGAGGCCCACACCAACTCACATCATCATCAAAATGCAAAAGGTTCAAGACAAAGAGAGAATCTTAAAAGCAGCAAGAGAAAAGCAGTTCGTTACCTACAAGGGAGTTTCCAAAAGGCTGTCAGCTGATTTCTCAAAAGAAACTTTGCAGGCCAGAAGGGAGTGGCAAGAAATATTCAGAGTGATGAAAAGCAAGAACCTACACTCAAGATTACTCTATCCTGCAAAGCTGTCATTTAGAATCGATGGCCATATAAAGACTTTCCTAGACAAGAAAAAGTTAAAGGAGTTCATCACCACCAAACCATTATTATATGAAATGTTGAAGGGTCTTTTTGATGATAAAGATAAAATATATGAACAAACAAAATGGCAATGAATGCATATCTGTGGACAATTGAATCTACAAATAAATTGAACAGGAAGAACAGAAACATTCTCATAGATACAGAGAACATTTTGTTGGTTGCCATATGGGAGGGAGTTCAGGGAATGGGTGAAAAAGGTGAAGGGATTAAGAAGTACAAATTGGTTGCTGGACTGACAAACCTCAATGGAAAGGGGGTCTGGGGGTGGGAAGAAATAAACCAAAGAACTTATACGTATATATGCATAACCAATGGACACAGACAACAGTGTGCAAAATGTGGGAGGGAGGCGGGAGTGGGGAGAAGGGGGTCAATGGGGGAAAAATAAGGAACATCTGTAATACTTTCAACAATAAAGATACAAAGGAAAAAAAAACAAAATTGAGGAAGAAATAAAGAGATTCATTAATAAAAAGAAGCTAAAGAAATTTACCACCACCAAACCAGCACTGCAAGAATTGCTGAAGGGACTGTTGTAAGAAAAAGAAGAAACACAGAGAGAGAAAGGAACACAGGCATAAAATTAAAATGGCAACTAATAACCATCTATCAATAATTACCTTAAATGTAAATGGCTTAAATGCCCCAATCAAAAGACGTAGGGTAGCTAATTGGATAAGAAAACATGATCCATATATATGCTGTCTACAAGAGACCCACCTCACAACAGAAGACTCACATAGAATAAAAGTGAAGGGATAGACAAAAATTTTCCAAGCAAATGGAAATGAAAAAAAAAAAAAAGCTGGTGTAGCAATACTCATATCTGACAAGGTACACTTAGAAGCAAGGGCCATAATGAGACAGAGAAAGTCACTACATAATATTAAAAGAATCAATCCAACAGGAGGATATGACCCTGGTAAACATATATACACCAAATTTGGAAACAGCAAATTATATTTTAAAACTTCTGGAGGACTTCAAGGGAGCGATCAATAACAACATGAGCATAGTGGGTGACTTTAACATGCCACTGAAACCAATGGATAGATCTTCTACACAAAATTTAACAAGGACATAGAGGCCTTACAAGACAAACTAGATCAGTTGGACTTCATTGATATTTACAGAACATTTCACCCCAAAGCTGCAGAATATACATTCTTCTTAAGTGTACACGGGTCATTCTCAAAGATAGACCACATGTTATGACACAAAGCAAGTCTCTTCAAGTTCAAGGAAACTGAAGTCATATCAAGCATCTTCTCAGATTACAGTGGCATGAATCTAGAACTCAATTCCAATAAAAACACAGAAAACATTCAAACACTTGGAGGCTAAATAGTATGTTCTTAAACAACAAATTGGTTACTAATAGATCAAGGAAGAAATTAAAAAGTTCATGGAAACCAATGAAAGCGAACACACAACAACACAAAATCTATGGGACACAGCGAAAGCAGTCCTGACAGAAAAGTTCATACCACTACAGGCCTACCTCAAGAAATAAGAAAAATTCCTAATTGACGTTCTAACCCTAGAACTTAAGAGCTAGAAAGTAGAAAAAAAAAATCCAGAGCTGGTAGAAGAAAAGAAATAGTAAAGGTCAGAGCAGAAATAAACGACATAGAGATGAAAAAAAAAATTCAAAAGATCAATGAAACAAAAAGCTAGTTCTTTGAAAAGATAAACAAGATTGATGGGCCTTTAGCCAGACTCACCAAGAAAAAAAAGAGAAAAACCAAATAAACAAAATCAGAAATGAAAAAGGAGAAATAATAACTGACACTACAGAAATACAGAGGATCATCAAAACATACCATGAACAATTATAGGCCAACAAGTTGGACAATCTAGGAGAAATGGACAAATTTCTAGAAACACACAGCTTCCCAAAACTGAATGAGGAAGAGATAGAAAAGTTGAACAGACCAATAACAACAAAGGAAATTGAATATGCAATTAAGAAACTCCCAGCAAACAAAAGCCTAAGCCCAGATGGCTTCATGGGGGAGTTCTACCAAACATTCAGAGAAGATCTAATACCCATTCTCTTCAAACTATTCCAAACAATCCAAGAAAACAAAATTCTTCCAAACTCATTTTATGAGGCCAGCATACTCCTAATTCAAAACCGGATAAAGACACTACAAAGAAAGAAACTACAGGCCAATATCCCTGATGAACACAGATGCCAAAATTCTTAAAAAATATTAGCAAATAGGATCCAGCAATACATCAAAAAAAATATTCATTATGACCAAGTGGGTTTCATCCCAAGCATGCAAGAATGGTACAATATTCTCAAATCAATAAATGTGATACACCACATAAGCAAAAGAAAAAATAAAAACCATATGCTCATATCAATAGATGCTGAAAAATCAACTGACAAAATCCAGCACCCATTTCTGATAAACACGCTCAGCAATGTGGAAATAGAGGGATCATATCTCAATATAATAAAGGCCATATATGAAAGACCTACAGCCAACATCATACTCAATGGGCAAAAGCTAAAAGCATTCCCCTTAAGAATGGGAACAAGACAGAGATGCCCACTTTTGCCATTCTTATTTAACATAGTACTGGAAATCTTAGCCACAGCAATTAGACATGAAGAAAAAATAAAGGGGATTCAAATTAGAAAGGAGGAAGTGAAACTGTCATTATTCACAGAAGACATAATATTGTACATAGAAAACTCTAAAGACTCCATTATAAATCTACTAGACTTCATAAATGAATTTGGCAAAGTAACAGGATACAAAATTAACGTTAAGAAATTGACTGCATTCTTATACACCAATGATGAACTCACAGAAAGTGAAAGTAAGAAAACAATCCAATTTACTATTGCAGCAAAATAATTAAGATACCTAGGAATAAACTTAGTCAAAGAAGTAAAGGACTTCTTCACAGAAAACTAAAGGACATTGAAAAAAGAAATAGAGAAAGATATAAAAAAGTGGAAGCATATACCTTGTTCATGGATTGGAAGAATTAACATCCTTAAAATGTCCATACTACCCAAAGCAATCTATAAATTCAATGCAATTCTCATCAAAATATTAACGACATACTTCACAGAACTAGAACAAACACTCCAAAAGTTCATATGGAACAACAACAAAAAAAGACCCTGAATAGCCACAGCAATCTTGAAAAAGAACAACAAAGTTGGAGGGATCACATTACCAGATGTCAGTTTACACTACAAAGCACTGTAATCAAAACAGCCTGGTACTGGCACAAGAACAGACAGAGAGATCAATGAAATACAATAGAGAACCCAATAATTGACCCAAGACAATATGCTCAATTAATAGTTGACAAAGGTGACAAGGGCATACAATGGAGACAAGACAGTCTCTTCAATAAATGGTGATGGGAAAATTGGACAGCTACATGCAAAAAAATGAAGCTAGAACAGCAACTTACACCACACACGAGAATAAACTCAAAATGAATAAAAGACTTAAATGTAACTCGTGAATTCATAAAAATTCTAGAAGAGAATGCAGGCAACAAAATCTCAGACATTATACACAGCATAATTTTCACTGATAGAACACCTAAGGCAAAAGAAACAAAGAAAAAAAATGAACACATTAAACTACATCAAACTAAAAAGCTTCTGCACAGCAAAAGAAACAACCATCAAAACAAAAAATGATCCCACTGTATGGGACACCATAATTGCCAATGATGCATCAGATAAAGGGTTAATTTTTAAAATATATAGAGTGTTCATACAACTCAAGAAAAGGAAGACAAAGAACCCAATTAAAAAATGGGCAGAGGACCTGAATAGACACCTCTCCAAACAGGACATACAAGTAGCCAAGAGTCATATGAAGAAATGCTCAATGTCACTAATCATCAGAGAGATGCAAATTAAAACAACTATGAGGTATCACTTCACACCTGTCATAATGGCTGCCATCAACAAATAATCAAACAACAAGTATTGGCGAGGGTGTGGAGAAAAGGGGACTCTAGTACACTGCTGGTGGGAATGCAGACTGCTGCAGCCACTGTGGAAAACGCTATGGTGTTACCTCAAAAAGTTATGTATTGAACTGCCATTTGACCCAGTGATCCCACTTCTAGGAATATACCCTAGGAAGCCTGAAACACCAATCATTAAGAATATATGTACCCCCATGTTCGTAGCAGCACTATTTACAATAGCTAAGATCTGGAAACAACTCAAGTGTCCATCAGTAGATGAGTGGATAAAAAAGTGGTGGTACATGTACACAATGGAATACTATGCAGCTGTAAGAAAGAAAGATGTGTTCTCCTTTGAGAAAGCATGGAGGGACCTGGAAAGTATTATCCTAAGCGAAACAAGCCAAACAGAGAAAGACAAGTATCATATGATCTCACTTATTTGTGGAATATAATGAACTAAACAAACTGATGAACAAAATTAACCCAGAGACATAGAGGTGTGGTACAGAATTACAAGCCTCAGAAAAGGGTTGGGGGGAGAGATAAACCACAGAACTTACATGTATGTATGCATGACCCATGAACATAGGAGGTGGGTGTCAATGGGGGAAAAATGAGAAACATCTATAACAAAACCGAATTATAAATTTAAAAAAATTGTTATTTTATTGACTTATCTTTGTTACATATGTTTCTTCTTTTTTCCACATTGACACCCTCCTCCTGATTCCACCAATCCTCCCAGCATGTTGTCTATGTCCATTGGTTATCCATACATGCATATAAGTTCTTTGGTTTATCTCTTCCTTCCCCCTATTCCCCTCTACTGAGGTTTGTCAGTTTGTATCTTATTTCTATGTCTCTGGGTCTATTTTGTTCATTATATTTCACAAATAAGTGAGATCATGTGATATTTGCCTTTCTCTGATTGGCTTTTTTCACTTAGCATAATACTCTCCAGGTCTCTACATATCGTCTCAAAGGATAAGAGGTCTTGCTTTCTTACAGCTGCATAGTATTTCACTCTGTATATGTACCATGGCTTTTTTATCCACTCATCTACTAATGGACACTTGGTTTGTTTCCAGATTTTAGCAATTGTAAATATTGCTGCTATGAACATAGGGGTGCATATGTTCTTTCTGATTGGTGTTTCAGGTGTCTTAGAGTATATACCTAGAAGTCCGGATCACTGGGTCAAATGGCAGTTCCATTTTTAATTTTTTGAGGAAACACCATATTGTTTTCCATAGTGGCTGCACCAGTCTGCATTCCAACCAGCAGGGTACTAGAGTCCCTTTTTCTCCACACCTTTGTAGCACTTGTTGTTTGATGATTTGTTGATGGCCACCATTCTGGCAGGTGTGAGGTGGGTGATACCTCATAGTCATTTTAATTTGCATCTCTCTGATGGTTAGTAATGTTGAGCATTTTTTCATATGTCTCCCTTCCAGTTGTGTTTCCAATTGGTGAGGTGTTTATTTAGATTCTCTGTCCAGTTTTTAAGTGGGCTGTCTTCCTTTTGTTGAGTACTTTATATATTTTGGAGATTAGCCCCTTATCTGATGTATTGTTAGCAATTATGCTCTTCCATGTAGTTAGTGGGTTCCCTTTACATTTGGATGGTGATTTTATTTGCTGTGCAGAAACTTTTTAGTTTGAAGTAGTCTGGTGTATTAATTTTTTTCTTCCGTTTCTCTTTCCTTAGGCATTGTATCAGTGAAAATTCTGCTGCGTGTGATGTCTGAAATTTTGTTGCCTACATTTTCTTCTAGGATATTTATGGATTCACGAGTCACATTAAGTCTTTTATCCATTTTGAGTTTATTCTTGTGTATGGTGTAATTTGGTAGGCTAGCTTCATTTTTTTGCATGTAGCTGTCCAATTTTTCCAACACAATTTATTAAAGAGGCTGTCTTTAGTCCATTGTTTGCTCTTGTCACCTTTGTCGAATATTAATTGAGCATAATGTCGTCGGTCAATTTCTGGATTCTCTGTTCTGTTTCATTGATCTATATGCCTGTTCTTGTGCCAGTACCAGGCTGATCCCTTCTACTTTGTTCTTCTTTTTTAGGATTGCTGTGGCTATTCCGGGTCTTTTGTGGTTTTATATAAACTTTTGGAGTATTTGTTCTAGTTCCGTGAAATATGTTGTTGGTAGTTTGATGGGGATTGCACTGAAACTATAGATTGCTTTGGCTAGTATGGACATGTTAATGATGTTACTTCTTCAAATTCATGAACAAAGTATATGTTTTCACTTTTTTTATATCTTCCCCTATATTTTTTTCAATGTCCTGTAGTTTTCTGTGAAGAGGTCCTTTACTTCTTTGATTAAGTTTATTCCTAGATATCTTAGCTTTTTGCTTTAATGGTTAATGGGATTGTTTTTCTAGTTTCTCTTTCTGTGAGTTGATTATTGGTGTATAAGAATGCCTTCAAGTTCTTGATGCTAATTTGGTATCCTGCTACTCTGCTATTAGCTTTAGTAGATTTTTTGATGGAGTGTTAAGGGTTTTCTATCATGTCATCTGCAAATAATGACAGCTCCACTTTCTCCTTTACAATTTGGACCCTTATATTTTTTCTTCATGTCTGATTGCTGTGGCTAAGACTTCCAGTACTATGTTAAATAAAAGTGGTGAAAGTGGGCATCCCTGTCTTGTCCCTGTTCTTAAGGGAAATTGTTTTAGTTTTTGCCCATTAAATATGACATTGGCTGAAGGTTTTTCATATATGATCTTTATTATGTGGAGATATGATTTCTCTATTCCCACATTGCTGATTGTTTTTATCAGAAATGGGTGCTGGATGTTGTCTAATGCTTTTTCAGCATCTATTTATGGTTTTTACCTTTCATTTTGCTTATGTGGTTTATCACATTTATTGATTTGCGTATATTGTATCAGCATTGCATGATGGATCCTTAAGAATTGAAGGACAGCTAAGGACGAGTTTCCTGTGTGATCTTGCAAGCAAGACATGCAGATTAAGGAACTGCAAGCAGTTCCTGAAACAAATTCTTGAAACTATTTCAAAGGTTCATGAGGCCCATTGTGTTTCCACTATAGAGTAAACTAACCATAAAACTTCAAAATTAAATAATAACAGCATTGGAACTAGTCACTGTTTGATTAGCATTCTTTGTGCACATATAGTTAAAGGTTAGGTATTAACATGAAGATAATCTCTGTTATGCATTGTTTGTGCTAACATAGTTACTCACATACTCTGAAAATGTAATTGTTAAACATTGTAATAAAAGCCATGGTGAGCTTGAGATCAATGCTACATGCCAGAGCAAGCTTTAGCCCTTCGTTCATCTTGAATACATCTTGCCTCCTGATGCTTTCTTCGCGTCTCTGATCATTTTAAATGGAACATCTGGCGCCCAACATGGGGCTCGAAAGTAAGCATTGGGAACAGGTAAGACCGAAAGGGCTTTTGGTTGCACTGCAGTAAGCAAAACTTTTGGGATATTTTGAACGGAGTCATGGGGAATTCCCCATCATTAATGGATGAATATGTGACAGTGCCTAGACCTATATTAAAAAGTACTGGATTGTCAGTTAAAGAGCAGGTACTCCATTCTCTCTTAACCTTAATAATGAAACACGGTTATTGGTTTTCACTAGATAAAAGAAGTCAATTAAACCTGAAGGTTTGGAAACAAGTAGGAAAAGCTTTAAGAAGGGCTCATCAAAATGGGGAGCTGATTAATGCTGAACTATGGTCTGCTTTTAACTCAGTCACTTTAGCTTTACAGCCTTTTCAGTCAGATTCAGGAAAAAAAAAATATCTGATAAAGAAATCAAGGAACCTCTCGTATCTGTGACACTCCAGAAGGCATTCCTAAGGTGGTAAATAAAGACACAGTTCAAAAGGAGTCTGGTAGTGACTCTGACTCCTTTAGCCCAGCTAGTGAGGAGGACAGATGTTCCAAACCACTATATCCAGATCTGGGCAAAAATAGAAAAGAGAAGAAAAGGGATGGGATGAAGGTTGAGCGGTCTACTTTGCTCTCTTGATTCCCTCACCTTAATATACAAGGCACAAAAGGGGCTGAGATGGCTTATCCAGTAATTAACCAGCCTACTGCCCTGCCAGAAGAACCTCGATATGCTATTGCTAATAGAGGAAAAGACATAGGTTTCAATTCCCATACTCATCTGAAGTTGGGAAAATACTTTCAGAGGAACATGATAGTGCGATGCAACCTAGTGTTCATATTGGGAATGATTCTTATAATTTATTTCCAGTAATCAGACAGCAAATTCCTGCTAATGATCAATACCCACAAGGTTATATTCAAGCTAATTATAATGCAGTTGAGTTTCAATATTTTAAACTACTTAAGAATGTTACTAGTACATATGGTCCAAATTCTCCATATGTTCAAGGAATTGTGGGAGCCTATGCAAATGATAATTTACTTATACCTTTAGACTGGGAAGCTATTACTAAAATTACTTTAGAACCTGGACAATACTTACAATTTAAGTCATTGTGGAGGGAAGAAGCAGAACACGTAGCTAGGCTCAATGCCCAACAGAATCCTCTGGGGGCTAATTTTGAGCAATCAACTGGTACAGGACAATGGAGTTCACTCCTAAACCAATGCCAACTTTCTGATGTGGCATTAGCTCAACTAAAGAATATATGTTTAACAGCTTGGCAAAAAATAGAGTCTATAGGAAAAGTAGGGAAATCATTTGTAAAAGTATTGCAAGGCCCTACTGAACCATATCCTGAATTTTTATCTAGATTACTTGTGGCTATAAAATGCTCTGCTACAGGAAAAGAACTGCAATGTGTTATTTTGCATATTTTAGGATTTGAAAATGCCAATGCTGATTGTAAAAAGGCCTTGATTTCAGTAAAACAACAAGGAGGCACTATGAAGGACTATATTAAGGCTTGCCTAGACATGGGATCTGGCACTTTTACAGCTAATTTATTACCTGCTGCATTAAAAGGGGGACTGGCTCAGGATAAAATGAAGTGTTATAACTGTGGAAAAGTTGGACATTTAATAATGGATTGCAGAAAAGGAAAACAGAGCAACAATCAGGGACATGAGCAAAAGAAACTGCCTCCAGGAGTCTTTAGAAAATGTGGTAAGGGTAGGCATCAAACCAATGAGTGTCGCACAATTAAGGATAGGTTTGAAAATCCTCTTACTCCAGGTCCTCAGGGAAACTTATCAATGGGCCTAGCTTGGGCCTGGGAGTAAACATCCGTTCCCTGTGAGTTCCAGGCTGGATCATCAGCTAATGAACCAGAATTCAAACTAAGGGTCACTGAGTTTTGTCATGCCACTTCACAAAGTGCTGCCTTAGACATTCCTGCTTACTGTGATTTTCAATTAACTCCTGAACAAAAAATACAGAAAATCCCTACTTGGATTTATGGCCCTGTTCCTCCTAATACAGTTGGATTGATACTGGGATGCAGCAGTCTAACATTAAAGGGTGTTTTGGTACTTATTGGGGTCATTGATGTTGACTATGATGAACCTATTAATATTATGATGTCCATATTGCAGCCTACTAAATTTACTAAAAATCAAAGGATTGCTCAAATACTCATTTTGCCATATGTTAAATGCTGAAATTGATCATATGATAGGATCAGTACAAACCGCTCAAAAAGAACATCAATTATACCATTCAAATGCAAAATCATTGTGAAAAAAATAATAAAATTACATGGCAACAAGCTAGACAAATTGTACACTCTTGTACAATGTGTCAAAAATAGTCATTCCTTATTTACCACAAAGCACTAATCCTAGAGGAATTAATAATGAAATTTGGCAGATGGATGTCACTATCTTTCCTGAATTTGGGAAGCTTAAGTATATTCATCATTCAGTAGACACTTACTCAAATATCTCATGGGCCAAGGCATTGGCCTCTGAAAGGGAAGATGCCATCATAATTCATTTATTAGAGGCATTTTCTCTATTAGGGAAACCAAAAACTATAAAAACAGACAACATTCCTACATATTTATCTAAAAAATGTCAGGCTTTTTTTTGTTACTTATGATATTTATCATAATATAGGAATATCTTATAACAGCACAGGCCAAGCCATCCATAATAGAAAGAAAAAAATCAAACTTTAAAAAACATGCTTTTAAAACAAAAAGGGGGAGAATATATGGATACCCCAAGGAAAAGATTGATGAACACTCGGTTTACTTTAAATTTTCTGACAACCCAGAAGGAGTTATCTGTAGCACAAAAACACTGGAAAACAAAACCGTAACCACCATTAATGCAACCAGTTTTATATCTAAATGTCCTCACTAAGTCTTGGCTCCCAGCAGAAATATTTCGTTGGGGTTGAGGATATGCTTATATTTCCACAGGTGGTCAGAAGTTGTGGGTTCCTGATAAATGTATTAAATTGCAGGACGGCCACTAAAAGAAAAAGAGAAGAAATTGAAGAAACAAGAGAAGGAGTGGAGAAAATGAATATTACTGAAAGCGGCACTGCTTATTGTTTTCCTCTACCAGCCAGCGTCAGAGTAAATCCATCAACACGGGGTCAACTTAAGAAGCTGAGTCAAGAGGAAGAAAAATTGGTAAAGCATCAAGGAGCTCTGCTTACCTCATCCTCATTATTCTTGGCTATGCTTGCAATCGTGTAGATGCAGGTAAGCTCCAGCAAAGAAGAAAATTTTACCTATTGGTCATATATCTCACCCACCTTTGATGTGAGGCATATCTTAGTTTGATACTACCATAACTGTATATACTAATGAAACTTCATGGATGCCAGGACCTTTAAAACCAGAAGAGGAAGGAATGATTATGCTTAACTATACTACAGGAGTCACAGGTCCTCCTATATGTATAGGAAAGGACAGCCATTGTTTAATTCCTCATTTACAAGCATGGCTGTCAATTCAAAGAAATTCTGCAAAAAGGGAATCAGGTAGAAAATTGTTCTTATTAGCAGCACAAAGTTTTAATGGCACAGAAATCAATGACTTTAGAGTACCTCCAGATCTAACTCCATGTAACACTCCTGCCTTTTCTCTAATGGGTACATTATACATTGTGTAGAGGAGAATTTAAGTGAATTTTAGTTAATACTTCCTGTGGAAGTGTCATTGATTGGAGTCCTATTGGCTCTGTTTGCTCTAAAGGCTTAGGAGGAGATCTGAGGTGGCATAGGAATCTATTACTGCATGAGATTTCTACTTCAGCAAATAGTCCCATTCATTGGCATGGGGGAGGAATATCTAGTACTAGTCCTCACATTACTGGATTTGCTACTCAACACCACATATGGAAAATTAGTGCTGCTATGCATTCTTTAACCGCATGAACAGGAATGATGTCTAATATAACTGATCATAACTATACTCTGACCTTTACCAGGAATGTGACGCATTATATTCAAGCTCATGTCAGAATAGCCTATCTGATTCTTAAAGGAAAGATTACCTGGAAACAAAGTACTGGAGAAATACATTGTTATAATTGTTTCTTGTATTCATGTATTAATTCTACCATACAATTATGGGCAAATGAAAGTTTTTATTTCCTAAGAGCATGGACAGGGTTGTGGATTCCTGTTTCCCTTGATAGACCATGGCAAGATTGCCCCGTGACTGGAATGCTTTGGGTGTTAGTTCTTTTTTGAATGTCTGGTAAAACTCCCCCATGAAGCCATCCAGGCCTGGGCTTTTGTGTGCTGGGAGAGTCTTGATTACCTCTTCAATTTCCTTAGTTGTTATTGGGCTGTTCAAGTTTTCTATATCTTTCCGGTTTAGTTTTGGGAGACTACGTGTTTGTAGAAATTTGTCCATTTCACTTAGATTGTTGAATTTGTTGTCATATAATTGTTCATAGTAGTTGTTAACGATCTTTTGTATTTCTGTGGTGTCGGTTGTTACCTCTCCTCTTTCATTTCTGATTTTGTGTATTTGGTGCTCTCACTTTGTTTCTTGGTAAGTTTATCTAAGGTTCCATCAATCTTGTTTATCTTTTCGAAACACCAGTTTTTTGTTTCATTGATGCTTTGAATTTTTGTTTTTTTTTTTGTTTGTTTGTTTGTTTGGTCTTTATGTCATTTACTTCTGCTCTGATCTTTTCTATTTCCTTCCTTCTACTTGCTCTGGGGTTTTCTTTTTGTTTGCTTTCTAGTTCTTTAAGTTGTGAGATTAAATAGTCTATTAGAAATTTTTCTTGTTTCTTGAGGTAGACCTGTAGTACTATAAACTTCCATCTCAGAACTGCTTATCTGCATCCCATAGATTTTGTATGTTATATGTTCATTTTCATTGGTTTCCAGGATGTTTTTAATTTCTTCCTTGATCTCTTCAGTAACCCATTTATTGTTTAATAACATGCTATTTAGCCTCCATGTGTTCAAATGTCTTTGCATGTTCTTCTTGCAATTGATTTCTAGTTCCATGCCATTGTGATCTGAGAAGATGCTTGATATGATTTCAATTTTCTTGAACTTATAGAGACAATTTGTGTCTTAACATGTGGTCTATCTTTAAGAATGTCCCATGTGCACTTCAGGAGAATGTGAATTCTGTAGTTTTGGGGTGTAATTCTCTGTAGATATCTATTAAATCCATTTGGTCTAGTGCTTCACTTATAGTCTCTGTTTTCTTGCTAATTTTTTGTCTAGAGGATCTATCCAATGATGTCAGCAGGGTGTTGAAGTCCCCTGCTATGATTGTATTGCTGTTGATTTCTCCTTTGAAGTCCTCCAGAAGATTTTTGTTATATTTTGGTGTTCCTATATTGGACGCATATATGTTTATCAAGGTTATATCTTCCTGTTGGATAGATTGTGTCAATATTATGTAGTGGCCTTCTTTGTCTCTAGTTATGGCCTTCATTTTGAAATTTATTTTATCAGATATGAGTATTGCTACCCCAGCATTGTTTTCCTTTTCCTTTGCTTGGAAGGTTTTTATCCCCATCTTTTCACTTTCAACCTATGTAAGTCTTTTGTTGTGAGGTGGGTCTCTTGTAAACAACATATATGTGACCCATGCTTTCTTATCCAGTCAGCTACTCTGTGTCTTTTTATCGGAGCATTAAATCCATTTACATTTAAGGTGATTATTGATATGTACCTATTTATTGCTATTTTTGTTTAGTGTGGTTATATTTTTCTTCCTATTTCTCCTGCTAATTACAGGAGTCCTTTTAACTTTTCTTGTAGTGTTGGTTTGGGGCTAATGTATTATTTAGCCTTTTTAAAATTTTTTTTTGTCTGGGAAGCTCTTTATTTGACCTTCTATTTTGAATGATAGCCTTGCTGGGTAGAGTAGTCTTGGAGTCAGATCCTTGTTTTTCATGACCTTGATTACTTCATGCCATTACCTTCTTGCCTGTAGTGTTTCTGTTGATAAGTCAGCTGAGAGCCTAATGGGGTTTCCTTTGTAGGTAACCTGTTGCTTGTCTCTTGCTGCTTTTAGGATTCTCTCTTTGTCTTTAATTTTTGGCATTTTAATTACTATGTGTCTTGGTGTGCCCCTGTTTGGTTTCTTCTTACTTGGGGCTCTTTGTGCTTCTTGAACTTTTTATTTTTTTATTTTTTAAATCTTTATTGTTGAATGTAGAATGTGTTACAGATGTTCCACATTTTTTCCCCCATTGACTCCCTCCTCCCCACTCCCGCCTCCCTCCCGCCTTTTCCCACACTATTGTCTGTGTTCATTGGTTATGCATATAAGTTCTTTGGTTTATTTCTTCCCACCCCCCAGCCCCTTTCCCTTTGAGGTTTGTCAGTTTAGCAACCAATTTGTACTTCTTAATCCCTTCACCTTTTTCACCCATTCCCCCAAACCCCCTCCCATCTGGCAACCAACAAAATGTTCTCTGTATCTATGAGAATGTTTCTGTTCTATCTGTTCATTTTGTTTGTAGATTCCATTGTTGATAGATATGTATTCATTGCCATTTTGTTTGTTCATATATTTTATCTTTATCATCAAAAAGACCCTTCATCATTTCATATAATAACGGTTTGGTGGTGATGAACTCCTTTAACTTTTTCTTGTCTGGGAAAGTCTTTATATGGCCATCGATTCTAAATAACAGCTTTGTAGGATAGAGTAATCTTGGTTGTAGGTTCTTGCTTTCCATCACTCTGAATATTTCTTGCCACTCCCTTCTGGCCTGCAAAGTTTCTTTTGAGAAATCAGCTGACAGCCTTATGGGAACTCCCTTGTAGGTAACTAGCTGCCTTTCTCTTGCTGCTTTTAAGATTCTCTCTTTGTCTTGAACCTTTTGCATTTTGATGATGATGTGTGTTGGTGTGGGCCTCTTGGGGTTCATCTTGTTTGGGACTCTCTTTGCTTCCTTGACTTGTATGTCTGTTTCCTTCACCAAGTTAGGAAAGTTTTCTGCCATTATTGTTTCAAACCGGTTTTTGATTTCTTGTTCTCTCTCTTCTCCTTCCGGCACCCCCAAGATGCGAATGTTGGCATGCTTGAGGTTGACCCAGAGGCTCCTTACACTATCCTCATTTTTTTGGATTCTTTTTTCTTTTTGCTGTTCTGATTGGGTGTTTTTTGCTTCCTTATATTCCAAATCGATGGTTTGCTCTTTGGATTTACATACTCTATTATTGAGGCTGTGTAAATTATTCTTTATTTCAGTTAAAGCCTCCTTCGTTTCTAACTGTGCATTGATCATTTCTGACTGGTCTTTTTTTATGCTCTTGAGGCCCTCACTGAGTTCATTGAGCATCGTTATAAGCAGTACTTTGAACTCAGCATCTGTTAGGTTGCTTATCTCCATTTCGCTTAGTTCTTTTCTTGGGATTTTGTTCTGTTCTTTCATTTGGGACCTGTTTCTTTGTCTCCTCATTTTGGCTGCCTCCCTGTGTTTGTTTCTGTGTATTACTTAACAAGCGGTATGGGGCTAGCTGAGACCAGATGCTGCTCGTTTGAAAAAATTTAGGAAAACCTGAAGCAGGATCCAAGTCAGGCCAATCCTATGGTTAAGCAAGTGCCAACAGCTTGGGTGGGCCTGAAAGTTGGGTGGGGCGGGGTGAGGCGGGGCCTCAGGGAGTCACCAGGGCGGGGATCCCAGTGTGAGCCAGATTGCTGGAGTCCCAGATATGGCAACTGTCTGCCGCCCCAGGGAAGGTCTCACCAAAGGAACAAAGGCCTCTGACAGCACGTTTGTCCCAGAGAAAGCCCCCTCTCCAGCCCTCGCTCCAGTGCCAAACAGCTCTTCCCTGTATGTCTCTGGTGCCCCTCGAGCTGCCTCCCCTCCAAGCTTAGAGGGAGAGAGTCCGATAAGTCCGTGTGTGGGCCCTTTAAGGAGCTGCCTGGGGCTCCAGCTGCGTCAGCTTCCCTGAGCCTCAGTTCCTGCTGATTTTTCCAGCCAGAATTTATGGGGACTTCTCTTCCTGGCACTGGAACCCTGAGCAGGGCGCCTGGTGTGGGACGGGGACCCCTCAGTCCTCAGGGAGGACCTTCCCAGCCGAGGTGTCCTCCTGATTTTTATCCCCAGACGTGGGTGTGGGACCAGCCCATCCGTCTCCGCTCCTCCTACCAGTCTCAATGCAGCTTCTTTAATTCCGTAGTTGTAGGACTTCCATTCAGCTTGATTTCAGGCGGTTTTGAATGGTGGTTGTTCTGTAGTTTTGTTGTAACTTGGATGTGGTTGTGGGAGGACGCAATACTGCATTTACCTATGCCGCCATCTTAACTGGAAGTCTGCTTCTTGAACTTGAATGCCTTCTTCCTTCACCAAATTAGGGAAATTTTTTTGTCATTATTTCTTCACATATATTCTCTAACCCTTGCTCATTTTTTTTTTTTCCTTCGGGGACTCCTATGAAGCAAATATTATTACGTTTCCAGTTGTCCCACAGTTCTCTTAACCTGTGTTCCTGTTTTTTAATTGTTTTTTCCTTTTAGTGTTCTGACCTGTTGATTTTTTCTACCTTGTCTTCTAATTCACTGATCTGGTCCTCCGCTTCCCCTACTCTGTGGTTTAGACCTTCCAATGTGTTCTTTATTTCTGATATGTCATTCTGCATTTCTTCTTGGTGGTTTTTAATTTCCAACTCGTTGATTTTCAACATTTCTATGTCTTTTCTCATGGTATTCATGTCCTTACACATGCTGTTGAGCTTCCTCAAGATCATGGCTCTGAATTCTAGTTGTGTTAACTTGCTTAACTGTACCTCATTTATCTCATATTCGGTAGAGGTCTCTTGTTCTTTCATTTGGCATTTGTTTCTTTGTTTCATTATTTTGGCTATCACAGTGGGCTTTAGAGCCTGCCAAATTTTGCCTGTGGGTGTTAAAATTCTGCTATTTGAGGCTCCCTCTCCTTATTTTGAATGAGCGTGGAAGAACCCAGCTTAAACACCATTGTCAAGTCTTACTTTCCTGGGCTGAGTTGCAAGCCCAGGAAATGTTCAGTTATCCTCTAGTTTCTTGCCTGGAGGCTATTAGTGGCAGTTACTTGAAGAGCCTTGAGTTCTCAGTTGAATGAAAAACTCCCTCAGGTGCTTAGTTAAAGGGGATTTCCTGAAGGTGGGGCAGATGCTGGTTGTTAATGAGCTACTATTTGCATTTCAATTGCCTACAGGGTGGGGTTGAATCTCTGAGGGAGGGGTTGCTACCTCTCCCCAGAGCCCTGAGAAGGAGTAAGATGGCCATCGGCTTGCATGTCTGCAACTCAGCAAAAGCTCTGATCACCTCCAAATCCAGAGTTTCCCCACACAGTTCCAGTCCCATCCGCCCTCCCTCTGCCGGAGACAGTGGCTATTTTAGCATCTGTCCTGGCTCTGTACTGTGGCGCTACTTGGGAGTGTTACCCTGAGGGTGCTGCTCGCAACTAAGGCCGGTGCTATCTGTGGGCTCCCAGACCCCCTCTCATGCCTCCACAATCCTACCAGGATTGAGTCAGTGTCTTTGGTTATATGGTCCTTGCAAGCTGCTTTTCTGTTCCTTTTTCCTGATGATTTGTCTTTATTTTAGTTGTAATTCCAGTTTGGTCCTGGGAGATGGTCTTTGTAGCTTCCATTCACTCCACAACCATTTTGGAGTCTTTGGGAATGCTTTGGAATGTTGCCAGGAGATCCTTAAGAAGAAGAAAAAGATTTGTAGGACTTATGATTGCTGCCATACTAGGACTTATAGCCATCACAGCTACTGCAGCGATGGCAGGGATTGCATTACATAACGAAATCCAGACCGCTGACTGTGTGCGAGAATGGCATAAATGTTCAGAACAACTTTGGGTGGCTCAAAAACAAATTGATACTGATATACAATCTGAAATAGCTGACTTAAATCAAGCTGTAATTTTGTTAGGTGATCAACTACAGCGTTAAAAAAATTGTGTAACTTTAAAATGTGATTGGAGTCAATCTTCTTTTTGTATTACATCTGTACCTTATAATGCAACTGAGTTTCCATGGGAATGTGTTAAAAAAAATTTGTTAAATTATGGCAATTTAACCAAACATATAATGGCCTTACAAACCAAAATTCATAGTACTTTTAAAAAACAGTTAGAAACTTATTATAATGACGATGTGTTGCAGGGTATAATGAAAGATTTATCAAATTTAAATCCTATTGAACATATTAAGAGATTATTTGGATCAATACTTTGATGTTTTTATTAATCATTATTACTTTTTGTTTTGTGCTTAGTCTGTGGAAGGCACAAGCAACAACAAGTAATGTGGGCCAGGAGTGCTGTTTTTTCTATAATGCTTCACAAGCTGGTGCAAAACAAAAAGGGGGAAATGATGGATCCTTAAGTACTGAAGGACAGCCAAGGACAATTTTCCTGTGTGATCTTGCAAGCAAGACATGCAGATTAAGGAACTGCAAGCAGTTCCTGAAACAAATTCTTGAAACTGTCTCAAGGTTCATGAGGCCCATTGTGTTTTCATTATAGAGTAAACAAACCATAAAACTTAAAAATTAAATAATAACAGCATTGGAACTAGTCACTGCTTGATTAACATTATTTGTGCGCATATAGTTAAAGGTTAGATATTAACATAAAGATAATCTCTGTTCTCTGTTATGCTTTGTTTGTGCTAAAGTAGTTACTCACATACTTTGAAAATGTAATTGTTAAACACTGTAATAAAAGCTATGGTGAGCTTGAGATCAATGCTACATGCCAGAGCAAGCTGTAGCCCTCTGTTCATCTTGAATACATCTTGCCTGCTGATGCTTTCTTCTCATCTTCGATCATTTTAAAGTCAACACTTGCATCCCTGGCATGAGTCCTACTTGGTCATGGTGAATAACTTTTTAAATGTATTGCTGGATCCAATTTGCTAATATGTTGTTAAGGATTTTGGCATTACGTTCATCAGGGATATTGCCCATTTTCTTCATCTTCACGTACTCCTATGATGCAAATGTTATTATGTTTCCAGTTGTCCCACAGTTCTCTTATGCTATCTTCCTGTTTTTTAATTATTTTTTCCTTTTGGTTTTCTGATTGGTTGATTTTTTCTACCCTGTCTTCTAATTCACTGATCCGGTCCTCAGTTTCCTCTACTCTACTGGTTAGTCCTTCCAATGTGTTCTTAATTTCTGCTATGTCATTCTTCATTTCCACTTGGTCAGTTTTCAATGTTTCTATACCTTTACTTATGGTGCTGATGTCCTTCCTCATGCTGTTGAGCTTTCTCAAGATCATGGCTCTGAACTCTACCTCTGATAATTTGCTTAGCTGCATTTCATTGATCTCATCTTTGATAGACGTCTCTTGTTCTTTCACTTGAGATTTGTTTCTTTGTTTCATCATTTTGGCTATCTCAGTGGGTTTTGGAGCCTGCCAAATTTTCCCTGTGGGTATTGGTGTTCTGCTGTTTGTGGCTCCCTCTACTGGGTTTAGATGAGCCTGGGTGGGCCCATGTTAAACACCACTGTCAAGTCTTACTGTCCAGGGTAGATTTTCCAGCCCAGGAAAGATTCAGTTTTCCTCTAGGCTTTTTCTGGAGGCTAGTAGTCTCAGTTACTCAGTGCCTTGGAATGTAGCCCTGGTGTTCTACCCAAGAGGATTTCCAGAGGGCAGAATAGATGTTGGTTGTTAATGAGCCTCAAATTTTATTTCTTTGCCTCACCTTGGAAAGGCTGAATCTCTGAGGGGTGGCAGCTGCTGCTTTTCTTCACAGCTTGGATAAGAAGCACACTGGCCACCGTCCTTTGTGGCTGAAACTCAGCAAAAACTCTGAGTGCCCTCCAAATCCCGGGTGTCCCCACAGACTTCCAGCCCAGTCTGCCCTCCCTCTGCCATAGCCCCCAGGTGAGTGGCTGTGGCTATTTTAGCACTCTGTTTTGGCTCTCTGGGCTGTGGATTGGGTTTGGTATTCATTCTCCAAGGGCGCTTCTCATAGCTAAGACTTCTGCTGTCCTTGGACTCCCAGCCTGCTACCCTCTTGCACCTCCACAGATCCTACCAGTGTCCCTGGTTATATGGTCCTGTCCTGTTGCTCTTTTTCAGAGGATTTGTCTTTATTTTAGTTGTAATTCCTGCTTGGTCCTGGGATATTGTCTGCATAGCTTCTATTTACTCCACCTCTTTTTTCACATCTTTTAAGCCTATCTTGTGGGCAGCTGAGTCGCACAGGCCTTTCTGATGCTACCGCACCCTGTAGGTCCCTAGGGTAAGTGGCTTGCACATTCCCTCTGGGGACCTGGCTCTATGCCTATGTTATGTGCTTCTGGGTCGCACAGGCCTCTCTGGTGCTTCAGCGCCCTGCAGTTCCCATGGGTAACTGGATGGCACAGTCCCTGCTGGGTCACACAGGCCTTTCTGGTGCCCCCACACCCTGCAGTTCCCTTGGGCGAGCAGCTGGATTGCACCAGTCTCTCTGGGGCTCCAGCTTCCCACTGCACTTGTGAGCTACTGGACTACACAGGCCTTTGTGGAGCCCCAGGTCCTGCTGTTGGTGGCTGGGAATTGCTGCTGCCCTGTGGGGCTCAACTCCTGCTCAGCTTTTGCTATAGATTTTGAGTATGGGTCTCATCTGCTGGTTTATGCTTTTGTTGCCTGGGGATGGATTTCTGCTCCCCAACCTCTGTTCCTGGGGGTGTATCTGGACTCTGATCGGGCTGCTCTTATGGGGGATGGTGCTGGGCTCTGGGCTGCCCATGGCTTCTGAGACCACACCTTGGGTACTCCACTACTGTGCACCGGTCTATGTTGACACAGAGTGTCCACTGGTCCAATGGTGCCAAGTGCACTGGTGGGCTCAGGTTGCTGGGCAATAGCTGCTCCCACTGCCTACTCCCAGGGAAGACCGGGATCTTTCAAAATGGTGGGACCTCCCAGCAGCGCAGAGAGAAGGGCCCTGAAGGGTCGCTTACTGCAGTAGCTGGCTGCTCTCATTCACAGCACAGGAACTTTATGTTCTGCGTTGTCTCTTCACTGCTCGGGTTTGGTCGTCCACCTTCATGTCCACTCACGCTCACTGACTCTCTCACACACTCACCCTTCCTTCTGTCCTGCCCGCCACAATCTACACCTGATTTGTACTTCTTTATTCTGATTTGGTGCTTTTTAAAACCCCTGCTTTCTCAGTGGGAAGTGTTCACAATTAATACAGCCTTCCACTGCTCTCCATGGGCTCCCAGCCTGCCCGCACAGGCCTCTGCAGTTCCTAGCAGGTTCAATTTGGCATCCTCTTTCTGTCTCTTATAGATTTGGGTTCTCTCCAGCTGCTTTTCACTTGTTTTTTTTTTTTTTTTCCCCGATGATTTGTATTTATTTTGTTTGTATTTCCAGTTTGGTCCTGGGATATAGTCTGTGTATTATCCATTCACTCTACCACCATTTTTCCTCCTGTGAGACTTGTTTTAAAGTAAAGTCTTTTTGGTGCCTCTTCTTATTTCTCCAAAAGCCTTTCTTTAGACTCAGTAGGTGTGGGCACAGAGGCCAGAAATCTTTAATGTTGAGAGATATTGACGACTGAATACAGAGAGAAGGCATGGTGGAATGGAGTGATGTTATTGTTTGGAAGGAGAGTGCCCATCCATAAAAATGTCTGGTAGATGTTTTCTGGAATTTGTTCTCTGTTTCACTAGAACTTGATTCAAGCTCACTGGGCTTCTGTCTCACTAAAAACCTATCCATGTTTTTCATAAATCTTTATTTATTCATTTTTATTAATTAATTTTTGTTACAGATGTTTCTCCATTCACCGCCACTGATTCCCCCCTCACCCCTGCCCTGTCCCCAGCTTTGTTGTCCATGTCCATTCTTCATGCATACATGCATATACGTTCTGTGGTTTATCTCTTCCCCACCATGCCATCTTCTGGTGATTGTCAGTCTGTACCCCACTTCCACATCTCTGGGACAACCCCATTCCTCAGACTGTTATGTTCATTATATTCCATATATAAGTGAGATCATATGATACTTGTCTTTCTCTGTTTGGCTTGTTTCACTTAGGATGATACTTTCTAGGTCCCTCCATGAGGTCTCAAAGGATAAGAGATCTTTCTTTCCTACAGTTGCGTAGAACTCCATTGTGTATATGTACTACAGCTTTTTGATCCATTTGTGTACTGATGGACACTTGGGCTGTTTCCAGATCTTAGCTGTTGTAAATAGTGCTGCTACAAACATGGGGGTACATATATTCTTAATGATTGTTGTTTCAGGCTTCTTAGAGTATAGTCCTAGAAGTGGGAACACTGGGTCAAATGGCAGTTCAATTTTTAATTTTTTGAGGTAACACCATATTGTTTTCCATAGTAGCTGCACCAGTCTGCATTCCCACCAGCAGTGTACTAGAGTCCCCTTTTCTCCATACCCTCGCCAACACTTGTTGTTTGATGATTTGTTGATGGCGGCCATTCTGACAGGTGTGAGGTGATACCTCGATGTTTTAATTTGCATCTCTCTGATGATTAGTGATGATGAGCATTTCTTTATATGTCTCTTCACCATTTGTATGTCCTGTTTGGAGAGGTTTCTATTTAGTTCCTCTGCCCATTTTTTAAGTGGATTCTTTATCTTCCTTTTGTTGAGTTGCATGAGCACTCTATATATATTGGAAATTAACCATTTATCTGATATATCATTGGCAATTATGCTCTCCCATACAGTGGGTAGCCTTTCTGTTTTGATGAATGTATCTTTCGCTATGCCGCTTTTGAGTTTGATGTAGTCCCATGTGTTCATTTTCTCCTTTGTTTCTATTGCCTTAAGTGGTGTATCAGTGAAAATTCTGCCGCATATGATGTCCGAAATTTTGTTGCCTACAGTTTCTTCTAGGATATTTATGGATTCATCAGTCGCATTTAAGTCTTTTATCCATTTTGAGTTCATTCTTGTGTATGATGTAAGTTGATGGTCTAGTTTCATTTTTTTGCATGTAGCTGTCCAATTTTCCCAACACCATTTATTAAAGAGTCTGTCCTTACTTCACTGTATGCTCTTGCCCCCTTTGTCAAATATTAATTGAGCATATGGTCTTTGGTCCATTTCTAGGTTCTCTGTTCTGTTCCACTGGTCTATATGTCTGTTCTTGTGCCAGTACCAGGCTGTTTTGATTACGGTGGCTATATAGTATAACCTGAAATGTGGTAATGTGATCTGTCCAACTTTGTTCTTCTTTTTCAAGATTGCTGTGGCTATTTAAAGTCTTTTTTTTGGTTCCATATGAACTTTTGAAGTATTTGTTCTAATTCTGTGAAGTATGCCGTTGGTATTGGGGATTGGATTGAACCTATAGATTGCTTTGGGTAGTATGGACATTTTAATGATGTTAATTCTTCCAATTCATGAACAGGGTATGTGCTTCCACTTTTTTATATCTTCCACTATTTCTTTCTTCAATAACCTGTAGTTTTCTGCAAATAGGTCCTTTATTTCATTGGTTAAGTTTATTACTAGGTATCTTAATTTTTTTGCCACAATGGTAAAAGGGATTGTTTTCATAGTTTCTCTTTCTGTGAGTTCATCATTGGTGTATAAGAATGCCATCAATTTCTTGACGTTATTTTTGTATCCTGCTGCTTTTCCAAATTCATTTATTAAGTCTAGTGAATTTTTGATGGAGTCTTTGGGGTTTTCTACATATAGTGTTATGTCATCTGGAAATAATGACAGTTGCACTTCCTTCTTTCCAATTTGGATCCCTTTTATTTTTTCTTCCTATCTGATTGCTGTGGCTAAGACTTCCAGTACTGTGTTAAATAAGAGTGGTGAAAGTGGGCATCCTTGCCTTGTTCCAGTTCTTAAGGAAAATGCTTTTAGTTTTTTCTCATTGAGTATGATGTTGGGTGTAGGTCTTTCATACATGGCCTTTATTATGTCTTTATATAATCCCTCTATTCCCACATTGCTGAGCGTTTTTATCAGAAATGGATGCTGGATTTTGTCTATGGCTTTTTCGGTATCTATTGATATGATCATGTGGTTTTTATTCTTTATTTAATTTATGTGGTGTATCACATTTATTGATTTGCGAATATTGTACCAGCCTTGCATCCCTGGGATGAATCCCACTTGGTCATGGTGGATAATTTCTTTGGTGTATTGCTGGATCCGATTTGCTAGTATTTTGTTCAGGATTGTGGTGTCTATGTTCATCAGAGATATTGGGCTGTAGTTTTCTTTCTTTGTATTGTCTTTTTCTGGTTTTGGAATCAGAATTATGCTGGCTTCATAAAATGAATTTGGAACTCTTCCTTCTTCTTGAAATTTTGAAATAGTTTGAGGAGAATGGTTGTTAATTCTTCTTTGAATGTTCAGTAAAACTCCCCGTGAAGCCATCCAGGCCTGGACTTTTGTTTGCTGGGAGAGTCTTGATTACATCTTAAATTTCTTCTGTTGTTATTGGTCTGTTTAGGTTTTCTATCTCTTCTTGGTCCAGTTTTGGGAGATTGTGTGTTTCTAGAAATTTGTCCATTTTGCTTAGATTGTCGAATTTGTTGCTATACAATTGTTCATAGTTGTTGTTAACAATCTTTTGTATTTCTGTGGTGTCAGTTTTTACTTATCCTCTTTCATTTCTGATTTTGTGTATATGGGTTCTCTCTCTTTGTTTCTTAGTGAGTCTAGCTAAGGGTCAATTGATCTTGTTTATCTTTTCAAAAAACCAGCACTTTGTTTCATTGATCCTTTGAATTGTTTTTTGGATTCTATGTTGTTTATTTATGCTCGGATCTTTACTACTTCCTTCCTTCTACTTGCTCTGGGGTTTTCTTTTTGTTTGCTCTCTAGTTTTTAAGTTGTGAGGTTACATAGTCTATTAGAGATTTTTTGTTTTGTTTTTTGAGATAGGCCTGTAGTGCTATGAACTTCCCTCTCAGAACTGCTTTCACTGCATCTCATAGATTTTGTGTTATATTGTCTTCATTTTCATTGGTTTCCAGGAGGTTTTCAATTTCTTCTTTGATCTCCTTGGTAACCCATTCTTTGTTTAATAACATGCTATTTAGCTTCCATGTTTTCAAATGTCTTTGTATGTTCTTGCAATCGATTTCTAGTTTCATTCCATTGTGATCTGAGAAGATGCTTGATATAAATTCAGATTTCCTGAATTTGTAGAGACTTATTTTATGTCATAACATGTGGTGTCTATCTTTGAGAATGTCCCATGTGTAGTTGAGGAGAATATGAATTCTGTAGTTTTTGGGTGTAATTCTCTGTATATATCTCTTAAATCCATTTGGTCTAGTGCTTCATTTAGAGTCTCTGTTTCCTTGCTAAATTCTTTCTAGAGGATCTATCCAGTGATATCAGCGGGGTGTTGAAATCCCCTGCTATGATTGTGTTGCTATTGATTTCTCCTTTGAAGTCCTGCAGAAGATTTTTAATATATTTTGGTGCTCCTATATTGGGTGCATATATGTTTATCAAGGTTATATCTTCCTGTTGGATAAATCCTGTCAATATTATGTAGTGGCCTTCTTTGTCTCTAGTTATGACCTTCATTTTGAAGTCTATTTTTATCAGATATGAGTATTGCTACCACAGCTTTTTTTGTTCTTTCCATTTGCTTGGAAGATTTTTTTCCATCCCTTCACTTTCAATCTATGTGAGTCTTTTGTCGTGAGGTGGGTCTCTTGTAAGCAACATAGAGATGAGTCCTGCTTTCTTATCCAATCTGCTACTCTGTGTCTCTTTATGGGAGCATTCAATCCATTTACATTTAAGGTGATTATTGATATGTACTTATTTATTGCTATTTTTATTTAGTGTGGTTCTATTTTTCTTCCCATTTCTCCTGCTAATTACAGCAGTCCTTTTAACATTTCTTGCTGTGCTGGTTTGGTGGTAATGTATTCCCTTAGGCTTTTTTTTTGTCTGGGAAGCTCTTTATTTGACCTTCTATTTTGAATGACAGCCTTGCTGGGTAGAGTAGTCTTGGATTCAGATCCTTGTTTTCCATGATCCTGATTACTTCATGCCATTCTCCTGTGGCCTGTAGTGTTTCTCGTGAGAAGTCAGCTGAGAGCCTTATGGGGTTTCCTTTGTAGGTAACCTGTTGCTTATCTCTTGCTGCTTTTAGGATTCTCTCTTTGTCTTGAATTTTTGGCAGTTTGATTACTATGTGTCTTGATGTGGGCCTGTTTGGGTTCTTCTTACTTGGGGTTCTCTGTGCTTCTTGAACTTGAATGTCTTCTTCCTTCACCAAATTAGGGATGTTTTCTGTCACTATTTCCTCATATATATTCTCTAACCCTTGCTCATTTTCTTCTTCTTCAGGGACTCCTATCATGCGAATGTTATTATGTTTCCAGTTGTCCCACTGTTCTCTTAAGCTGTTTTCTTGCTTTTTAATTATTTTTTACTTTTGGTTTTCTGATCGGTTTATTTTTTCTACCCTATCTTCTAATTCACTGATCCAGTCCTCAGCTTCCCCTACTCTGCTATTTAAACTTTCCAATGTGTTTTTTTTATTTCTGATATGTCATTCTTCATTTCTTCTTGGTGGTTTTTAATTTCATACTGGTTTATTTTCAACATTTCTATGTCTTTACTCATCGTGCTCATGTCTTTACACATGCTGTTGAGCTTCCTCAAGATCATGTACTTAATTCTAGTTCTGTTAACTTGCTTAATTGCACCTCATTTACCTCATCTTCGGTAGAGGTCGCTTGTTCTTTCATTTGGCTTTTGTTTCTGTGTTTCACCATTTTGGCTATCACAGTGGGTTTTGGAGTATGCCAAATTTTCCCTGTGGGTGTTGGTGTTCTGCTGTTTGTGGCTCCTTTTCCTGGGTTTGGATGAGGCAGGGAGGACCCACTTTAAACACCACTATCAAGTCTTACTTTCCTGGTTAGAGTAGCCCAGGGAATGGTTGTTATCCTCTAGCTTTTTTGCCTGGAGGATATTAGTAGAGGTCACCTGAAGAACTTTGGTTTCTGAGTTGACTGAAAAACTCCCTCAGGTGCTCAGTGCAAGAAGATTTCCAGAGGGTGGGGCAGATACTGGTTGTTAATGAGCCTGGATTAGCATTTCAATGGCCACCAGTGGGGTTGAATATCTGAGGTAGGAGCCATCGCCTCTCCGCAAGGCCCTGGGAAGGACTAAGATGACCACAGTCCTGCGTGGCTGCATTCAGCAAAAGCTCTGAGCACCCTTCAAATCCCGAGCATCCCCACACAGTTTGAGTCCAGTCTGCCCTCCCTCTGCCGGAGCCCAAGATGAGTAGCTGCTGCCAATTTAGCCTCTGTCCGGGCTCTGCAACGTGGAGCCTCTGGGACTTACCCCAAGGGTGCTGCTCCCAGCTAAGGGCGGCCGAGGCTGCGGCAGCTCCCAGCCTAGTGCATAGCACCCAGCCGAGGTCGCAGGTCCCAGCCGAGGTGGGCGCATGTCCCAGCCAAGGCCACAGGATCCACCCGAGTGCGCAGCTTCCAGCCAAGGCCACTGGTCCCAGCTGAGACCACAGCAGGTCCCAGCGGGGGTTGCAGGTCCGAGTTGAGTCCGCTGGTCCCAGTTGGGGCCGCAGCAGGTTCCTGCTCAGGCCCTGCGGACCGTGGGCTCCTGGCCCCCTCTCGCGTCCTCGCAAGCCTACCAGGATTGAGTCAGTGTTCCTGGTTATGTGGTCCTCCAAGCTGTCTTTCTGTTGCCCCTTCTGACGATTTGTCTTTATTTTAGTTGTAATTCCAGTTTGGTCCTTGGAGATGGTCTATGTTGCTTCCATTCACTCTGCTGCCATTTTCTCTCTCTTAAATCTTTAGGTAAATGCTTAACTCTTTAAATTTTGGCCTTTCATCATTGATAAGACATACTTTTTCCTTTTCAGCACTTCTTTAGCTGTATCCCCAAGTTTTGATATGAGTATTTTCATTATTGTTCTGCCACAGAAATTTTAATTCTGTCATTTTTCTTTGATACATCAGTTACTTCAGAGTGTGTCTTAATTTTGAAACATAAAGAAATAATCCAGTTATTGTTTAGTTGTTGATTTGCAACTTATTTGCATTGTGATCAAATTTCAACTTTTTAAAATATGTTGAGACTTGCTTTTGGCTTAGTACATGGTTACATTTTATAAATGTTCTTTATGTGTATTCTATAGTTGTTGGTTGCAGTATTCTATACATTGACTATTAGTTCAAGTTATTAATTCTACTGTTCAAAAATTCTATATCCTTAGAGACAGTTTTTTTTTTTTTTGTCTTTTTGATTGGCTACTGGGAAAGTTGATATAAGACCTCCCTCTCTAATTACATATTTGTTTATTTCTCCTTTTAGTAAGTTAATTTTTTCTTTATATATTTCAAGATAATGTTAAAAGTACAAAATCATTCCTGGTGAATTAAACCTTCTATCTTTATGGAATTACATTCTATATCTTTAATAATCCTTTGCTTTTAAGTGCATTTTGTCTGCTATGAATATAGCTATACGTGATTTCTGTCTCTCATATATTATTTGTGTGACTTATCTCTCTCCATCTTTACATTATTAACCTATCTGTATTCTTTTTTTTTTTTTTATCCTCACCTGAGGACATTTTTTCCATTTCTTGTTCATATAGAGTGGGAGGGAGAGAGAGGAAGAGAGAGAGAGAGAAACATCGACGTGAAAGGGACACATCGAGTGGCTGCCACCCGCACGACCAACCAGGGCCAGGGACAAACTGCAACCGAGGTATATGCCCTTAGCGGGAACCGAACCCCAGTCTCTCCGGATCGCAGGCCGATGCTCTAACCACTGAGCCAAACTGGCCAGGGCCGTATTCTTTTATATTGGATTTGTCTCTCTTAAATAGGATTGTATTTATTAATCCTATTTGATGATATTTGATTTTAATTTGATCATTTAACTCATAAAAATCTAATAAAATTATGGATATATTTGGAACTCAAACTATCATTTTATTTTGTGCTTGAATTGGTCCCAAATATGTTTCTTTCACCTTTTCTTTCTTGACTTTTTTAAAAAAAATTACAATTAAAAATTTTTTAAATTATTTATTCTCTCTACTAGTTTGGAAATTTACATCTTGTTGCTATTATTTTAATAGTTATATCCTATTAATTCCTATATACAGAACTACTTTATCAAAGTATAAATTTAATAAATACCTAAATCACTTCTGATAGGATAAAAGGCCCTTAGAAAAGTTCAACCCCTTTTATGCCCCTCCTGATGTGTTTTCTTTTTTAAAAAAATTATTAATTTATTTTTGTTACAGATGTTTCTCCTTTCCCCCCACTGAATACTCCCTCCCAACCCTGTCCCCATCTTTGCTGTCCATGTCCATTGTTCATATACACTTGCATATAAGTTCTGTGGTTTATCTCTCCCTCACGACCCCCTCTTCTGGGGATTGTCAGTATGTACCCCACTTCAATGTCTCTGGGACTACCCCATTCCTCAGACTGTTATGTTCATTATATTCCACAAATAAGTGAAATCATTTGATACTTGTCTTTCTCTGTTTGGCTTGTTTGGCTTAGGATAATACTTTCCAGGTCCCTCCACGTCATCTCAAAGGATAAGAGATCTTTCTTTCTTAAAGCTGCGTAGTACTCCATTGTGTATATGTACCACTGCTTTTTTAATCCATTCATCTACTGATGGACACTTGGGCTGTATCCAGATCTTAGCTATTGTAAATAGTGCTGCTACAAAAATGGGGGTACATATACTCTTTCTGATTGGTGTTTCAGGCTTCTTAGGGTATATTCCTAGATGTGGGATCACTGGGTCAAATGGCAGTTCAATTTTTAAATTTTTGAGGTAACACCATATTATTTTCCATAGTGGCTGCACCAGTCTGCATTCCCATCAGCAGTGTACTAGAGTTCCCTTTTCTCCACACCCTTGCCAACACTTGTTTGAAAATTTGTTGATGGTGGCTATTCTGACAGGTGTGAGGTGATACCTCATTGTTGTTTCAATCTGCATCTCTCTGATGATTAGTGATGCTGAGCATTTCCTCATATGTCTCTTAGTTATTTGTATGTCCTGTTTGGAGAGGTGTCTATTTTGTTTCTATGCCCATTTTTTAATTGGGTTCTTTGTCTTCTTTTTGTTGAGTTGTATGAGCCTTTATATATATTAGAAATTAACCCCTTATCTGATATATCATTGGCAGTTATGCTCTCCCATACAGTGGGTTGCCTTTCCATTTTGATGATTGTATCTTTTGCTGTGCAGAAGCTTTTGAGTTTGATGTAGTCCCCTGTGTTAATTTTCTCCTTTGTTTCTGTTGCCTTAGGTCATATATCAGTAAAAATTCTGCTGCACATGCTGTCTGAAATTTCATTGCCTACAGTTTCTTTTAGGATTTTTATGGATTCATGAGTCACATTTAAGGCTTTTATCTATTTTGAGTTTATTCTTGTGTACGGTGTAAGTTGATGGTCTAGTTTCTTTTTTTCTTTCTTTCTTTCTTTCTTTTTTTTTTTTTGCATGCAGCTGTCCAATTTTCCAAACACCATTTAGTAAAGAGGCTGTCTTTACTCCATTGTATGGTCTTGCCACCTTTGTCAAATATTAATTGAGCATATGGCCTTTGGTCCATTTCGGATTCTGTTCTGTTCCACTGGTTTATATGCCTGTTCTTGTGCCAGTACCTGGCTGTTTTAATTACAGTGGCTTTGTAGTATAACCTGAAATCAGGTAATGTAATCCCTCCTACTTTCTTCTTCTTTTTCAAGATTGCTGTGGCTATTCGAGTTCTTTTTTGGTTCCATATGAACTTTTGAAGTATTTGTTCTAGTTCTGTGAAGTATGTCGTTGGTATTTTGATTTGGATTGCAGTGAATCTATAGATTGCTTTGGGTAATATGGACATTTTAATGATGTTGATTCTTCCAATGCATGAAAAAGGTATGTGCTTCTACTTTGTTATGTCTTCCTCTATTTTTTTTCAATGAGTGGTAGTTTTCTGTGAATAGGCTTTTTTTTCATTTTTTTGGTTAAGTTTAATCATAGGTATGTTAATTTTTTTCCACAATGGTAAATGAGATTGTTTTCTTAGTTTCTATTTCTGTGAGATCATCATTGGTGTATAAGAATGCCATTGATTTCTTGACGTTAATTTTGTATTCTGCTACTTTGCCAAATTCATTTAAGTGTAGTAAATGTTTGATGGAGTCTTTGGTGTTTTCTACATATAGTATCATGTCATCTGTGAATAATGACAGTTTCAATTCCTCCTTTTCAATTTGGATTCCTTTTATTTTTTCTTCCTGTCTGATTTTTGTGGCTAAGAGTTCCAGTACTATGTGAAATAAGAGTGGTGAAAGTGGGCATCTTTGTGTTGTTCCTGTTCTTAAGGGAAATGCTTTTAATTTTGGTCCATTGAGTATGATGTTGGCTGTAGGTCTTTAATATATGGCCTTTATTATGTCGAGATATGATCCCTCTATTCCCACGTTGCTGAGCATGTTTATCAGAAATGGATGCTGTATTTTGTTGAAGGCTGTTTTGGCATATATTGATATGATCATGTGGTTTTTATTCTTCATTTTATTTATGTGATGTATCACATTTATTGATTTGCACATATTGTACCAGCCTTGCATCCCTGGGGTGAATCTCACTTGGTGAATAATTTTTTTGATGTATTGCTGGATTCTATTTGCTAGTATTTTGTTCGGAATTTTTGTGACTATATTCATCAGGGATATTGGCCCCTAGTTTTCTTTCTTTGTAGTGTCTTTTTCTGGTTTTGGAATTAGAATTATGCTGGCCTCATAAAACAAGTTTGGAAGTCTTCCGTCTTTTTGAATTTTTTGAAATACTTTGAGGAGAATGGGTGTTAGTTTTTTTTTTAATGTTCTGTAAAACTCGCCCGTAAAGCCAACTGGGCCTGGGCTTTTGTTTGCTGGGAGAGTCTTGATTACCTCTTCAATTTCCCTAGTTGTTATTGGACTGTTCAAGTTTTCTATCTTTTCCTGGTTTAGTTTTGGGAGACTGTGTGTTTCTAAAAATTTGTCCATTTCACTTAGATTGTCGGATTTGTTGCCATATAATTGTTCATAGTAGTTGTTAATGATCTTTTGCATTTCTGTGGTGTCAGGTGTTACTTCTCCTCTTTCTTTTCTTTTTTTTTTTTTTTTAAATCCTCACCTGAGGACATTTTTCCATTTTTTGTACAGATAGATTGGGAGGGAGAGAGAGGAAGAGAGAGAGAGAGGGAAACATCGATGTGAAAGGGACACATCGAGTGGCTGCCACCCGCACGACCAACCAGGGCCGGGGACAAACTGCAACCGAGGTACATGCCCTTAGCGGGAACCGAACCCGGATCTCTCCGGACTGCAGGCGGACGCTCTAACCGCTGAGCCAAACTGGCCAGGGCTACTTCTCCTCTTTCATTTTTGATTTTGTGTATTTGGGTTCTCTCTCTTTGTTTCTTTTTTTTTTTTTTTCTTTTTTTTTTATGAATTTTTATTTATTTTTTTCTTACAGATATTTTACCTTTTTACTCCATTGGCACCCCCCACCCCTCCCCCCCCTCCCCCCTGTCCCCGGCTTAGTTGTCCATGTCCATTGGTCATGCATACATGCATATAAGTTCTGTGGTTTATCTCTCCCCCCCCCATCCCCTCTTCTGAGGGATGTCAGTCTGTGCCCTACTTCCATGTGTCTGGGTCTACTGTATTCCTCAGACTGTTATGTTCATTATATTCCGTATATAAGTGAGATCATGTGGTATTTGTCTTTTTCTGCTTGGCTTCTTTCACTTAGGATAATACTTTCCAGGTCACTCCATGTCATCTCAAAGGATAAGAGATCTTTCTTTCTTACCGCTGCATAGTACTCCATTGTGTATATGTACCACAGCTTTTTTATCCATTCGTCTACTGGTGGACACTTGGGCTGTTTCCAGATCTTAGCTATTGTAAATAGTGCTGCTATGAACATGGGGGTACATATATTCTTCCTGATTGGTGTTTCAGGCTTCTTAGGGTATATTCCCAGCAGTGGGATCACTGGGTCAAATGGAAGTTCAATTTTTAATTTTTTGAGGTAGCGCCATATTGTTTTCCATAGCGGCTGCACCAGTCTGCATTCCCACCAGCAGTGTATTAGAGTCCCCTTTTCTCCACACCCTCGCCAACACTTGTTGTTTGATGATTTGTTGATGGCGGCCATTCTGACAGGTGTGAGATGATACCTCATTGTTGTTTTAATTTGCATTTCTCTGATGATTAGTGATGTTGAGCATTTCTTCATATGTCTCTTGGCCATTTGTATGTCCTGTTTGGAGAGGTGTCTATTCAGCTCCTCTGCCCATTTTTTAATTGGGTTCTTTGTCTTCCTTTTGTGGAGTTGTATGAGCACTCTATATATATTGGAAATTAACCCCTTGTCTGATACATCATTGGCAATGATGTTCTCCCATACAGTGGGTTGCCTTTCCATTTTGATGATTGTTTCTTTTGCTGTGCAGAAGCTTTTGAGTTTGATGTAGTCCCATGTGTTCATTTTCTCCTTTATTTCTGTTGCCTTAGGTGATGTATCAGTGAAAATTCTGCTCCGTATGATGTCAGAAATTTTGTTGCCTACATTTTCGTCTAGAATTTTTATGGATTCACGGGTCACATTTAAGTCTTTCATCCATTTTGAGTTTATTTTTGTGTATGGTGTAAGTTGATGGTCTAGTTTCATTTTTTTGTATGTAGCTGTCCAGTTTTCCCAACACCATTTATTAAAGAGGCTGTCTTTACTCCACTGTATGCTCTTGCCACCTTTGTCAAAGATTAATTGAGCGTATTGCCTTGGGTCCATTTCTGGGTTTTCAGTTCTGTTCCACTGGTCTATATGCCTGTTCTTGTGCCAGTACCAGGCTGTTTTGGTTACAGTCGCTTTGTAGTACAACCTGATATCTGGTATTGTGATCCCACCTACTTTGTTCTTCTTTTTCAAGATTGCTGTGGCTATTCGGGGTCTTTTTTGGTTCCATATGAACTTTTGAAGTATTTGTTCTAGTTCTATGAAATATGTCGTTGGTATTTTGATGGGGATTGCATTGAATCTATAGATTGCTTTGGGTAGTATGGACATTTTAATGATGTTAATTCTTCCAATCCATGAACAGGGTATGTGCTTCCACTTTTTTATATCTTCCTCTATTTCTTTTTTCAATGACCTGTAGTTTTCTGCAAATAGGTCCTTTACTTCTTTGGTTAAGTTTATTCCTAGGTATCCTAATTTTTTTGGCGCGATGGTAAACGGGATTGTTTTTTCAGTTTCTCTTTCTGTGAGTTCATCATTGATATAGAAGAATGCCGTCGATTTCTTGACGTTAATTTTGTATCCTGATACTTTGCCAAATTCATTTATTAAGTCTAATAGATTTTTGATGGAGTCTTTAGGGTTTTCTATGTACAATATCATGTCATCTGCAAATAATGACAGTTTCACTTCCTCCTTTCCAATTTGGATCCCTTTTATTTTTCTCTCTTTGTTTCTTGATGAGTCTAGCTAAGGGTCCATCAATCTTGTTTATCTTTTCGAAACACCAGCTCTTTATTTGTCCTTTGAATTTTTTTTTTTTTACTCTATGTCATTTATTTCTTCTCTAATCTTTACTATTTCTTTTCTTCTACTTGCTCTGTTTTTTTTTTTTCCTTTTTAGTTCTTTAAGTTGTGAGGTTAGATTGTCTATTAGAGATTTTTCTTGTTCCTTGAGGTGGCCTGTAGTACTGTGAACTTCCCTTTCAGAACTGCTTTTGCTGCATCCCATAGATTTTGTGTGTTCATTTTCATTGTTTTTCAGGACGTTTTTAATTTCTTCCTTGATCTTCTTGGTAACCCATTTGTTGTTTAATATCATGCTATTTAGCCTCCATGTGTTCAAATGTCTTTGTATGTTCTTCTTGCAATTGACTTTTAGTTTCATACCATTTTGATCTGAGAAGATGCTTGATATGATATCAACCTTCTTGAACTTGTAGAGACTTAGTTTGTGTCCTAACATGTGGTCTATCTTTGAGAATGTTCCATGTGCACTTGACAAGAATGTTAATTCTGTAATTTTGGGGTGTAATTCTCTGTAGATATCTATTAAATCCATTTGGTCTAGTGCTTCACTTAGAATTTCTGTTTCCTGTCTAATATTTTGTCTAGACGATCTATCCGGTGATGTCAGCGGGGTGTTGAAGTCCCCTGCTATGATTGTATTGCTGTTTATTTGTCCTTTGAAGTCCTCCAGAAGATTTGTAATATATTTTTGTGCTCCTCTATTTGGTGCATATATGTTTATCAAGGTTATATCTTCCTGTTGGATAGATTGTGTCAATATTATGTAGTGGCCTTCTTTGTCTCTAGTTATGGCCTTCATTTTGAAATTTATTTTATCAGATATGAGTATTGCTACCCCAGCATCTTTCTTTTCCATATGGTTGGACAATTTTTTTACATTTCTTCACTTTCAAACTATGTGAGTCTTTTGTTGTGAGATGGGTCTCCTGTAAACAACATATAGATGAGTTCTGCTTTCTTATCCCATCAGCTACTTTTGTGTCTTTTTATCAGAGCATTCAGTCCATTTACATTAAAGGTGATTATTAACATGTATTTATTTATTGCTATTTTTGTTTAGTGTGATTATATTTTTCTTACAATTTCTTCTACTAATTATAGCAGTCCTTTTAACATTTCTTGCAGTGCTGGTTTGGGGCTAATTTATTACCTTAGCCTTTTTTTTTTTTTGTCTGGGAAGCTCTTTATTTGACCTTCTATTTTGAATGATAGCCTTGCTGGGTAGAGTAGTCTTGGAGTCAGATCCTTGTTTTTCATGACCTTGATTACTTCATGCCATTCCCTTCTGGCCTGTAGTGTTTCTGTTGAGAAGTCAGCTTAGCGCCTTATGCAGGTCCTTTTGTAGGTAACCTGTTGCTTGTCTCTTGCTGCTTTTAGGATTCTCTCTTTGTCTTTAATTTTTGGCATTTTAATTACTATGTGTCTTGGTGTGGGCCTGTTTGGTTTCTTTCTTTCTTGGGGTTCTTTGTGCTTCTTGAACTTGAATGCCTTCTTCCTTCACCAAATTAGGAAAATTTTTTGTCATTATTTCTTCACATATATTCTTTAACCCTTGCTCATTCCCCCCCCCCCTTCGCGGATCTTATGAAGCAAATATTATTACATTTCCAGTTGTCCCACAGTTCTCTTAAGCTGTGTTCTTGTTTTTTAATTGTTTTTTCCTTTTAGTGTTCTGACCTGTTGATTTTTTCTACCTTGTCTTCTAATTCACTGATCTGGTCCTCCTCTTTCTTTACTGTGCTGTTTACACCTTCCAATGTGTTCTTTATTTCTGATATGTCGTTTTTCATTTCTTCTTTGTGATTCTTAATTTCGAACTGGTTGATTTTCAACATTTCTATGTCTTTACTCTCAGTGCTCATGACCTTACTCATGCTGTTGAGCTTCCTCAAGATCATGGCTCTGAATTCTAGTTCTGTTAACTTGCTTAACTGCACCTCGTTTATCTCATCTTCAGTAGAGGTCTCTTGTTCTTTCATTTGGCATTTGTTTCTCTGTTTGACCATTTTGGCTATCACAGTGGGCTTTGGAGCCTGCCAATTTTTTTCTGTGGATGTTGGTTCTCTCCTGTTTGTGGTACTCTCTACTGGGTTTGGATGAGCGTGGGAGGACCCACATTAAACACCACTGTCAAGTCTTACCTTGCTGGGCAGAGTTGCAATCCCAGGAATGGTCCAGTTATTCTCTAGCTTTTGCCTGGAGGCTGTTTGTCACAGTTACTTGAAGAGCCTTGGCTTCTCAGTTGAATAAAAAACCCCCTCAGGTGTTCAGAGTAAGGGCATTTCCAGAGAGTGGGGCAGATGCTTTTTGTTAATGAGCCTTAATTTGCATTTCAATTGCCATTGGGTGGGGTTCAATCTCCGAGTGAGGGGCCACTGCCTTTCCTCAGAGTCCTAGGATGGAGTAAGATGACCACTGTCCTGCATGGCCACAATTCAGCAAAAGCTTTGATTGCCCTCCAAATTCTGAGTGTCCCCAAACAGTTCCAGTCCAGTCTGCCCTCCCTCTGCTGGAGCCCAAGGTGAGTAGCTGTCATTATTTTAACGTCTGTCCTGGCTCTGCACTGTGGAGCCGCTTGGGAGTGTATCCCTGAGGGCACTGCTCACAGCTAAATCAGCTGCTATCTGTGGGCTCCTAGACCCCCTCTCACGCCTCCGCAATCCTACCAGAATTGAGTCAGTGTCCCTGGTTATATCATCCTCCAAGCCATGTTTCTGTTGCTTGTTCCTGATAATTTGTCTTTATTTTTGTTTTAATTCCAGTTTCATCCTGGGAGATGGTCTGTGTAGCTTCCATTCACTCCACCACCATTTTGGAATCTCCTGATGTGTTTTCTCATTGTACAATACTTTAAGTTTATTTTTAAAAAACAGAATGGATGTTTTAATGATTCCTTCTTCCACCTATGTTCACTTACATTGTCCACGTACTATTAGTTTTCATGCTCTTTATTCCTTCCAGCTTTTCATTCTTCTAAGACCATTTTCCTCCTGAAGTACATCCTTTAGAATTTCCATTAGTTTAGTGTGTTGGTTCAAAATTCTCTTAGTTTTGTTTGTCTAAAAATATCTTAATTTACTCTCGTGTTGAATATTTTCATGAAAGATGCCACCCTTAGGATCTCAGCTTAGTGTGGGCAGGATCTCCCATAAGCATCCCCATCCAGGCTCTGACCAATGAGCCAAAGCCCTAGTGTGAAGTGCCTGCATGCCCTTAGCTCCTTTGGTAGGAGAATAATGTCTATTTCATCCGTGTTGCCAGAGATGCTTAAAAAAGATAACAGATGGAAAATTCCTAGCACAGAGGAGAAAGGAAACCAAGGGTAGCTATTTGTATTTTAACAGAAAGCCTTACTTCCCAAACTTCAGATTTTTACAATTTATGCTTTTGCAACTGGAAAAGAAATGTGTCTTCCTTAGAGCCACCAGTGCCTGAATCTTTGCAATTGGAGGTGTCTCCCAACACCTTGACACATGATACCAGAGATAAGAGATGCTCAATATCCAACTGGAGCCAGCTTAGCAAATGTTCCTCTCACCCCCGCATGGAGAGACCGTCTCTTTGTTTTAATGCACCAGCCAAGGTACCTGATACACAATCTTTTTCATTTCAACTTTTTTGTCAGAGCTCTAAGGTCTAACCTTTGTTTTTTTATCCTCACCCGAGGACATTTTTTTTTTTTTTGCATTTATCTTCAAATAGAGTGGAAGGGAGAGAGGAAGGAAGAGAAAGAGAGAGAGAAACATTGATGTGGGAGAGACACATCAACTTGTTGCCACTCACAGGACCCCAACCGAGGCTGGGGACAAACTGCAACCTAGGTATGTGCCCTTAGCGGGAACCGAACCTGGGACTCTCTGGTCTGTAGGCTGACGCTCTAATCATTGATCCAAACCAGCCAGGGCTAGTCTTTGTTTTTTTAGTGCCACCAGGTCCAACTGCAGATCACCTGATTTGGTGATGAAACCATACAAATGCAGAACAAGAATCTGCTTAGAGGACAGGGTCAGATGTCATAGTACTGGCGAACCCAAGGAAGAGTCTGAAGACAGCTCTTTAAGTTAATGCCAGCATCACCCCAGACTCTGCAAGGTGACCAATATGCCTTCTCTCTACCTCCACCACTCTCCACCCTACACTACCACCACCACCCCACTGTTCCACTGAAAATTCTGAGATGGAAGTTGCTTCATCTTTAAGTTTGAATTATCTACTCTAAGGAGTTCTAAGTATTGGGCTTGGAAATAAAACATAAAGGATCAAAAAAGGAGAAACATCTGTAACAAAAATTAATTAATTAATTAATTATAAAAAAGTAAAACACAAAGGATCAGGTGATGTATTTGGCAGGCTGAAGGGCATCAGATTGTCACTTATTTCCAAGTATTAGCAGTCAAGAGCAAGCAACACCAACAACTTTGCACTTGGGCAGTCCACTTGTGCAGTGCATGACACCACCACCCTGACCCCCCAAAACCCCAAAAGGACTTTCTAGCTACATTCCACATGAGAGAAAGAAGACATGCTTTCCCCAAACCAGAAGTAAGAGAAAATAGAGTGTTATGGACTGAATTGTCTCTCTCCAAAGTTCATATGTGGAAGTCCTAACCCCTACTACCACAGAATGTGACTGTGTTTGGGGGTAGGGCTTTTAAAGAAAAGACTAAGTGAAAATGAGGCCATTAGGGTGGGTCATGATCCAATCTGACTGGAGTCTTTATAAGAAGAGGAAATTTAAACATCAGGAGTGGGCACACAGAACGATCCTGTGAAAAGGCAGCAAGAGGGTGGCCACCTGCCAAAGAGAGGCCTCAGTTGAAACCAATGCTGTAGGCACCTTTAATTGGACTTCTTGCCTCCATAACTATGAAAAAAGTAATTTCTGTTAAGCCCCCCACCAAGTATGTGGTACTTTGTCATGGCAACCTGAGCTAAGACATGGAGTCACTGGCTTCATGGCCCATTCACTCCAGACAGCTCTGCATGCTGTTTTTATGGAGTTGCTTCTTCTCTGGGGCCACTAATGCCTAGTCCAGCACAGGTGAAGTCCTTTCAAGACTCAAAGAAGAACCACCTAACAACATATCCTTGAACCAGGAAATAGAGCAGTCATGGCAGAAAACTGTGGTTCAGAGCTCTAGTAAAATTGTGTTTCATTTCTTACACTCTTTTCTCAAGTACAAATTGAAGGAGGAAGATATTAATGAAGAAAGATTGTAGGGGAGAGGTTTTAACTATTACTAGGCCACTGACCCATTTTAAAATCCACAAAGCGACTTCCGGTCAAGATGGCGGAGTAGGTAAACGTGGTATGGCGTCCTCCCACAACCAC
This sequence comes from Molossus molossus, assembly GCF_014108415.1. Lineage (NCBI taxonomy): Eukaryota > Metazoa > Chordata > Mammalia > Chiroptera > Molossidae > Molossus > Molossus molossus. Next base: position 48,767,949 of record NW_023425355.1, read on the forward strand.
ATCAAAGTTACAAATAAACTACAAAACAACCATCATTCAAAACCACCTGAAATCAAGCTGACCGGAAGTCCTACAACTATGGAATTAAAGCAGCAGCCACATCCAGACTGGTAGGAGGGGCAGAGGCGTAAGGGGCAGCGGCGGCGGTGGCGCAACAGGCTGGCCCCACACCCAAGTGTGGCGGATAAAAAGGAGGCTACCTCGACTGGGAAGGTCCTTCCTGAGGACTGAGGGGTCCTCGTCCCACACCAGGTGCCCTGCTCAGGGTTCCAGTGCCAGGAAGAGAAGTCCCCATAACTTATGGCTGGAAAAACCAGCAGGAACTGAGGCTCAGGGAAGCTGACGCGGCTGGAGCCCCAGGCAGCTCCTTGAAGGGCCCGCGCGCAAACTTATCGGACTCTCTCCCTCTAAGCTTGGAGGGGAGGCAGCTCGAGGGTCCGGAGACATACAGGGAAGAACTGAGCTGTTTGGCACTGGAGCGAGGGCTGGAGAGGGGGCTTTCTCCAGGACAAACGTGCTGTAAGAGGCCTTGGTTCCTTTGGTGAGCCCTTCCCTGAGGCGGCAGACAGTTGCCATATCTGGGACTACAGCAACCTGGCTCACACTGGTAGCCCCACCCTGGTGACTCCCTGAGGCCCCGTCCCACCCCACCCAACTTTCAAGCCCACCCAAGCTGTTGCCACTTGCTTAACCATAGGATTGGCCTGTCTTGGATCCTGCTTCAGGTTTTTCCTAAATTCTTTCAAAGGAGCAGCATCTGGTCTCAGCGAGCCCCATACCTCTCAGTAAGTAATACACTGAAACAAACACAGGGAGGCAGCCAAAATGAGGAGACAAAGAAACAGGTCCCAAATGAAAGAACAGAACAAAACCCCAAGAAAAGAAATAAGCAAAATGGAGATAAGCAACCTAACAGATGCTGAGTTCAAAATACTGCTTATAAGGATGCTCAATGAACTTAGTGAGAACCTCAGTGAACTTAGGGAGGGCCTCAAGAGCATAAGAAAGGACCAGTTAGAAATCATGGATGCACAGTTAGAATTGAAGGAGACATTAACTGAAATAAAGAATAATTTACACAGCTTCAATAATAGAGTATGTAAATCCAAGGAGCAAACCATCGATTTGGAATATAAGGAAGCAAAAAATGCCCAATCAGAACAGCAAAAAGAAAAAAGAATCCAAAAAAATGAGGATAGCATAAGGAGCCTCTGGGACAACTTCAAGCATGCCAACATTCGCATCTTGGGGGTGCCAGAAGGAGAAGAGAGAGAACAAGAAATCAAAAACCTGTTTGAAACAATAATGGCAGAAAACTTTCCTAACTTGGTGAAGGAAACAGAAATACAAGTCCAGGAAGCACAGAGAGTCCCAAACAAGATGAACCCCAAGAGGCCCACACCAACACACATCATCATCAAAATGCAAAAGGTTCAAGACAAAGAGAGAATCTTAAAAGCAGCAGGAGAAAAGCAGTTACTTACCTACAAAGGAGTTCCCATAAGACTGTCAGCTGATTTCTCAAAAGAAACTTTGAAGGCCAGAAGGGAGTGGCAAGAAATATTCAGAGTGATGAAAAGCAAGAACCTACTACCAAGATTACTCTATCCTGCAAAGCTGTCATTTAGAATCGATGACCATATAAAGAGTTTTCCAGACAAGAAAAAGTTAAAGGAGTTCATCACCACCAAACCATTATTATATGAAATGTTGAAGGGTCTTTTTGATGATAAAGATAAAATATATGAACAAACAAAATGGCAATGAATACATATCTGTGGACAACTTAATCTACAAATAAAATGAACAGGCAGAACAGAAACATTCTCATAGATACAGAGAACATTTTGTTGGTTGCCAGATGTGAGGGGGGTTGGGGGAATGGGTGAAAAAGGTGAAGGGATTAAGAACAAATTGGTTGCTAGACTGACAAACCTCAAAGAGAAGGGGGTTGGGGGGTGGGAAGAAATAAACCAAAGAACTTATATGCATAACCTATGGACACAGACAATAGTGTGGGAAAAGGCGGGAGGGGGGCGGGAGTGGGGAGGAGGGGGTCAATGGGGGAAAAATGTGGAACATCTGTAATACATTTTACATCCAACAATAAAGATTAAAAAAAAAATCCACAAAGCTATGGATTCAGAAAAATACAGTCTGTATTAGTTTAATATGGCTGCAGTGACAAATTACCACAAACTTGGTGACTGGAAACAGGAGAAATTTATTCTTTCATAGTTATGGAGGCCAGAAGTTCAGTATCAGTTCCTCTGGGCTGAATTCAAGGTGTGGGCAGGGCTGTACTATTTTTCCTTGCCTCTTCTGGTTTTTGGTGGCTGCCAGCATTCCTTTGCTTGTGGCCACATCACTCCAATCTGTGCCTCTGTCTTCACATCCTTTCTCCTTTTCTGTGTGTCAGCTCTCTTGTCCTCCTTCTCTTAAGAACACCTGTGATTGAATTTAGGGCCCACTGACATGATCTAGGATAATCTCCTCATATCAATATTCTTAATTTAATCACATCTACCAAGACTCTTTTACTTTATAAGGTAACATTTACAGGTTCCAGGGATTAGGACTTGATATATTTGGGTGACCATTATTCAGCCTCCTACAGAGTCCAAACTCCTTCCATACAATTTCAGAAAGATCATGGACCCAGGTAGGAACATATGCTCTGGAGATGCATTTCACCACAGATATCCTGTGAATAGATACATTGCATATAGGTATATTTACTTACCATCTTCTCTACACCTCAGAATAAACTACAGTGCTGGTTAAACATCTAAAATCTAAAATCACACCCTCAGCCCCATTCCTAAATCAGAATCAACCAGAGGCCAGGCCTAGTAATCTACATTTCTAACTAGCTCCCCAAAATTTTTCTGATGCAGCCAGCCTTGTACCCATAGTTAGTATCCACAGTGAGTAATTAATTGGTTAACAGCCTTGGTGCCTAAAGTCCTCTCACTGTTAAATGGATACATTGCCACCTTCTTCATTGTAAGAGATGTCTGTGCAAGCCTATTTGCACAAAGAAAACCCTAATGTTCTTTTTTCCCCTCCCTTCCCACCATACAAAGGTAAAGTACTTTTATTTTTTATTTGTTTTCCATCCCACCTGGTGTTTAATGCACTTGGCCTCAAGGCGCGGAGTTGAGCCAAGGAAGAAGGAGAGGGAGAATGGAAGAGTCCTAACTCTTGCAGTCGGTGCAACCAAGCTGCACCTGACACCCAGCAGACCTGCGGGGCCTGTCCCCAGACCCCAGCCTTTTGTAAAATTTGCCACCGGCTGGGGGCTGTGCTGGGAGCCGCACCCCCTTCCCCTTTGATTGGCTGCGTGTCACGCTCTTTTGTCTCAGTGGACAGAGGATAAAAGCAGCTGCGGCTGCCGTGGAAACTGTGCTTCTTCCACTCGGCTCCCCCTAGCTGGGCGGTGGTGCAGAGCAGCTCTATCCCCGCAGCCCCGGGTGGCTTAGCAGCGGAGGAAGCGTTCATCCCTTTCCTCTGCAGGGCCGCAGAGGCCTAAGGCTACATCTAGGGCTGGCAGGCCGCTGCCAGACGGCAGAGCACAGGTAAAAAAAAAAAAAAGGGGACAAGATTAAGATTGACCCGCGTGGAGAGAGGAGGGGAATCCTCACAAGGACTGGGCACTCCCGGCTTGGAAAATCCAGAACTGCGAGGCTGGGCAAGCAAGGAGCACCCTTGTGGCTGGGCTGCGCTGGGGGAGGAGGTGGGGTGCCACTGGATGCTGCCTAGGGGTAGGATTTGCCTGGATTGAGAGGGGGCATTTAGGGGTGGAGGAGTCAAGGTGCCGGGGTGGGGAGAGAATCGAAAGCTGTCCGTCTTGAAACCCCTTTGCATCCCCTCATCTCATCCTGGGGAGGGATATGTGGGTGCCTGTCCAACTCTTATTCCCTTTCTCGGTGTCAGGTCCCCGAAGACGAATCCAAACTTGAATTCTGTGCAACTGATTGCAGAGCTGGTAGGCCGATGATTTACCGGGGAAATCAAATGGAGTGGGGGTTGCTTTGGCTTGTATTCAGAAGGTGGAAAAGGGAATTTTCCGCTTGGCTACAGCAGAGGGAGGGGGGGAAGAGGTGGGGAGAGGGAGAGCGGGATGAAGGATGAAGCTGTTTTTGACTCTTCCTTTCCCTGCCCTGCCCTGCCTTGCCCTACACGAAGGCGCAATCTGACGCCCTGTGGTCGGGGATCTGCGACCTCCACTGAACTGAGATCCACTGTACCCTGGAGACAAGCTTTCTCATGGAGGCCACCAGTTGCAGAGGCTGATAGTGAAATAAAAGGGCGCGCTTGTTCCTGAGCTTCTGTAAGAATCTGAAAGATAAGGGGTGGGGGCAGAGACACTTGGAGAAGGGGGTGTGGTTGAGACCTGAGACCATAAGATTAATAATATTTTATTTATTCCCACAAATCTGTGGGCACTGTGCTCTATTTTGAGAGCCCAACATCAGCTCTATACACTATTACACTTAGAAGCAACAGTTGCTGTCCTTGAAGGACTGGAGGGATGTGTGGCTGTCTAAAGCTTCCTGCTAATACTGGCTGGCTCCCTGAGGTTGTAATTGCCAGTCTGCTGGAGGATATTAGAGTTGTAGCCGGATACAAAATGTACTGCAGGATATTCAGGAAGGGAGAGAAAACAACTGTAACCTTATTAATCCTCTTTTATTACCCCCTCCATTATTTTTTTCTTTTTTACAGTCCCTACTGAGAAAGGAAGAAGGCAGAGACCCCCCGGCACGTCTGCAGATTAGGCTTTTCCAAAAAGCCCAAACATCGTGTTAGTATTCAGATACCCAATCATTGTTGGTCATGGCTAGCATCATTGCACGCGTGGGTGATAGCCGGAGGCAGAACGCACCCTTGCCTCCCTGGGCCCATTCTATGCTGAGGTCCCTGGGGAGAAGTCTTGGTCCTTTAATGGCCAACATGGCAGAGAGAAATCTGAAGTTGTTCTCAGGGAGGGTGGTGCCAGCCCAGGGGGAAGAAACCTTTGAAAACTGGCTGATCCAAGTCAATGGGGTCCTACCAGATTGGAATATGTCCGAGGAGGAAAAGCTCAAGCGCTTGCTGAAAACCCTTAGGGGCCCTGCCCGGGAGGTTATGCATTTGTTCCAGGCAGCCAACCCCAACCTAAGTGTGGCAGATTTCTTGCATGCAATGAAATTGGTGTTTGGGGAATCTGAAAGCAGTGTGACTGCTCATGGTAAATTTTTTAACACCCTGCAGGCACAAGGGGAGAAAGTCTCCCTTTATGTGATCCGTTTAGAGGTGCAGCTCCAGAATGCTATTCAGGCAGGGATCATAGCTGAGAAAGATGCAAACCAGACTCGCCTGCACCAGCTCCTTTTAGGGGCTGAGCTGAATGGGGACCTGCGCTTCAGGCTGAAGCATCTCCTAAGGTTGTATGCAAATGAGCAGGAGCGTCTTCCCAATTTCCTGGAGTTAATCAGAATGATAAGGGAGGAAGAGGATTGGGATGACACTTTTATTAAACGAAAGCGGACCAGGAGATCTGAGTCAATGGTGGAGAGGGCAACCAGCCCAGTGGCATTTCAGGGTTCCCTACGGATAGTGATCGGCAGTGCTGACTGCAATGTGATAGAGATAGATGACACCCTGGATGACTCAGATGAAGATGTGATCCTGGTGGAGTCTCAGGACCCTCCACTTTCTTCCTCTGGTTCTCCTCCCCGCAGACGCAGGCCCAGACCTTGGGATCAAGTGGTAGTTATTGATTCCCCCACCAGTTCTCAGGTTCAATCTCCTTCCACCAGTGGCAGTTCTGGATATAAGAATGACAGTCCTGGGGATATGTGTAGAGTCAGGAAGCGAAAATACACAATCTGCTGTTCATATTGTGGCAAGGAGGGCCACTCTAAGGAAACCTGTTACAAGAGCAACAAGGCTGAGGTGTTAGAGAATCTGATAATCACCCTGCAGGAGCTGACACATACAGAAGAGGAGGGGTCAAGAGAGGCTCCTGATGAACCCCATGACCTTTCTGAGCTACAGTGAGGTGCTATCCCCTAGTCTTAATCCTTAAGCTATATTCAGAGTCCAGTGATGGGAAAACTGGGGGAGGGGGCTTCTAATTGCATGAATTAACCACAAAGCAGCTTTCTTTTAGGGTGGAGGAGAAAGGGTCTTGGATACCAGCACAGTGGAGGAAGATGGCCTGTCCTCTGTCCTTGCTCCCCACCCTCACCTCTGCTGCCTAAGGGTCTATTTTCTGTGTGTACCCCTTTCCTTGATGGCTTTATTCTCTGTGAAAGTGGTATAATTCACTGTTAAATTTTCAAACAAATAAAAAGGTACAAAAGTAACGTACAAATTACTCCAAATCTTCCACCCTTATATAATCATTGTTAACACTTTTATGAATATCCTTTTACATATTTCCCTATACCAATGTATCCAGATAGATATATGTATAGATAAAAGTGTTCAAATATAAGTGCTGGTCTATAGTCTGTATTTTTTCACCAAACAATTCACATTGTGGGCTTCTTTCTATGTCAATAAATATATATCAGAATCTATTTTAATGTCTCTGTGGTATTATTTTAAGAAGTAAAGGAAAAGGGAATAACAGAAATATGGTAAAAAGCTGAAAAGGGGTGGGGTTGTACCATGAGGTGTGGTTTTTAGCAATCTCATTTCGCAGGTGAGGAAAAGAGGAGAAAGGGGCTGAAATATCCCCCAAAGGTAAATGGACAGAGCCCTTTTCTTCAACTGATTTGTCCCTTAGGTCACAGAGCCAAACTGTGACACACACTAGTTGACAATGCCCCAGTGCTTTCTGCTGTCACATATCCAGAGGAGTCTGATGCTGGAGTTACAGCCCAAAATGGGGAATCCAGAGGCTCCATTCCTGGTCCCTTTGGGGAGGGGCAACTCTCCTTCCTTTGGATGGATTTCTTAGATTACTGCTGCTGCTTCTAGATGACATCATGGTCACCACCAGGAATCTCTCCTGTGCGCTGAAACTGTCCTCTCCCCAGTCTCCAGTTAAGGAAAGGGGGAAAGCAGCTCCTCATGGGAGCCCAGCACCAGAGGCTCAGCTGATAGCGCTGGATGGAGCCTCAACCCTGTAAGTCCTGAAGCTACATGCTGGAGGACACAGCCAGCACAGGACCCCACACCAATCTGAGAATTGAGAATAGCTGTGGGTGGATGAAAAGCAATTTAGTGCCAGGATGCATGAGGGAACACAGGGATCAGAAAGCCATGCCATTTTAGCAGAGTGAAGGACAGTCATAGGGCAGGGGGAAGTGAGGGACTGTTCCAGGAACCCGCCCTGTCCCCTCTCCTGATCTCATATTGGAGGGTGATTAAAAAAAAAAAAAAGCACATGTTTGACCTCAGGCCCCAAGGGTCCCTGTGTCTCTTGTGGGTGCACAAGTTCCTCTCTGTGAGTAGAACAAAGCTAGGGGTATGGGAATGATTGCATTTAAGGCAGGGGGTAGGGAGTGAATTGAATGCATACACCTGAGGACCTGAAGGAATTTGTCATGCAGGAAATTGGTGCTCCACAGAGCTGAGAGGACAGAGTGTGCAGCAGTCTGATGCCTCAGAGGAGAAGCACGGAGCTGTGTGGGTAAGGGGAGAGCATTTGAGGTCACCATGGCCTGGGAGACTCACATGGAGATAGACAAGGATGGGATGCCTGGTAGGAATTGCAAATTTCAGGGTTTCACACAGAACTCTGGGCTATGCTGTATCAGGAATGGCACAGGTTGAGGGGCCCAGGAAGAGATATTGGGGTTCTAATTATGCTAGCAGTTAATAGGCCACTCACAGGGACTAAGGGACCCTAAAGGGGTGGGGGGCTGAAGCCAGACACTGTAAAAAGCCAGTGCAGCTTATCTGGGCTGCCATGCCAAGAACTTGCCTTGAAGGGTTTCCCTTTCCAGAAACAGCTCCTCATCTCCTCCCTGGCTTCTTGCTCCTGCTCCATCAAGGACCCCATAATCTGACCTTACAACTTCTTCCTCCCTCCATCCCCAGCCACACTCATATCTTGATGGAGGGGAGTGGAGGCTCTGCTTCTGTGCTCTGACATCACCCCTTCCCACCCCAACATTTCCTGTTTGCCTTAAGCTTCAGCATCTTTAACCCTCAAGGCCAGATGGAGACTGAGAGGGCCCCTCTGCCTTGGACCTTTTAGCTGAGACCGGGCCAGGAGCAAAAATGAGAAAGCCACTTCCTGAATCTCTTGGGGGCACCTCTGGGACTCTGGTAGCCACCGCTATCTTTCAAGAGCCAAAGAGGATCCCTCTGTGACCCCCAGGCAAGAGGCAGCTCCATTCAGTTTGCCACAGGGGCCCCGACACTTCCCAGCTCACATAGGATTTAACCCTTAATTCCTCTCCTTCCCTCAATAAATATACCCTTAAGGAAATATCTACCTCCTTCATCTAGTCCAGATTTGAATATCATTCCACTTCCTGCTCATCTTTTCTCAATTTTACTCTATAAACACTTGTTGAATATTTGCCCAAAGACATGGTTTATACTGCCACAATTTCTTTCTGGTACCAGGTAGAATAAAAAGATAAAATAAAGAACTGTCCATACCACTACCTCCTTTTCACTGGCATTAGCTTGGGGCTTCAGTAAAGACCGTTCCTTTGAAAACCTATTCTGTGACTCATGCCCTATTTCTTTCCTCTCCTATCCTCTTCTCTGTTGTGTAAATTTGAGATTGTCTAAATTTTTATTTCACCAACCTGATGAAACCTGACATTTATCTTTTATTTAATTTGTGTGGCACTGACTTTTCCTTGACTCAAGAAATATGTGTTCTCCTTAACCAGAAGACAAGGAAGTGATACTTGGGCATTCAGATCAGACTAATGGGGCTCGCCTATAAAAGGCTTCATTTCAAACTATGGATTTATTTTCTTCCTTTCTGCTTTCATTCTCATTGGTCACTAAGATGAAAATCACTCTGCCCTTGTCAGTTTGGCTCACCGGTTAGAGCATCGACCTGTGGTCCAGAGAGACCCAGGTTCAGTTCCTGCTAAGGGCATGTACCTCAGTTGCAGTTTGTCCCTGGCCCTGGTTGGTCGTCCCTTTCACACATCGATCTCTCTCTCTCTCTCTCTCTCTCTCTCTCTCTCTCTCTCTCTCTCCCTCCCTCCCTCGTCCTCTTTCTCTCTCGTCCTCTGTCTGAACAAAAAATGGAAAAATGTCCTCGGGTAAGGATTAAAAAAGAAAAAAAGATGAAAATCACTCTTTTGTCAGAAGAAACTGGCCTCTGAGTGCCCTTTTTCATTCTCTCTCTCCTTCCTGGAATTATTTACCTTTGGTTTTCTTGACACTCTTCTCCTATGTTCCCCACTCTCTGACCTTTTTGGTGCCTACTTCTCAGTCTCCTTTGCTGAATCTTCTTCCTCTTCCTGATTCCTTCATAACAGTAATAAAAATAAAAATAATTATAACTGATTTATTAAGAGCTTACTGTGGCCCTGGCTGGCTTGGCTGAGCAGTTAGAGCATTGGCTTGTGGTTCAGAGAGCCCCAGGTTCGGTTCCCGCTAAGGGCATGTACCTTGGTTGCAGTTGCAATTTGTCCCCGACCCTGGTTGAGTCCTGCAGGAGGCAGCCACTTGATGTGTCCTTTTCACATTGATGTTTCTCTCTCTCTCTTTTCCTCTTTCTCCCTCCCACTCTATCTGAACAAAAAATGGAAAGATGTCCTCAGGTGAGGATGAAAAAAAAGAGCTTACTGTATGCCAGGCACCCTGTATCGAATCCTTTAAATGCATTATCTTCTTTAATCATATCAACCTATAAGATAGGTATTACTATTAGCACATATTTCAGATGAGGAAACAGGCTGGAAAGTTAAGAAACTTACCTATAGTCATGCAGCTAGTTAGCAGTCAAGCCAGAGGTCAGACTCCAGGGTGAGAAGCTGAGGCTTCTTGTACATCTTGGCTCTCATATGTTCACAGGACCCCATGATGTAGGAGTTACTATCCACATATGATATATGAGGGAACTGAGGTGTGTAAATTCATATCTGCTTTTCCCAGGTGTGCTCTGTTTATGAGTATTTAGCAGAGGGCTAGTCCATTGTAGGCTTTTCAGTCATGGTATCAGTATTACTCTGCTAGAATGCATTACTCTGCTACAGAAGGATCGGGGGTGGGGGGGGGATGAAATATTGTCTATGTCATGAAGAAAGTCTGATGTTGTAACAGTCTGGCTCTAGAAGCTACACCAAGGCTGGCCCTTGACAGGCACAGGAGTGGATTCAAAAACACCTGAAAGCTTAATGATGATGATAACAATGATGAAATGATAAGGGAACACTTATAGAATCTTGAGGTGGATTTCTCCTGATTTTGTGTGTCCCCAAGGACTGTCTCCTTTTCCCACTTGTCAAATGCACCCCTATACTTTCAGATAGCTCAGTACCAGCTGATCATCCCCCTGTCAAACCACTTCCCTGAGCAATAGTTGGGAGCTAAGGGCAAGGAAAGCTGATCTTAGAGGGATACAGAGGCTCCCCAGTGTGTGGTGGGAAGGAGATATGACTGAGGTCTGAGGAGTCCTTTACAATTCAGGTAACTCTGAAATCCTGTCACTACCAGAGACCTCGGGGGCATGATAAAAGGTGGCAGAGAGAGTGAGGCTGGGTCTCACTCCTCATCATGAGGAAATGGGTGGATCTCCAGCTGTAGCATTTCATCTCAGACTAGAACTCACAATTTATGGACTCTCACAACTGCTACCACAGATATGGGCCTATTCACCATCCTCATTTTACAGACCAGGACACACACAGTGATGGTAACTTGCCTAAGATCAGACAGCTAGTAAGGGGTGGAGCTGGAATCAAACATTAAATCTGCTCCTTCTCAGGGCTGGAAGTCTACTAAAGTCCTCTCTAAGGTAATGGGTACAAAATATCTGATTCTTCTATCGGCTGCATGCTGGGTACAGGTTTATGAATTGTCATAGTCATGACCTAAAGTCTGCACAGTAGGATGGCCTTATTTCTTTTATTGAACAAGACAGAAAAATACTATCAGTTTAGGAAACTTCCTTCTCAGAGCCTGAAACTATCTTTTCCTCATATTTGTTGTGTCCAAATTCTGAGATGAGGTACTAAGATCAACAAACTGTTGGTAAGGATGTGGGCAGAGTCTCCCTCACACTGCTGGCAAGACTGACAACTGACATATTCTTTCTGGAAGGCCAACCAGGAAATGTATCAAAGGTTAAAATGTGAAAACTCCTGAATCTAGCAGTTTAAATTCCTGAAATTAATATTAAGAAAATAACTGGACAGATGATGGATTATAGAATTGCACACCTGAAGCCTATATAATTTTATTAACAATTGTTACTTCAATATATTCAATTAAAAAAGTTAAAGAAAAGAAAATAACTGAACAAGTGTAAAAAATTTTATGAACGGAAGATATGTACCCTAGCTTTTTTTTTTTTTTTTAATGGAAAACTGGAAACAACTTTAAAGACAATAAATCAAGTTTGGCTGAAAAAAGTAGGCTCTACATTGGGAGTGGAAATGCTACACATTTAAAACTTGGTGTGCCTTCAGATCATTGGGCCTAAACAGGCAAATGAGGTATGGCTCCGCTATAAAAAGGCTTAAAAGACCATCAATCCACCAGGTCATCTGTGTTATATTTGACACCCATCACGTCTTTTTATCAGCCTGGTCCTCCCCTTCATCTGGCAAAACCCTTGTTAAACTTTTAGTATCATCTCCCCTGGCACTCCCTCAGGTCAAGTTTCTCTGCTTCTCACTAGAGGTCATTCCTTATATCTTAAGTCATTTTGTTGTAACCGCTTATATAATTACCTGCCTTCCCCACTAGGCTTATATCTCCCTTGCCTAGCACAGTGTTGTTTGGATATATTGGCACAGAATCCAGGCACACTCCCACCTCATGTATTTGTATGGGCTGTTGTTAATGTTCCTCCAGTTGTCCCTGAGCCTTGGTCTCTCATCATGTTCAATCAAGCATTTGCTCAAATGGCACCTTCTCAATGGGGCCGACCCTGAACAGCCCATTTATTTTTATTTTTTTATTCCTCACTTGAGGATGCTTTTCTATTTATCATCAGATAGAGTGGGAGGGAGGAAGAGAGAAAAACATTGATGTGATAGAGCCACATTGACTGATTTCCTCCCACACGACCTGACCAGGGCTGGGAATGAACCGCAACCAAGGTCCGTGCCTTTGACCACAATCCAACCCATGACTCATTGGTCTGCAGGTTGATGCTATAACTGCCTAACGAAACTGGCCAGGGCCATAAACAGCCCTTTTACAACTGTATACCTAGACCGGCTGGTATTCTGAGTCTAGAACATAAGCTGACTCAGAATAAATGCTTGTGGCTGGAATGAATGAAGTGCCTGGCACACAGTAAGCAGTGAATAGCAGCCTTTGTTGCTCTCCTGGAACAGGTGCTGCTAGAGAGGAGATAGTCAATGAGAAAACAGTTCACACTACTGAACCGCCACCCACCTCACTGATGAGAGCAGAAGCCTGGGAGACACTCTAGATCAATGGCTTGCTTCTCACTCTCCCAGGCTGTCACTTATTATTTGGACTATTCACTCCTAACATGGTAGAAAATGAGAGATGGGTCTCTTTGTAGCTTTACCCATGTCATATCATAAACCCTTAGGTTTCAGTGTTTCAAACTCCCAGACTCTCCACATGCATTTGTAAATATTAAAACAAACTTTCCTGTAGCCTGGCCAGTGTGGCTTAGTGGATTGAGCATCGTCTTATGGACTGAGAGGTCCCGGTTCAATTCCCAGTCAGGGCACAGGCCTGGGTTTGAGGCTCAATCCCCAGCAGGGGGTGTGCAGGAGGCAGCTGATAGGTGTTTCTCTCTCACATCGATGTTTCTATCTCTCTCTCCCTTCCTTGCTCTCTAAAAAAAATCAATAAAAACATATTTTAAAAAGAACTTTCCTATAAAACATGAAGGTTTCAGATACTGTTTGCTCTTTTCCACCCATTACAGAATAATTGAGAATAATGATAATGAATATTTTTAATTGCTATGTATTGAACATATCAATAATAGAGTAAGAATTTTAGAGAACACAAGTGAGTCTCAGTAAGGGATGGCAACAAGACTAAGGTTATATAGCCAGCAAACAGATGTTAAGTCTAGCACCAACGTCTGTGAACTTTCCATCATATATTTCAAGTTAAAGTATTGACATTACTGAGAAAAACTGTATTACAGTGGAAGATCAGTTATTGGGAAAGGGGTAATAGGCAAATATAAATATTTGATAGTTTCCTGTTTGTCAAACACATGTTAAAACTGTTTGAACTTTTGTAAGTAAAATAACTCAAATTTTATTTTTATATATATTTTTAATCCTCACCCAAGAATATTTTTCTATTTATCTTCAGATAGAGTTGGGAAGGGGGGGAAAGGGGGAGAGAGAGAGAGAAATATTGACATGAGAGGGACACATCAACTAGTTGCCTCCCGCACCATCCCAACCGGAGCCGGGGAGGAATTGCAACGGAGGTACGTCCCTTTGACTGGAATCGAACCCGAAACTCATTGGTCCAGGGGTCGATGGTCTAACCGCCAAGCCAAACCAGCCAGGGCTCACATAAATTTTAGTAGAAGGAACATGATGCAGGTTGATTTTAAATATCCTGGATGGACCAAGATCTAATTTAGCTCTGGAAAACATATTGAAAATAGAATCTCTTTAGCATCATTGATATCTGAAACTCAAGGAATGACATGTAAACATTTTCTTTCTCTGTTTGCCACTATTTTATTCATTAAGTAATTTTAGAGTTGTTATAAAAGTAGAATACTTAGAATGTCACAAATGTAGGTAAAATATTTTATATTATTAATATTTAAATAGCCATAAAATATACAGAAATAAAAAATAAACCAGAGGTAAACACTGGACATTTTGGCATATTTCTTTTAATTATTTTTTTCTAATTCTGTATGTGAAAGTAGATATATGTATAATGTACTTTATTGAGGTTGCACTTTCTTATAGAGTTTTATATCTGATGGTTGTAAAATTTTTGTTTTTTTATTAATAAATGTAATAATTTAAAGAACAGAAAATAAAGATTGTTTGGATAAAAGAGGATTAAGGGGGCATAAAGTCTGAGCAAATATGAAAACATACCCCCCACAAAAGAACTACAAGAAATAAACACTGTGCTGTTACTGGCTGACAACTATTGACCACTAATTGTAGTAACTATGATTATGTTCATAGAAAAGGCAAAATTAGTGGAAACCTGAAAATAAAATAACGTGGGACATTAATATAACATTGAAAGACCAAGGAAAAGAAACTGATGAAACTCTCTTTAGTGCACTATTAGAAGATTTGAATGAAAGGAGTGACCTCAAGGTTAGCTAGAGGATAGTGGGCATGGTAGCTGAGGTGGAGAGGAAGACATCACCATAAAATCACCCAGACCCCAGCCACATCACAGGTTCACCTCATAATTACAATGCAGGTTCCCTTTGCCACACTAGGCTTGCAATTGTATGCAGTAGCTCATTGGGAATAAATCAAGTGTGGTGACAGCCATGATAGAAGTGAGACAAGAGAGAGTTGGAACACAGAGGACCTTATAATCCAGGGGATCAAGAATGGCTTCTCATAGGGGTGATGTGTGGGCCACAGGACTAGCATCCTTAACAAATGGGAGGTCAAGTCAAAGAATCAGAGTTTCAACCCAAGTGAAACTTATGTACCTCACCATTGCTATCAGAGAGCCCCAGGCAAGAGTTTCAAGAGGCCTCAGAGGAGCACATTGTTTCCAAATTGAAAGTCTTGAGCTGTGCTGGTGAGGTTTTGGCCTCCCCTGGATCTCTGTAAGGCCTTCAAAACTGTCAAATGCTGGCTTCTAGAATATCACCAACACACCTGTTAATATTATAAAACTGAATTTATTGCTTACCTCAGTCAGGGAGAACCCCACTTCTCAAAGTTGTGGCAGTGTTTCAGGGAGGAAAGGAAAGGTCAGAATTTACTGATAAATGAAAGTTTAATTTAAGGTAGAAGGTCTGTCAATGTGGTGACTTGACTGGGATTAGGTAAGGATCATGATACTAACACTCTAGGTTTGTTGAAGCAGCAAGAGGAGAATTTTTGAGGAGAGGGATTCAAATAATTTTAAGGCACAAACTGTTGATGCTTTCTATTGATGAGCTGATGGGTCTTTGGGGAAATTCCTGTAATGAAGAACCTATTTACCTGGACGGGGGAGTCCTGGAAAATGCTAGTGATAATAGAGGGGTAGTGATGTTTATGTAGCTAGTAAGGGGTGGTTATGTTTCTGCGTCCAGGCTGAGTGTGGGGAGACTTTTTTAAAATTAATTAATTTATTTTTGTTACAGATGTTTCTCCTCCCCCCCCAGTGATTCCCCCTCCCCCTTCCTCCCCACCCTGTCCCCAGCTTTGTTGTCCATGTCCATTGTTCATGCACACATGCATATAAGTTCTGTGGTTTATCTCTCCCCCACCACCCCCTCTTCTGGGGATTGTCAGTCTGTACCCCACTTCCACATCTCTGGGACTACCCCATTCCTCAGACTGTTATGTTCATTATATTCCACAAATAAGTGAGATCATAAAATACTTGTGTTTCTCTGTTTGGCTTGTTTGGCTTATGATAATACCTTCCAGATCCCTCCATGTCGTCTCAAAGGATAAGAGATCTTTCACTCTTACAGCTGCATAGTACTCCATTGTGTATATGTACCACAGCTTTTTTATCCATTCATCTACTGATGGACATTTAGGCTGTTTCCAGATCTTAGCTATTGTAAATAGTGCTGCTATGAACATGGGGGTACATATATTCTTTCTGATTGGTGTGTCAGGCTTCTTAGGGTATATTCCTAGAAGTGGGATCACTGGGTCAAATGGCAATGAGGTAACACGATATTGTTTTTCATAGTGGCTGCACCAGTCTGCATTCCCACCAGCGGTGTACTAGAGTCCCCTTTTCTCCACACCCTCGCCAACACTTGCTGTTTGATGATTTGTTGATGGCGGCCATTCTGACAGGTGTGAGGTGATACCTCATTGTTGTTTTAATGTGCATCTCTCTGATGATTAGTGATGTTGAGCATTTCTTCATATGTTTCTTAGCCATTTGTATGTCTTGTTTGGAGAGGTGTCTATTTAGTTCCTCTACCCATTTTTTAATTGGATTCTTTGTCTTCCTTTTGTTGAATTGTATGAGCACTCTATATATGGGGAGACTGTTTTGATTCTCATGTACATAACATTTTAATGAATAATTAACCTTAGGTATATGGTGTCAAAACCCTTTAGTTTTCCTGGATCCCACGGAAAGATGACTCCTACACTTAGGAGTGTACTAAGCCCAGAGAAACAAATTAAATTGCTAGCGTTTTCCAGTCTACTCAACCCTTATATAGATTATTTTATTTAATACTCACAAACACACCTTGTGAAGTAGGTACTATTATTACTCCTATTTTATAGAAGAGGAAATTGAGGCTCAGGGACTTAATAATTAGCTCACATTCATGTGGCTACAAATACTTTTTTCCTCCAGGACCTTCCCCCCAAAATACCATCCTCACCAAAACTGCCTTATTCTGTTATGTGTTTTTTGCAGAAGGGAGCTGGGATCCAGGTTCATGATAATTTGGCCATTCTATCCTCTTCAAGAGGTCTTTCTACCTTTGGGGAGAAGGGAGGACAGTGTGGAAGCCTGAGCCCTTCACCTACTCCAGTTTGGGTCTGCCTCACGAAGCCACTTGGGTCTCAGCAGCACGACCATTTCCTCCACAGAGGACATGGCCAGGGCCAGAGCTACCCGCGGACCGGAAGCCGCTCATCCTGTTCCCCCGTCCCCGCCCCATCCCGGTGTGCGCACGTTCCAGCTGGCTGGTGTCTGCGGTGCAAGCTTTGCTCGCTTCCGGTTATCAGGCTTATCAGGCGGAGCTACCACACAGTCGCTGGTGCTGGGTTTGGGAAGACCGGGGGCAGTAGCCACCTGACCAGGGAGTCGCCCGCAGGGTCGTGGGGTACAGTCAGCCGGAGGCCAGGATAGCTAGGGGCCGGCTCTGACTCCTTTGCTAATGTTACACCGCCTTCTCATTTCGCTCTGCGCGAGCCAAACTGTAGGGCTGCAGAGGTGAATGTGACTGAAGTCCGGGCGACAAAGACAGCAGCTGCGTGAGTTTCCGGGCAGCAGGTGGCCCTGGGAGGAGACATCTCACCTTGACTTTCTGGCAGTTTTTTCCCCTCCCGCAACAAAAGTAGGAGGGACTTGGTCCCAACCTTTTGCCTAGCTCGAAGAAGTGCAGTTACATCCCGCTACACCTCCCCACAGCCCGTTGAAAGGTGTGCTTTCCCCTAGAGTATCACAGGGGAACGGGCCTAGCGAGTGGAGTTTGTACCTTTTGACTGTCCTGGCAGGACACCTTTGCCCAGTAAGCACTGACCAGCTTGCTCCCCACCCCCCAACATTTTCATGGATATGCCGTGATAGAACAATTCACCTGATTATGAATAGGGCTCGAGAATCGCAAGAAGTGAATTTGTTACCTGACTAGTTTATTACTTGGAGTAGGGGCCCTACATACTCACATCTAAACTGGCAGAGAGGCCACGAATTATCCAAATTATACACAGGGATCACCCAACCTGAAACACATTGAACACCTCAAGATATCTTCCAGTTTCACAGAGAGATGCTGACTTTGATTTCTGTCAGAACAACCCCAACCCCCAGCTGGCAAAAACCCTTCAGAAACTTCACCACAATTCTTACCAGGTCTTATAATGGGCTATTCCAACTGGTGCTGGTGGTGGCGGTGGTGGTGGTGGGGAGTTGAGAAACTAAATGTAACAGATTGAGGAATTTTTTAGAGCCTTATATTTTGCATACCATAAAACTCACTCATTTTAAGTATACAGTTTTTAGTAAATTCAGTTTTGCAGCCATCACCACAATCTAGTTTTAGAGTATTTCCATCACCCCCCAAAATTCCCCAAACTTGTTTACAGTTGATGTCTCCTCCTATCTCTATCCCTAACAACTATTCATCTGCTTTCTGTCTCTATACAGTTGCTTTTTCTGCACAGTGAATATAAATGGAATCATATGATATATGGTCTTTTGTGACTGGCTTCTTTCACTTACCATGGTGTTTTCCGGGTCCATCCAAGTTGTATCATGTTTCAATACTTCATTCCTTTTTATGGGCAAATACTATTCCCTGCTATTTTTATACCATGTTTGTGTATCCATTTATCAGTTGGACAGTTGAGTTCCACTTTTTGGTTATGACCATTTATATGGACATATGTTTTAAATTCTCTTGATTTCACTGACCTGCACTGGTGGCCCCTGCCCCCAGCACCTTTAGCAGACCAGTATCATAACACTTAGCACACTGCCCTGTGACCTTGGATTAAGTCTCTGTCTTTCCACTAGAGAGGGCAAGAAACATGTTCACTTGTTCTCTGGTAGAGGAATGGAGTTCCTGAGTCCTATGGTAACCGTATGTTTAACTTTTTTTAGGAACTTCCAGACTGTTTTCCAAAGTGGCTGCACCATTTAATGTTCCCATCGGTAAATGTATGAAGGTTCCAATTTCTCCACATCCTCACCAACACTTATTTTGTCTGGTATCTCATTTTGATGTTAATTTGCCTAGGCAGAGTGGTACTTGGTTTAGCTAGTTTCACCTTACTTTAATGAATATCTTTTAAAATATTTGAATCTAAGAGCTGAAATGAATAATACAGGTCCCTCCTTGCAAGGATCTCATGGTTCCTTCAGAGAGACATATAGGGAAACATAATTAGAGTACAGTGTGTTAAGTGCTCTGATGGAGTTGAGCACAGATGATGTGGGGAGCAAAGAAGAGGGACACCTAATCTAGGTTGGATGGAGGAAGTATTAAAGAAGCCTTTTCTAGAAGGGGTTTTAATGTGCCTCTGGTTTTCTTTTGTGATTTTTAAATCAAAATTAGACATTTACATAGTTTAAAAAGTCAAATAGTTCTATATGGTGTGCTATTTAAAAATAAATAAAAGGAATCCCTAGCTTTCCTCCCTATTCTCTGCTCCCTCCAAAGCAATCACTTCCTATTTTTTTTAACTCTTTGGATATTTAACTCTATATCTTTAAATAGCATAGATTTTTTTTGTTTGAGAAACAAAAATAATCAGCCTTGACATAAGCCAGTCACCATCCTCACTTGCATTGATTTCTAAATTGATTAGCTCCATTAAATATTAACACATGGTTAATTATGAAAGCCACAGTCACAATGCAACCTACCTTCTTGCAATTTAAGTAAAAGAAGACAGGCATTACCAACAATCAGGTACTAGAATAACTGAAGTAAGACAAGATACACATTTTAAAGCAGTGGCTAAGGACTTGTTAACCTCTTTGGTACTTTAGTACCATATACCTTCAATAAGCCAGAACCCAGTTGAAACTGTCAATTAAGAAGAATGGTATTTTTACTCAGAATTTCAAAGAAAAAGTCAAATTACACACAAGCAGCATAGTATAGAAAAGAGGTTGGCAAACTGTGACCTGTGAAGTAAGACTTTTTTCAGATCAACATTTACAATCAGTTTGATCATAGGGGATGCTAACTTTCAACCACATTTAAACCGAATGTTATTCTTCTTTCCTATTTTTTAATTAGTAGACCTGTATTACAAAACCTTGTAGTTGATTATTGTTATATTGGATTTCATCAATAAAAAATTTATGGAAACATTTTTTCTGTTTTTATTGAACTACCTACATAATATCCTTGATTTTGCTTCTTGGCCCAGAAAGCCTAAAATATTTACTGTCTAAACTTTACAGAAAAAGTTTGCCAACTCCTGGTTTTAATAGAATAAACAGGAATGGAAAGCAATTCCATGTACTTCCTGTATGACCTTGGGAAGTCATTTCACTTCTCTGGCTTTGATTTTCATTATTTATAAAATGGAAATAAAAGGTAATGGGTGGATGAGATAAACTCTACAGTGAATCTGCCCCCATCCCCTAAGTTCTTGATTAATTAATTATGCAAATATTTATTGAGTTGCTACTATGTAGCAAGAACTGTAAAGGCATTGTGGATCAGTAGAAAACAAATTCCTGTCCTGAAAAAGATTACTATTCTAAATCAAAAGAGACTTAAGATGCAATGTATGGTCTGAGATTATATTCTAATTTGAACAAATTGGCTCTTTAAGACATTTTGGGGAAAATTAGAGATATATGAATATGAGTGGATATTAGATGAGATGAAAACTTATTAACATGGAATGGTGGAGGTCATTAACTGAGAAAAGTATTATGTACAGTCTTATCTCATTTTGGTAGAAAATGCAGATATATGTGTGTGTGTGTGTGTGTGTGTGTGTATACACACATATACGTACATACATAGAAAAAGATCTGGAAGGATATGTACTGAGCTGTTAACAGTGGTAATTCCTGGGTAGTGGGAATATAATGTTTCTAATTATTTTTGTTTTATAATTTTCTACAATGAACATATATGGGTTTTGTAAAAAAAATAAAATATTCTAATTTTTTAAAAATATCTCTCTTAATGGAGCTTACATGCTAGTGCCTCTTGTAAGTATTAATATTGCCAAATTTGTTTTCCTGGGGGAATACATGTAAGATCAGAGAGTACTCTTTCCCCCTTGCAGTTAACAAAGGATCAAGGCATTCTTTGTGAAATAGCTGCAGAATGTAAACTGATGCTGCCAGTATTTCCCTCGGAGTTTTACTGATAAGTGGAACTTTCTTATACCAAGGGTGGGATTTTATAGGGGTCCAGCATTTGCCCTGTAATAATGCAGCTGAGTAGTTGTGACAGAGACCGTGTATGACCCAGAAAACCAAAAATATTCACTATCAGCCCTTAAAGTGGACTCCTGTTTTAGGTTTACCATAAAACTGCCTCAGTAGGCATGCTGTGGAGAGAGAATGCTCACTTGACAGTTAAATTAACAAATTCATGTTCTGATTTATAACCTTAATTCCTTCGTGAGCTCTCTTTAGCATGTGTCAGTATTTCCAATTTCAAATGACTCTGGGTTACTCACAAAATTGGAATTTTTATACTGAAAAGCTGAGGTGAAGGCCAATCATAGAAAAACAAGAAAGTCATTAAAGTAAATTATATTTTGTGAGGCCTATCAATAACTAGCTAATTGGTGTTCTATTCATTTAGCTTTCTACGTATGCTTCACATTTAGTTCAAGTGCCTCCTCCTCTAACTCCACCTGATTTCACTATCCTGTGACTCTGCACCTGTAGCACCCTTCCTAGCCCTCTACCATAACACTTAGTACACTGCTTTGTAAGCCTGGATTCATTCTCTGGCTCTCCACTAGAGAGAGCAGTGGGCTGTGACCATGCTTGCTTGTTCCCTGGCATATCCCCTGAACCTAGCATAATACCTAGCATATACTTCTCTGAACTTTGGTTTTCTTGTTGGTAAAATAGGGACAATAATAATAGCAGCTATCTCATGGGGTTGTTGTGAGGATTAAAAGCACATGTATTAGCTATTCAGTGAATACTTGTTGAATGACTGAATGAATTACATATAGGAAATTCTTTGGATTATACCGGGAATTGTGAAAGTCTGCATTAGCAGTACCTAAAGTAATCGGGGATTGTTTTGTTTACCCTGTTTATACCAGCAACACATTTATCTTACATTGCTCACTCAGACTGGGGCACTATTCATATATCCTGTCAGCAATTATTGAGTACCTAGTGTGTACTGGTACTATGCTAGATATGGGATACAGCAGAATATACACAGTCTCCATGGAGATTGCATTCTAGAGGGAATAAAGGTCAATAAACAAGTGAAGTGCTACATAAAATATATTACAGTAGACTGATCAATGAAAAAGAAAAGAAATAGGCTAAGTTAGAATAATTGAGATAGGCTGTTACATATCTGATCAGGGATAGCTTCTTTAAAGAGGTGACATTTGAGATGAGACTGGAAGAATGGGTCAACCTTGAATGGAGCTGGGGAAAGAATATTTGAGGCAGAGGAAAGACAAAGCCACAAAGGATTTGACATGTTTAAAAATGGAAAGAGGCAAAGAGGCTAGAAGGGTGAAGAGGTTGGGTTCATTCTAAGAGTAGAAGAAAGCCATTTAATGAGTTTAAGAAGAAGCATGACATGATCTCTCATTCTGTTTCTAAAATCTTTTTAAAAACAGTCTCTGTATGGTAGACAAAATAATGCCCACCAAGATGTCTGTGTACTAATCCCCAGGACCTGTGAAATATATTTCCTTATATGACAAAAAGGGACTTTGAAAATGTCATTAAATTAAGGATCATGATAGGAAATTATCCTAGTCAGTTCTTTTTTTTTTTTTTAATCCTCACCAGAGGACATTTTTCAACACTTTGTTGAGATAGAGTGGGAGGAAGAGAGAGAGAGAGAAACATTGATGTGAAAGGGACACATCGAGTGGCTGCCACCCGCACGACCCAACCAGGGCCGGGGACAAACTGCAACCGAGGTACATGCCCTTAGCGGGAACCGAACCCGGGTCTCTCTGGACCGCAGGCTGATGATCCAACCGCTGAGCCAAACCGGCCAGGGCCCTAGTCAGTTCTTATAAGAGGAAAACAGAAGGGCCAGAGTCAGAGAAAGGATATGTGATGATGGAAGCAGGGGTCATAGAGAGAGATTTTAAGATGCTATGCTGCTGCCTTGACGATAGAAGAAGAGGCCATAAGCTAAGGAATGTAGGTAGCCCTTAGAGGCTGAAAAATACAAGGGAACATGTTTACCACTAAAGCCCCAAGAACATAGGCCTGCTGACACCTTGACTTCAGCCTCATTGTGCAATTCTGACCTTCAGAATTGTAACACATATCTGTGTTGTTTTAAGCCACTAAGTTTGTGGTGATTTGTTACAAGAGCCAATACTCCCTGTGCGCAAAGATAAACCCCAAAGTAATGAGATTAAGTAATTTACAGGGGTGGATAGGAACAGAGTAGAAAGGATGGGAGAATTGGAATGGTGTAGAACGGATGAGCAAGTGACATTTTTCTGAGTTTACTTTTATATACAGTTCTGACTTTTAATATGATGTTAATATTTCATATACTAAAAAATTTTAAATCAATATGAATGAAAGAAGGACCCAAAATGGAATATAAGCAGAAAAGCGCTTAACTGTATTACAAGTGAATAACAACCACAGTGAAGAGGTGGGAAAAAAAACTAACCTAGGTGTCATGGACTGAATTGTGTCCTTACAAGTCATATGTTGAAGCCCTAACCCCTGATGTGACTGTATTTGGCAATAGGGCCTTTTAGGATGTAACTAAAATGAAATGAGGTAATAAACATGGGGTCCTAATTCGGTATAACCAGTGTCCATATAAGAAAAGGAAGGAATACCAAGGATGTATGAACACAGACAAAAGGTCATGTGAGACCACAGTGAGAAGGTGGCCACCTGCAAGATAAGGAGAGAGACCTCAGGAGAAACCAAACCTATTAACACTTTGGTCTTGAACTTCTAGCTTCCAGAATTGTGAGAAATACATTTCTATTTTACAGGCCACCCATCTGGTATTTGGTTATGTCAATCTGAGCAGACTAATGTACTAAGTAACTTTGAAAAACAGTTATTTTGACTATATACCCTAAGGTAGTGGTTCTCAAACCTCAATATGCATCAGAGTCACCTAGAGAGTTTCTTAGACTTCTGGTCGCTGGACCCTACCTCCAGAATTTCTGATTGAATAGGTCTAGGGTGGGGCTTAATAATTTGCATTTCTAACAAGTTTCCAGGTGAGGCTGATGCTGCTGGTCCAGGGACCACACTTTGAGAACTACTCTTCTAAGGCTCAAGACAAAATAAAACTATGCACAAGTACTACACTCTTAGTAGGTTTGTTTTCCACAGGGGTATGAGTTAGCAATTCTGAATGTACTTTATGTATATTCTACTATTGAGCAAATATGTAAATATATTGTGAATAATAAAAGCCAGATTTTATTCTGTCCTACACATAAAGAAAGACAGAAGACTAATGGTAATTAGAGGTATGCCACAACCCCATCCACTCACACAGAGAAAGATATAGATATAGTTGTTTGTGTTTATATATATATATATATATATTTCCTAGCTCTGTCTGCTGAGAAAGCCTAGAATCAGTGACACCTAGTACTCAGATCTTAGTTTTTAAAATACTATCCCCCAAACAAAAGGAACCAGGTCTCTTGGAGAAATGACTGATTCAAGGGCTAGGGCAGGGAGAGTATAAGATGAGCTTGGAATGTTTTCATCTGTCAGAAAGTAAAAACATGCTCATTGAATAATGAGGACATGTCAAAAGGATTCAGAAGTCATTTTGAAGGGATTCCCAAAGGCAAAATCTGGGACAATTTAAGCAACAAAATAATTAATAATAATAATGAATTATAACTCACAGAGTAAAATAAGAATTTATGAGTCCATACTGATAGAAAGAAATAACTGAAAAATAAATGAATGTGGGAGAAAGGAAAGTACTTATTTACAGTATAAATGTAATTAATAAATATAGAAAGAATAATGGAAATAGAAACTTATCATTTAGAAAGCACCATAGTAATAACTATTTCAGGAAAGAATCATCAACAGATACTAAAATTACTGGACAAAATATGATGAAATGCAGTATATTTATATAGTCTCAAAGTATCTCTCTACAAAATGCTTATTTATTACAAAGGGCAAAGTTGTAACTTTCCTGGGGAGAAATTGGGCAGGCACTACCTTAACCAAGTGATCAAAGTTACACTAGTAATGAAACAAACTGGTATCACATGCCTCTTGATAGGATACACTGAGGACACGGCATCACATCTGTAGTATTCTTGCCAAAACATATAACCTAAACTGAGTCATGATGAACCATCATACAAGCCCTAAATTGAAACATAATTGTTTTTCAAAAGTGTCATGGTAAAGAAATATAAATAAATAAATAAATGAATAAATAAGACCGAGGAACTGTTCCAGATTAAAGGAACCAAAGAAGACATGTGTGAATTTGCACCAGAAAAAGGACATTGTTGGGGCAACTGGAGAAAATAAAATATGGTCTATTGATTATTGTATTACATGAATGTTAATTTTTTATTAATAATACTGTACTATGGTTATGTAAGTTGTTAATGTTTGGAAAATCTTGGTGAAGGGTATATGGAGATTTATTTGCACTATTTTTGCAACCGTTGTGGTAAATCTGTAATTATTTCAAAATGAAGAGTTGAAAATGAAACTTGAGTTGTTTACCCCCCCCCCAATATTCCTGGGTGATCTGACTGCTGTGTGCAGTGTGGCTTATAGAGGGGCTAGAGTGTAAGTGGGCAGACCCGTTGGGGCTGTTGCAATAGACTAGAGGAGAGGTGGTGGTGGCTCAGATTAGGGAGATGGCAGTTGAGATGGAGAGGGGTGGGTGGATTCAGGATGCATTTTGACATCTTTATGAAAATGACATTGCATAGGAGAGAGTGGAGGGTAGAACAACATCATTTGAAAAGGAGATTCTCTGGTGGTTACCTTCAGATACAATTTAGAATAGACCCTGCATGCCTATAAATACTTTCACTAGATGTTGTGGAATCAGAATCATTTAGTATGTAAGTTAGACTATTTATCGTGGAGTTTGTATTTTATCTTTTTCCTCCCATAGTATTTAGTAGTGTTCCTCTCATACAAGAAAAAAGAGGGACAGGGGTTTTATTTGTTTCCCTCCTGTGTTTACCTTTGCCAAATACTTTTCCCTTGAAGATCCCTCTTTGCTCTTTTTAAAGAGGGGATTGAATTCTGTTGTCAACTAAATTGCAACCTTTACAGAGCTCATTTGACCAGCTTGGGTTTCTATATGATGTGCCCTTTTGTACAGTTATGTTTTTACCTGGAATGCTGTCTTATTAAAATTTTGTCTATTTTCAAGGCTTAGCTCAAGAATCACCCCGTCCAAGTTGTCCTCCTTGATTTACTCAGCCCAAGGTAATTTTTTTTCCTGGGTAAGTCATAGTTCTTGGTTTATTCCTCTTGTTTTGCCCCCATTTACTCATTAACAGTCATACTCATTGCTTTGTACTTATTTGTATTCATGACTTACATCCTCTACCAAATTTTAAATTACTTGAGGGAAGGTACTTACATTATTCAACTTTAGTATTGAAATGAATTATGTTTTCCTCATCATCAGATGCAAAAGAAGATTAACAGCACATTAAGTTGATAAGTTCCCCCATGTACTTTGAATCCAATCTTGAGTTTTCCTTGTTTCTCTTGAGGATTTTTCCTGTGAAATGTTGGAGTCACTTCCTTGGTGATCTTTGTAATTTACGTAAACCTGTTCTGATTTTCTTTTCTATTGCTTTGATGGAGTTCTTCCACCAGGGGGAGCACATTAGTGTGTGTGTGTGTGTGTGTGTGTGTGTGTGTGTGTGTGAATTTCTTTTTCTTTAGGAGGCAAAAAATGCCATTTCACTTGTTATATTCTGTGTTGGTATTCTTCTGGCCCACGTGTAAAGATTTCCCTCTTCCCAATCTGTTTCATCTATTCCATCTACAAATGTATATTGAGTGTATCCTTTGTGTCAGCTATTGTTATGGATGATGAGGCTTTATCTGTGAAGAAAACTGACCAAGTCTCTGACCCGAGGCTGCAGGTCCCAGCCGAGGCCACCACAGCTTCCAGCCCAGTCCACTGCAGACCGTGGGCTCCTAGCCTCGTCTTATGGAGCTTATTTCGCATGTGGACAACAGACAATAAGTGAGATAAATAGATAAAATACATGGTATATTGCCTGGCTGGTGTGGCTCAGTGGATTGAGCATTGTCCCATGGACTTAGTGGTCCCAGTTTGATTACTGGTCAGGGCACATAACTGGGTTGCGGGCTTGATCCCCAGCGGGGGCGTGCAGGAGGCGGCTGATTGATGTTTCCCTCTTATATTGATGTTTCTATCTCTCTCTCCCTTCCTCTCTCTCTAAAAAATTAATAAAAACATATTTTTTAAAAAAGCAAAGTACAGACTGAAAATGGCGGCGGAGTGAATGGAAGCTACACAGACCATCTCCCAGGACCAAACTGGAATTACAATGAAAATAAAGACAAATCGTCAGGAAAACGCAACCGAAAAGCAGCTTGGAGGACCACGTAATCAGGGACACTGACTCAATCCTGGTAGGCTTGGGAAGATGCAAGACGAGGCTAGGAGCCCACGGTCTGCAGTGGACTGGGCTGGAAGCTGTGGTGGCCTCGGCTGGGACCTGCAGCCTCGGGTGGGAGCTGGCCCTTGGCTGGGAGCTGCGCCCTCAGCTGGGACCTGCGGCCTCGGCTGGGAGCTGTGTCCTTGGCTGTGAAGGGTGCCCTTAACTGAGAGCAGCGCCCACGGGTTACACTCCCAGTCAACTCCACAGAACAGAGCCGGGACAGAGGCTGGAGTGGCAGCAGCCACTCACCTTGGGCTCCGGTGGAGAGAGGGCAGACTGCACTGGAACTGGGTGGGGACACTCGGGATTTAGAGGGCACTCAGAGCTTTTGCTGAATTGCAGCCACGCAGGACTGTGACCATCTTACTCCATCCCAGCGCCCTGGGGAGAGGAGGCAGACCCTCCCTCAGAGATTCAACACCACCTGGTGACCATTGAAATGCTAACTGAGGCCCATTAACAACCAGCATCTGCCTCACCCTCTGGAAATCCTCTTACACTGAGCACCTGAGGGAGTTTTTCATTCAACTCAGAAACCAAGGTTCTTCAGGTGACCACTACTAATAGCCTGCAGGCAAAAAGCTAGAGGATAACAACCATTCTCTGGGCTAGCAAGTCTAACCAGGAAAGTAAGACTTGACAGTGGTAATTAACTTGGGTCCTCCCTGCCTCATTCAAACCCAGGAGAGGGAAACACAAACAGCAGAACACAAACACCCAGAGAGAAAATTGGCAGGCTCCAAAGCACACTGTGATAGCCGAAATGGTAAAACACAGAAACAAAAGCCAAATGAAAGAACAAGAGACCTCTACCGAAGATGAGATAAATGAGGTGCAGTTAAGCAAGTTAACAGAACTAGAATGCAGAGCTATGATCTTGAGGAAGCTCAACAGCATGTGTAAGGACATGAGCACTATGAGTAAGGACAAAGAAATATTGAAAATCAACAAGTCGGAAATTAAAAACCACCAAGAAGAAATAAAGAATGACATAACAGAAAAAAAGAACACATTGGAAAGTCTAAATACCAGAGTACAGGAAGCTAAGGACCGGATCAGTGAATTAGAAGATAGTGTAGAAAAAAATCAACAAATCAGAAAACCAAAAAAAAAAAAAAAAACTTAAAAAACAGGAACACAGCTTAAGAGATCTGTGGGACAACTGGAAATGTAATAACATTTGTATCATAGGAGTCCCCAAAGAAGAAGAAAGTGGGCAAGGGTTAGAGAATATATTTGAGTAAATAGTGACAGAAAACTTCTGTAATTTGGTGAAGGAAGAAGGCATTCAAGTTCAAGAAGCACAGAGAGTCTCAAGTAAGAAGAAGCCAAACAGGCCCATACCAAGACACATAGTAATAAAACTGCCAAAAATTCAAGACAAAGAGAGAATTCTAAAAGCAGCAAGAGATAAGCAACAGGATACCTAAAAAGGAGACCCCATAAGGCTCTCAGCTGACTTCTCAACAGAAAAACTACAGGCCAGAAGGGAATGGCATGAGGTAATCAAGGTCATGAAAAACAAGAATCTGAATCCAAGACTACGCTACCCAGCATGACTATCATTCAAAATGGAAAGTCAAATAAAGAGTTTCCCAGACAAAAAAGACTAAGGGAATACATTAGCACCAAACCAGCACTGCAATAAATGTTAAAAGGATTCCTATAGTTAGCAGAAGAAATGGGAAGAAAAATATGACCACACTAAACAAAAATGGCAATAAATAAGTACATATCAATAATCACCTTAAATGTAAATGGATTGAATGCTCCCATAAAGAGACACAGGGTAGCAGATTGGATAAGAAAGCCGGAATCATCTATATGTTGTTTACAAGAGACCCACCTCACGACAAAAGACTCACATAGGTTGAAAGTGAAGGGATGGAAAAAAATCTTCCAAGCAACAGGAAAGGAAAAAAAAAAGCTGCGGTAGTAATACTCATATCTGATAAAATAGATTTCAAAATGAAGGCCATAACTACAGACAAAGAAGGCGACTACATAATATTGAAAGGATCTATCCAACAGGAAGATATAACCTTGATAAACATATATGCACCCAATATAGGAGTACCAAAATATATTAAAAATCTTCTGGAGGACTTCAAAGGAGAAATCGATAGCAATACAATCATAGCAGGGGACTTCAACACGCCACTGACATCACTGGATAGATCCTCTAGAAAAAAAATTAGTAAGGAAACAGAGACTCTAAATGAAGCACTAGAGAAAATGGATTTAGTAGATATCTACAGAGAATTACACGCCAAAACTACAGAATTCACATTCTTCTCAAGTGCACATGGGGCATTCTCAAAGATAGACCACATGCTAGGGCACAAACTAAGTCTCTACAAGTTCAAGAAGATTGAAATCATATCAAGCATCTTCTCAGATCGCAATGGCAGGTAACTAAAAATCAATTACAACAACATGCAAAGACATATGACACATGGAAGCCAAATGGCATGTTATTGAACAATGAATGGGTTACAGAGGAGATCAAGGAAAAAATAAAAAACTTGCTGGAAACCAATGAAAATGAAGACACAACAACACAAAATCTATGGGATGCAGCGAAAGCAGTCCTGAGAGGGAAGTTCATAGCACTACAGGCCTACCTCAAAAACAAGAAAAATCTCTAATAGACTATCTAACCCCACAACTTAAAGAAATAGAGAGCAAACAAAAAGAAAACCCCAGGACAAGTAGAAGGAAGAATATAGAAAAGATCAGAGCAGAAGTAAATGACATAAAGACAAAAACAAACAAACAAACAAACAAACAGAAAAGAATTCAAAGCATCAATGAAACAAAGAACTGGTGTTTCAAAAAGATAAACAAGATTGATGGACCCTTAGATAAACTCACCAAGAAAAAAAGTGAGAGCACCAAATACACAAAATCAGAAATGAAAGAGAAGTAACAACTGACACCACAGAAACACAAAAGATCGTTAACAACTACTATGACCAATTATATGGCAACAAATTCAACAATCTAAGCGAAATGGACAAATTTCTAGAAACACATAGTCTCCCAAAAATGGACCAGGAAGAGATAGAAAACTTAAACAGACCAATAAAAACAGAAGAAATTGAAGATGTAATCAAGACTCTCCAGCAAATAAAAGCCTAAGCCCGGATGGCTTGACGGGGGAATTTTAACGAACATTCAAAAAATTATCCACCATTACCAAGTGGGATTCATCCCAGGGATGCAAAGCTAGTACAATATTCACAAATCAGTAAATGTGATACACCACATAAACAAAATGAAGAATAAAAACCACATAATCATATCAATAGATGCCAAAAAAGCCTTTGACAAAATCCAGCATCCATTTCTGATAAAAACGCTCAGCAATGTGGGAATAGAGGGATCATATCTTGACATAATAAAGGCCATATATGAAGACCTACAACCAACATAATACTCAATGAGCAAAAACTAAAAGCATTTCCCTTAAGAACAGGAACAAGGTAAGGATTATCACTTTGCTACTCTTTTTCTTTCAAATTAATTTATTTTTTTAGATTGGGTAAAGATTTTATTTTATTTTATTTTACTTTTTTATTGATTAATTTTTCTTACAGATGTTTCTCCTTTTTCCCCCACTAATTCCCCCCTCCCTCTCCCTCCCCACCCTGTCTCCAGTTGGTTGTCCATGTCCGCTCTTCATGCATACATGCATATAAGTTCGGTGGTTTATTTCTCCCCCACCATCCCCTCTTCTGGGGATTGTCAGTCTGGACCCTACCTCCATGTCTCTGGGACTACCCCATTCCTCAGACTGTTATGTTCATTATATTCCACAAATAAGTGAGATCATATGATACTTGTCCTTCTATGTTTGGCTTGCCTCATTCAGGATGACACTCTCCAGGTCCCTCCATGTAGTCTCAAAGGACAAGAGATATTTCTTCCTTACAGCTGCGTAGTACTCCATTGTGTATATGTACCACCACTTTTTTATCCATTCTTCTACTGATGGACTCTTGGGCTGTTTCCAGTTCTTACCTATTATAAATAGTGCTGCTACAAACATGGGGGTACATATATTCTTTCTGATTGGTGTTTCAGGTTTCTTAGGGTATATTCCTAGAAGTGGTATCACTGTGTCAAATGGAAGTTCAATTTTTAATTTTTTGAGGTAACACCATATTGTTTTCCATAGTGGCTGCACCAGTCTGAATTCCCACCAGCAGTATACTAGAGTCCCCCTTTCTCCACACCCTCGCCAAGACTTGTTGTTTAATGATTTGTTGATTGTGGCCATTCTGACAGGTGTGAGATGATATCTCATTGCTGTCTTAATTCGCATACCTCTGATGATTAGTGATGTTGAGCATTTCTTTATATGTCTCTTAGCCATTTGTATGTCCTGATTGAAGAGGTGTCTATTTAGTTCCTCTGCCCATTTTTTAATTGGGTTCTTTGTCTTCCTTTTTTTGAGTTGTATGAGCAATCTACATATATATATTAAATATTGACCCCTAAACTGATATATCATTGGCAATTATGCTCTCCCATACAGTGGGTAGACTTTCTATTTTGATAATTGTATCTCTTGCTGTACAGAAGATTTTGAGTTTGATGTAGTCCCATGTGTTCATTTTCTCCTAGTTTCTATTGCCTTAGGTGATGTATCAGTGAAAATTCTGCTGCATATGATGTCTGAAATTTTATTGCCTACAGTTTCTTCTAGGAGTTTTATGGATTCATGATTCACATTTAAGTCTTTTATCCATTTTGAGTTTATTCTTGTGTAGGGTATAAGTTGATGGTCTAGTTTCATTTTTCTACATGTAGCTGTCCAATTTTCCCAGCACCATTTATTAAAGAGACTATCCTTACTCCACTGTATGCTCTTGCCACCTTTGTCAAATATTAATTGAGCATATTGCCTTGGGTCCATTTCTGGGTTCTCTGTTCTGTTCGACTGGTCTATATGCCTGTTCTTGTGCCAGTACCAGGCTGTTTTGATTACAGTGGCTTTGTAGTATAACCTGAAATCTGGTATTGTGATCCCTCCAACTTTGTTCTTCCTTTTCAAGATTGCTGTGGCTATTCGAGGCCTTTTTTGGTTCCATATGAACTTTTGAAATAATTGTTCTAATTCTGTGAAGTATGCTCTTGGTATTTTGATGGGGATTGCGTTGAATCTGTAGATTGCTTTGGGTAATATGGACATTTTAATGATGTTAATTCTCCCAATCCATGAACAGGGTATGTGTTTCCACTTTTTTATATCTTCCTCTATTTTTTTTTTTTTTTTAATGACCTGTGGTTTTCTGCAAATAGGTCCTTTATTTCTTTGGGTAAGTTTATTCCTAGGTATCTTAATTTTTTGATGCAATGGTAAATGGAATTTTTTGCTAAGTTTCTCTTTCTGTGAGTTCATCATTGGTGTATAAGAATGCCATCGATTTCTTGACGTTAATTTTGTATCCTGCTACTTTGCCAAATTCATTTATTAAGTCTAGTAAACTTTTGATGGAGTCTTTGGGGTTTTCTATGTATAGTATCATGTCATCTGCAAATAATGACAATTTCACTTCATCCTTTCCAGTTTGGATCCCTTTTATTTTTTCTTCCTGTCTGATTGCTGTGGCAAAGACTTCCAGTACTATGTAAAATAGGAGTGGTGAAAGTGGGCATCCATGCCTTGTCCTCTTTTTAAGGGAAATGCTTTTAGTTTTTGCCCATTGAGTATGATGTTGGCTGTAGGTCTTTCATATATGGCCTTTATTATGTCTAGATATGATCCCTCTATTCCCACACTGCTGAGTGTTTTATCAGAAATGGATGCTGGATTTTGTCGAAGGCTTTTTCAGCATCTATTGATATGATCATGTGGTTTTTATTCTTCAATTTATTTATGTGGTGTATCACGTTCATTGATTTGTGAATATTGTACCAGCCTTGCATCCCTGGGGTGAATCCCACTTGGTCATGGTGGATAATTTCTTTGGTGTATTGCTGGATCTGATTTGCTAGTATTTTGTTTAGGATTTTGCCATCTATGTTCTTCAGGGATATTGGCCTGTAGTTTACTTTCTTTGCTGTGTCTTTTTCTGGTTTTGGAATTAGAATTATGCTGGCTTCATAAAACGAGTTTGGAAGTCTTCCTTCTTCTTGAATTTTTTGAAATAGTTTGATGAGAATGGGTATTAGTTCTTCTTTGAATGTTCGGTAAAACTCCCCCGTGAAGCCATCCGGGGCTGGGCTTTTGTTTGCTGGGAGAGTCTTGATTATATCTTCAATTTCTTCTGTTGTTATTGGTCTGTTCAAGTTTTCTATCTCTTCGTGATCTCGTTTTGGGAGACTGTGTGTTTCTAGAAATTTGTCCATTTCGCTTAGATTGTCAAATTTGTTGCCATATAATTGTTCATAGTAGTTGTTAATGATCTTTTGTATTTCTGTGGTGTCAGGTGTTATCTCTCCTCTTTCATTTCTGATTCTGTGTATTTGGGTTCTCTCTCTGTTTCTTGGTGAGTCTAGCTAAGTGTCCATCAATCTTGTTTATCTTTTCGAAAAACCAGCTCTTTGTTTTATTGATCCTTTGAATTGTTTTTTTGGTCTCTATGTCATTTATTTCTGCTCTGATATTTACTATTTTCTTCCTTTTACTTGCTCTGGGGTTTTCTTTTTGTTTGCTCTCTAATTCTTTAAGTTGTGAGGTTAGATAGTCTATTAGAGATTTTTCTTGTTTTTTGAGGTAGGCCTGTAGTGCTATGAACTTCCCTCTCAGAACTGCTTTCACTGCATCCCATAGATTTGGTTTTGTGTCTTCACTTTCATTGGTTTCCAGGAAGTTATTGATTTCTTCCTTGATCTCCTTGGTGACCCATTCACTGTTTAATAACATGCTATTTAGCTTCCATGTGTTCAAATGTCTTTGTATGTTGTTCTTGCAATTGATTTCTAGTTTCATGCCATTGTGATCTGAGAAGATGCATGATATAATTTCAATCTTCTTGAACTTGTAGAGACTTAGTTTGTGCCCTAACATGTGGTCTATCTTGGAGAATGTCCCATGTGCACTTGAGAAGAATATGAATTCTGTAGTTTTTGGGTGTAGCTCTCTGTAGATATCTATTAAATCCATTTGGTCTAGTGCTTCATTTAGAGTCTCTGTTTCTTTGCTAATTTTTTTGTCTAGAGGATCTATCCAGCGATGTCAGGGGTGTTGAAGTCCCCTGCTATGATTGTATTGCTATCGATTTCTCCTTTGAAGTCCTCCAGACGTTTTTAAATATATTTTGGTGCTCCTATATTGGGTGCATATATGTTATCAAGGTTATATCTTCCTGTTTGATAGATCCTTTCAATATTATGTAGTGGCCTTCTTTGTCTCTAACTATTGCCTTCATTCTGAAATCTATTTTATCAGATATGATTATTGCTACCCCAGCTTTTTTTTCTTTTCCGTTTGCTTGGAAGATTTTTTCCATCCCTTCACTTTCAATCTATGTGAGTCCTTTGTTGTGAGGTGGGTCACTTGTAAACAACATATAGATGAGTCCTGCTTTCTTATCCAAGCTGCTATTCTGTGTCTTTTTATGGGAGCATTCAATCCATGTACATTTAAGGTGATTATTTATTGCCATTTTTGTTTAGTGTGGTTCTATTTTTCTTCCTATTTCTCCTGGTAATTATAGCAGTCCTTTTAACATTTCTTGCAGTGCTCTTTTGGTGCTAGAGTATTCCCTTAGCCTTTTTTTTTTTTTTTTTGTCTGGGAAGCTCTTTATTTGACCTTCTATTTTGAATGACAGCCTTGCTGGGTAGAGTAGTCTTGGATTCAGATTCTTGTTTTTCATGACCTTGATTACTTCATTCCATTCCCTTCTTGCCTGTAGTGTTTCTTGTGAGAAGTCACTGAGAGCCTTATGGGATTTCCTGTGTAGGTAACTTGTGGCTTATCTCTTGTTGCTTATAGCATTCTCTCTTTGTCTTGAATTTTTGGCAGTTTGATTACTATGTGTCTTAGTGTGGGCCTGTTTGGGTTCTTTGTACTTGGGAATCTCTGAGCTTCTTGAACTTGAATGCCTTCTTCCCTCACCAAATTAGGAAAGTTTTCTGTCACTTTTTCTTTGAATATATTCTCTAACCCTTGCTCATTTTCTTCTTCTTCAGGAACTCCTATGATGCGAATATTATTCCGTTTCCAGTTGTCCCACAGTTCTCTTAAGCTGTCTTCCTGTTTTTCAATCATTTTTCCCTTTTTTTCTGGATTTGTTGATTTTTTCGACTCTGTCTTCTAAATCACTGATCCGGTTCTCAGCTTTCACTACTCTGCTTTTTAGACCTTCCAATGTGTTTTTCATTGTTGATATGTCATTTATAATTTCCAACTGGTTGATTTTCAGCATTTCTCTGTCTTTACTCATGGTGCCCATGACCTTACACATGCTGTTGAGCTTCCTCAAGATCATGGCTCTGAATTCTAGTTCTGTTAACTTGCTTAACTGCACCTCATTTATCTTATCTTCGGTAGAGGTCTCTTGTTCTTTCGTTTGGTTTTTGTTTCTGATTTTCACCATTTTGGCTATCACAGTGGGCTTTGGAGTCTCCCAAATTTTCCCTGTGGGTGTTGGTGTTCTGCTGTTTGTGGCTCCCTTTCCCGGGTTCGGATGAGGCAGGGAGGACCCACTTTAACCACCACTGTCAAGTCTTAACTTTCTTCTAGCTTTTTTTTTACCAGGAGGCTATTAGTAGAGGTCACCTGAAGAACCTTGGTTTCTGAGTTGCTTGTAAAACTCCCTCAGGTGCTCAGTGTAAGAGGATTTTCTGAGGGTCGGACAGATGGTGGTTTTTAATGGGCCTCAATTAGCATTTCAATTGTGCCAGGTGGCTTGAATGTCCAAGGGAGGGTCCCCTGCCTCTCCCCTGGGCGCTGGGAAGGAGTAAAATCACCACAGTCCTGCATGGCTGCACTTAGCAAAAGCTCTGAGCACCCTCCAAATCTCAAGTGTCCCCACACAGTTCCCGTTCAGTCTGCCTTTCCTCTGCCGGAACCCAAGGTGAGTGGCTGCTGCCAATTTAGCCTCTGTCCAGACTCTGAGCCGTGGAGCTGCCTGCGACTTTTAACCCAATGGCGCTACTCCCAGCTAAAGGCAGCCGAGTCCTCGGCATCATCCGAGGGGTAGCACTCAGCAAAGTTTGCAGCACTTAGCTGTGGTCGCAGCTGAGGCGGCAGCAGCTTCCCGATGAGACCCCTGGTCCCGGCCTAGTCCGTGTGGCACCAGTTGAGGGCTTAGGACGTAGCTGAGGCAGCAGCAGCTTCCAGCTGAGTCCCCTGGTCCCAGCTGAGTTTGCTGGTCCCAGCCCAGGCCACTGCGGACCGTGGGCTCCTGGCCCCCTCTCGTGTCCTCGCAAGCCTACCAGGATTGAGTCAGTGTCCCTGGTTATGTGGTCCTCCAGGCTGCCTTTTGGTTGCTCCTTCCTGACTATTTGTCTTTATTTTCGTTGTAAATCCAGTTTGGTCTTGGGAGATGGTCTGTGTAGCTCCATTCAGTCCGCCGCCATTCTACAATAATCTCTCGCCACACTTATTTAACATAGTATTGGAAGTCTTAGCCACAGCAATCAGACAGGAAGAAAAAATAAAAGGGATCCAACTTGGAAAGGAGGAATTGAAACTGTCATTATTCGCAGATAACATTATACTATACTTAGAAAACACCAAACACTCCATCAAAAATTTACTGGACTTAATAAATGAATGTGGAAAAGTAGCAGGATACAAAATTAATGTCAAGAAATGGATGGCATTTTTATACACCAATGATGAAGTCACAGAAAGAGACAATAAGAAAACAATCCCATTTACCATTGCAACAAAAAAATTAAGATACCTAGGAATAAACTTAACCAAAGAAATAAAGGACCTATTTGCAGAAAACCACAGGTCATTAAAAAAAAATAAAAAAAAGAAAGAGAGGAAGATATAAAAAAGTGGAAACACATACCCTGTTCATGGATTGAAAGAATTAACATCATTAAAATGTCCGTAATACCCAAAGCAATCTATAGATTCAATGCAATCACCATCAAAATGCCAATGGCATACTTCACAGAATTAGAACAAATACTTCAAAAGTTCATATGGAACCAAAAAAGACTTCTAATAGCCACAGAAATCTTCAAAAAGAAAAACAAAGTAGGAGGAATCACATTACCCGATTTCAGGTTATACTACAAAGCCACTGTAATCAAAACAGCCTGGTACTGGCACAAGAACAGGCATATAGACCAGTGGAACAGGATAGAGAACCCCCAAATGTACCCAAGGCAATATGCTCAATTAATATTTGACAAAGGTGGCAAGAGCTTACAGTGGAGTAAGGAAAGCCTCTTTAATAAATGGTGTTGGGCAAATTGTACAGCTACATGCAAAAAAAAAAAAAAAAAAATGAAACTAGCCCCTCAAATTACACCCTACACAAGAATAAACTCAAAATGGATAAAACACTAAAATATGACTCATTAATCCATCAAAATCCTACAATAAACTGTAGCCAACAAAATTTTGGACATCATATGCAGCAGAATTTTCACTGATACATCACCTAACGGATCAGAAAGAATGGAGAAAATGAACACATGGGACTACATCAAACTCAAAAGCTTCTGCACAGCAAAAGATACAATAATCAAAACAGAAAGGCTACCCACTGTATGGGAAAGCATAACTGCCAATGATATATCAGATAAGGGGTTAATTTCCAATATATATAGAGTGCTTTTACAACTCTACAAACGGAAGACAAAGAACCCAATTAAAAAATGGGCAGAGGAACTAAATACACACCTCTCCAAACAGGACATACAAAGGCTAAGAGACATATGAAGAAATGCTCAACATCACTAATCATCAGAGAGATGCAAATTAAAACAACAATGAGGTATCACCTCACACCTTTCAGAATGGCCGCCATCACCAAATCATCAAACAACAAGTGTTGGCGAGGGTGTGGAGAAAAGGGGACTCTAGTACACTCCTGGTGGGAATGCAGGCTGGTGCAGCCCCTATGGAAAACAATATGGTGTTACCTCAAAAAATTAAAAATTGAACTGCCATTTGACCCATTGATCCCACTTCTAGGAATATACCTTAAGGAACCTGAAACACCAATCAGAAAGAATATATATACCCCCATGTTCATAGCAGCACTATTTACAATAGCTAAGATCTGGAAACAGCCCAAGTGTCCATCAGTAGACAACTGGAGAAAAAAGCTGTGGTACATATACACAATGGAGTACTACGCAGCTGTAAGAAAGAAAGATCTCTTGTCCTTTGAGACTACATGGAGGGACCTGGAAAGTATTATCCTAAGCGAAAGAGCCAAATAGAGAAAGACAAGTATCCTATGATCTCACTTTTTTGTTGACTATAATGAACATAACAGTCTGAGGAATAGGGTAGTCCTAGAGATGTGGAAGTGGGGTACAGACGGACAATCCCCAGAAGAGGGGATGCTGGGGGAGAGATAAACCACAGAACTTATATTCATGTGTGCCTGAACAATGGACATGAACAGCAAAGCTGGGGACAGGGCAGGGAGGGAGGGGAAGGGGGAATCAGTAGGAGAAAAAGGAGAAACATTTGTAACAAAAATAAATTAATTAATTAAAAAATGCATAGCATATTAAATAGGGATAAATGCCCAAGGGAAAAAAATAATGCAAGGTCTGTTGGCCATCACATGAACTTTGACTTTTACTCTAAAAGAGATGGGAAGCATTGGAGAAATTTGAGTAGAGGAGTAATGTGATCTGACATATTTTATTTTATTATTTTTTAGTATTATTATTTTATCTTTATTGTTGAAAGTATTACAAATGTCCTTCTCCCCATTTCCTCCATTAACCCTCACATATTTTTAAAGGATTGCTCTGGTTGTTTTATGGATAATAAACTATAAAGAGACAGGCCTGGGTCCAACTGGTATCATTGGAATTTGGGAGAAGTTGTTGGATTATTGGGTATATTTTCAAGGTAGAACCCACTGATTTTGTTAAAAGATGAGGATGTGAAAGAAAGAGGAATACAAGAGAACAAAGTCACCACATTGGGCAACACCCATATCATTAATAAAAATGTGACTGGTGCCCTCTGGAGTTGTGTAATACAGCATTTCTGTTCAAGGTGATGCCAAGGTTTTCATCTTCAGCAGCTAAAGGATGGAGTTGCCACTAATTGCAATGGTAGAGACTGAGAGAAGAATAGGGTTGAGAGTATATCAGTAATTTAATTTTGGATATTTTCAATTTGAAATGCCAATTAGATATCTAAATGGAGATGGTAAATAAGCTGTGGGATGAGCCTGAAATTCATAGTAGTGGTTGGGGCTGGAGATAAATATTTTTGAGTCAGAGTCATCTAGGTAGTCTTTAAAGCCAAGAGATGGACGCTATCACCAAGAAGGTTAGAGTAGTTAGAGAAGAGAAGAAGACAAGGACCCAGCCCTGGGGCACTCTCACATTGAGAGGTCAGGAACACAATGAAGAACAAGCAAAGTAAACTGACAAAATGTGGCCAGTAACGTAGAAGGGAACCCAGAAGAGAATGGTATCCTGGAAGCCAAGTGAAGAAGTTGGTTCAAGGAAGAGGGAATGCTCAGTTGTAAAATGTACTTCTGGTTGGCCACACAAGAATTCCTGATAGACTTTAGCAACATAGAGATCACTAGTGGCTTGGATAAAAGCTGTTTCAGTAGACAGAAACTTCATTGGGGTAGGTACAAGAAAGAAAAGGAGGTGAAAAATAATAGACAGGGCCCGGCTGGTTGAGCAACAACCCATTCTCCCATCAGGGCACATGCTCAGGTTATGGGCCAATCCCCAGTGGGGGGCATGCAGGAGGCAGCCAATCGATGTTCTCTCTCATCGATGTTTCTATCTTTCTTTCACTCTCCCTTCCTCCCTCTCTCTCTAAAATCAATGAAGAAAAATATTTTTAAAAATTTATAGATGGGGAATATAGGCAAATCTTTTGATTTTTTACTATAAACAAGAGCAGAGAAATGAGGCAATCATTGGAATGGTGTGGGGGGTCAAGAGAAGATATTTAGAATGGGAGAAATTATTACAAGTATGCTCCTGAAGTCCACATTGGTTGCTGGAGTTCATTTGTCCTTATCCACATGTGTTTCTTGGCCTAATAGACAGAAATTCTCAGAGAAGCTGTTTGTTGAGGGAGCAGAAGTTGCCAGCAGGTTTGAGTGTAATAAATTCTAAGAAAACCTGCGGGCAGCCTTTAATAAAACTGGACTTAGAACCTCTGCAGTTAGCAAATGAAGAGCATTTTCATGTGTGAAAAAGAATTGGGGCCATGAGATCTAGCTGTCCCTCCTCCCCACATGACAATTCCAGCCTCCTTTGCCAACCTTGAAGGATTTGACCTCAGTTACACTAAAGAGCCCATGGTCCCCCTCTAGAAACATTAACTATTGTACAGCAGGGTGAGGAAAAGAAATTCCTACAGATACTGAAAGGATAACTAAACCACAGGTAGTGTTTGAACCAAGTGGGAAAACTGACATAAAAATTCAGGCCAGAGTTGCACTAATAATTTTCCTGTTCCTTAGTAAGAAATGGCCTCAGCAGCAGAAAATAGTGTATAGCTGGGCTTGGTTCTTAGCTCTGTGTTTTAGTAGTGATGGCTTTGAAAACATATATGAGTTTTACTGGTTTCCATGTACTGTTTGTATTTGAATTTTTTTCCTATTCTCATGTCTTCAAGGCTCAGTTCAAGTGTCATCTGTTTTGTGGAACCTTCCCTGAGCCTCCTCTCAGGCAAAATGAATCATTACCTTCTCTGTATTTCCATAACACTTTTTTCTTTCTTCTAGCACATATTACATTATATTAGAGTTGTGTATGATTGTAAATGGAAGAGGCAGTAGAGTATAGTGGATAAGAGCATGGGCTCTGAATCTAGGCCGCTTGGGTTGAAATGGTTCTTCCATGTTGCTTAACCTCCTTGGGCCTCAGTTTCTCACATGTCTCATCTTGACAATAATAATAATAATAATAATAATAATAATAATAATAATGGTGAGAGTAGTAGTTAATACTGCCCTCATAGGGATTTTGTAAAGATTAAAGAGGTTAATACACGCAAAGTACTTAGAACAGTGCCCAGCACATAATAAGTACTCAATAAGCTTTTGCTAATTGTCTCTCTTCTCCTTCAGGAATAAGACCATCCTTTATATTTGTACCACTAATTACTGGTACTGGGCTTGGCATAGAATACTCGGTGTTTAATAGATTTTTGTGTAAATAAACCAGGTATCTATATAAAATCAATTTAAGTTCGTGTTTAATGGGTTCCTATGCGTATAGCCCTTGTAATCGCTCACTTATACATTCTTGTGTACCACTCCATGTAGTGCTTAAGAATGAAGGGTCTAGACTAGAGCTTGATCACCTAGCTTGTGTCATTGCTTTGCCACTTATTAGCTTATTAACCTCTCAGTGCCTCAGCTTCCTCATCTTGAAAATGAGAAAAAATATAGGAAGTAAAACAAAGAGTTACAGAACATTTAAATGTTAACTATAATAATTATTTTTTAAAAATTTATCTTTAGTCCAGCCGGTGTGGCTCAGTGGTTGAGTGTCGACCCATGCACCAAGAGGCCGCTGGTTTGATTCCCAGTTGGGACACATGCCCAGGTTGTGGACTCAATCCCTGGTTGGGAAGCATGCAGGTGGCAGTTGATGTTCTCTCACATTGATGTTTCTTTTTTTTTTTTTCTTTTCTTTTTTTTGTTTTTTGGTACACGCCCCTAGTGGGAACCGAACCCAGGACTCTCTGGTCCACAGGCCGACACTCCAACTGCTGACCCAAACAGGCCAGGGCTCTCTCATTGATGTTTCTATCTCTTCCTCTCCCTTCCTCTCTAAAATCAATAAAGGAAAAAAAATTTAAATGTATCTTTATTGTTTAAAGTATTACAGATGTCCCCCTCTATTTCACATTGACCCCCTCCATCTCACTCCCATCCCCTGCAGGCCTTCATCACACTGTTCTCTGTGTTTATGGGTTATGCATATATGCATATAAATTCTTTGGTTAATCTCTTCTAGTGCCAACCCTCCTGCCTTCCCTCTGATGTTTGTCAGTCTGTCCCCTGCTTCCATATCTCTGGGTCTATTTTGTCTGTCAGTTTATTTTGTTCATAGATAACACATATAAGTGAGCTCATGTGATATTTGTCTTTCACTAACTGGCTTATTTTGCTTAAAATAGTACTGTCCAGGTACCTCCATACTGTCCAAAAGGGTAAGAGAGCCTTCTATTTTATAGCTGCATAGTATTCCATTGTCTGAATATA
The DNA here is from genome assembly GCF_014108415.1 of Molossus molossus. Taxonomy (NCBI): domain Eukaryota; kingdom Metazoa; phylum Chordata; class Mammalia; order Chiroptera; family Molossidae; genus Molossus; species Molossus molossus. The sequence goes on from NW_023425355.1 coordinate 48,810,620, forward strand.
CCACAGCTTTTTTATCCACTCATTTACTGATGGGCATTTGGTCTGTTTCCAGGTCTTAGCTATTGTAATGAGTGCTGCTATGAACATAGGGGTGCACACATTCTTTCTGATTGGTGTTCCAGGCTTCTTAGGATATATTCCTAGCACTGAGATCACTGGGTGAAATGGCAGTTCCATTTGTAATATTTTGAACAAACTCCATACTGTATTTTTTTTTTCTTCTTTTAAACTCCATACTGTTTTCCATAGTGGCCACACTAGCAGTGTACTAAGGTACCCTTTTCTCCACATCCTCACCAGCACTTGTTGTTTGTTGATTTGATAATGGTAACTATTTTGGCAGGTGTGAGGTGATACTTCATTGTCGTTTTAATTTGCATCTCTCTGATCATTAGTGACTTTGAGCATTTTTTCATATGTTCATTGGCCATCTGTATGTCCTTTTTGGAGAATTGTCTATTTTGGACCTTTGCCCTTTTTTTGATTGGATTTTTTGTCTTCCTTTTGTTAAATCGTGTAATTACTTTATATATTTTGGAAATTAAACCCTATCTGATGAATCATTGGCAAATATGTACTCCCATATAGTGGGTAACCTTTTCATTTTGGTGCTGGTTTCTTTTGCTGTGAAGAAGCTTTTTATTTTGATGTAGTCCCATTTATTTGTTCTATTTATTTTTTTGTGTGTGTCTCTTGTTCTAGGTGATGTATCGATGATAATTCTGTTTTGTGAGATTTTGCTGGCACATTTTCATCTAGAATGTTTATGGTTTCATGACTTACATTTAAATCTTTTATCCATTTTGAATTTATTCTTGTGTATGGTGTAAGATGATGGTCTAATTTCATTTTTTTCATGTACCTTTCCAATATTCCCAACACCATTTATTTTTTATTTTATTTTTTATTTTTTGTATGAATTTTTATTTATTTTTTTGTTACAGATATTTTACCTTTTTACCCCATTGGCACCCGCCACCCCACCCCACCTCCGCCCCGTCTCCGGCTTAGTTGTCCATGTCCATTGGTCATGCATAAATGCATATAAGTTCTGTGGTTTATCTCTTCCCACCCTCCCACCCCCCCATGCTCTCTTCTGAGGGATGTCAGTCTGTGCCCTACTTCAATGTGTCTGGGTCTACTGTATTCCTCAGATTGTTATGTTCATTATATTCCATATATAAATGAGATCATGTGGTATTTGTCTTTTTCTGCTTCGCTTCTTTCACTTAGGATAATACTTTCCAGGTCCTTCCATGTCGTCTCAAAGGATAAGAGATCTTTCTTTCTTACCGCTGCATAGTACTCCATTGTGTATATGTACCACAGCTTTGTTATCTATTCGTCTACTGGTGGACACTTGGGCTGTTTCCAGATCTTAGCTGTTGTAAATAGTGCTGCTATGAACATGGGGGTACATATATTCTTCCTGATTGGTGTTTCAGGCTTCTTAGGGTATATTCCCAGCAGTGGGATCACTGGGTCAAATGGAAGTTCAATTTTTAATTTTTTTTTTTTTTTTTTTTTTTTTTTTTTAATTTTTTTTTATCCTCACCCGAGGACATTTTTCCATTTTTTGCTCAGGTAGAGTGGGAGGGAGAGAGAGGAACAGAGAGAGAGAGAGAAACATCGATGTGAAAGGGACACATCGAGTGGCTGCCACCCGCACGACCGACCAGGGCCGGGGACAAACTGCAACCGAGGTACGTGCCCTTAGCGGGAACCGAACCCGGGTCTCTCAGGACCGCAGGCCGACGCTCTAACCGCTGAGCCAAACCGGCCAGGGCAATTTTTAATTTTTTGAGGTAGCACCATATTGTTTTCCATAGCGGCTGCACCAGTCTGCATTCCCACCAGCATTGTATTAGAGTCCCCTTTTCTCCACACCCTCGCCAGCACTTGTTGTTTGATGATTTGTTGATGGCGGCCATTCTGACAGGGGTGAGGTGATACCTCATTGTTGTTTTAATTTGCATCTCTCTGATGATTAGTGATGTTGAGCATTTCTTCATATGTCTTTTGGCCATTTGTATGTCCTGTTTGGAGAGGTGTCTATTCAGCTCCTCTGCCCATTTTTTAATTGGGTTCTTTGTCTTCCTTTTGTTGAGTTGTATGAGCACTCTATATATATTGGAAATTAACCCCTTATCTGATACATCATTGGCAATGATGTTCTCCCATACAGTGGGTTGCCTTTCCATTTTGATGATTGTTTCTTTTGCTGTGCAGAAGCTTTTTAGTTTGATGTAGTCCCATGTGTTCATTTTCTCCTTTATTTCTGTTGCCTTAGGTGATGTATCAGTGAAAATTCTGCTCCGTATGATGTCCGAAATTTTGTTGCCTACATTTTCTTCTAGAATTTTTATGGATTCACGGGTCACATTTAAGTCTTTTAACCATTTCGAGTTTATTTTTGTGAATGGTGTAAGTTGATGGTCTAGTTTCATTTTTTTGCATGTAGCTGTCCAATTTTCCCAACACCATTTATTAAAGAGGCTGTCTTTACTCCACTGTATGCTCTTGCCACCTTTGTCAAATATTAATTGAGCATATTGCCTTGGGTCCATTTCTGGGTTTTCAGTTCTGTTCCACTGGTCTATATGCCTGTTCTTGTGCCAGTACCAGGCTGTTTTGGTTACAGTCGCTTTGTAGTATAACCTGATATCTGGTATTGTGATCCCACCTACTTTGTTCTTCTTTTTCAAGATTGCTGTGGCTCTTCGGGGTCTTTTTTGGTTCCATATGAACTTTTAAAGTATTTGTTCTAGTTCTATGAAATATGTCGTTGGTATTTTGATGGGGATTACACTGAATCTATAGATTGCTTTGGGTAGTATGGACATTTTAATGATGTTAATTCTTCCAATCCATGAACAGGGTATGTGCTTCCACTTTTTTATATCTTCCTCTATTTCTTTTTTCAATGACCTGTAGTTTTCTGCAAATAGGTCCTTTACTTCTTTGGTTAAGTTTATTCCTAGGTATCGTAATTTTTTTGGCGCGATGGTAAATGGGATTGTTTTTTCAGTTTCTCTTTCTGTGAGTTCATCATTGATGTACAAGAATGCTGTCGATTTCTTGACGTTAATTTTGTATCCTGCTACTTTGCCAAATTCATTTATTAAGTCTAATAGATTTTTGATGGAATCTTTAGGGTTTTCTATGTACAATATCATGTCATCTGCAAATAATGACAGTTTCACTTCCTCCTTTCCAATTTGGATCCCTTTTATTTTTTCTTCATGTCTGATTGCTGTGGCTAAGACGTCCAGTACAATGTTAAATAAGAGTGGCGAAAGTGGACATCCCTGTCTTGTTCCTGTTCTTAATGCAAATGTTTTTAGTTTCTGTCCATTGAGTATGATGTTGGCTGTAGGTCTTTCATATATGGCCTTTATTATGTCGAGATATGATCCCTCTATTCCTACATTGCTGAGCGTTTTTATCAGAAATGGATGATGGATTTTGTCGAATGCTTTTTCAGCATCTATTGATATGATCATGTGGTTTTTATTCTTCATTTTGTTTATGTGGTGTATCACGTTTATTGATTTGCGAATATTGTACCAGCCTTGCATCCCTGGAATGAATCCCACTTGGACATGGTGAATAATTTTTTTGATGTATTTCTGGATCCGATTTGCTAATATTTTGTTCAGGATTTTGGCGTCTATGTTCATCATGGATATTGGCCTGTAGTTTTCTTTCTTCGTAGTGTCTTTTTCTGGTTTTGGAATTAGAATTATGCTGGCCTCATAGAACGTGTTTGTAAGTCTTCCTTCTTCTTGGATTTTTTGAAATAGTTTGAGGAGAACGGGTGTTAGTTCTTTTTTGAATGTTCGGTAAAACTCCCCCGTGAAGCCATCTGGGCCTGGGCTTTTGTTTGCTGGGAGAGTCTTGATTACCTCTTCAATTTCCTTTGTTGTTATTGGTCTGTTCAAGTTTTCTATCTCTTCCGGGAATAGTTTTGGGAGACTGTGTGTTTCTAGAAATTTGTCCATTTCGCTTAGATTGTCGAATTTGTTGCCATGTAGTTGTTCATAGTAGTTGTTAACGATCTTTTGTATTTCCGTGGTGTTGGTTGTTACTTCTCTTTCATTTCTGATTTTGTGTATTTGGGTTCTCTCTCTTTGTTTCTTGGTGAGTCTAGCTAAGGGTCCATCAATCTTGTTTATCTTTTCGAAAAACCAGCTCTTTGTTTTATTGATCCTTTGAATTGTTTTTTTGGTCTCTATGTCATTTATTTCTGCTCTGATCTTTACTATTTCCTTCCTTCTACTTGCTCTGGGGTTTTCTTTTTGTTTGCTTTCTAATTCTTTAAGTTGTGAGGTTAGACAGTCAATTAGAAATTTTTCTTGTTTTTTTGAGGTAGGCCTGTAGTGCTATGAACTTCCCTCTCAGAACTGCTTTTGCTGCCTCCCATAGATTTTGTGTTGTTGTGTGTTCATTTTCATTGGTTTCCAGGAAGTTTTTAATTTCTTCCTTGATCTCCTCGGTGACCCATTCATTGTTTAATAACATGCTATTTAGCCTCCATGTTTTCAAATGTCTTTGCATGTTCTTGTTGCAATTGATTTCTAGTTTCATGCCATTGTGATCTGAGAAGATGCTTGATATGATTTCAATCTTCTTGAACTTGTAGAAATTTAGTTTGCCAACACCATTTATTGAAGAGACTGTCTTTACTTCTTTGTATACTCTTACCTCCTTTGTCAAATATTAATTGACCATAATGTCTTGGATCAATTTCTGGGTTCTCTGTTCTGTTCCACTGGTCTATCTGCCTGTTCTTGTGCCATTACCAGGCTGTTTTGATTACAGTGGCTTTGTAGTATAATTTGATATCCAGTATTGTGACCCCTCCTACTTTGTTCTTCTTTCTCAAGATTGCTGTGGCTATTCAGGGTCATTTTTGTTCCATATAAATTTTTGGACTATTTGTTCTAGATCTGTAAAATATGTTGTTTTTATTTTTATAGAAATTACATTGAATCCATAGATCGCTTTGGGTCATATGGACATTTTAATGATGTTAATTCTTCTAATTCATGAACATGATATATGCTTCCACTTGTTTATATCTTCCTCTGTTCGTTTTTTTTCAATGTCCAGTAGTTTTCTGGGAACAAGTCTTTTACCTACTTGGTTAAATTTATTTCCAGGTATTTTAATTTTTCTGTTGCAGTGGTAAATCGGATAGGTTTTTTTTTTTTTTTTTTTTAGTTTTTCTTTCTGAGAGTTTATTATTGCTGTATAAAAAAAAATGCCATCGATTTCTGGATATTAATTTTGTATTCTGCTACTTTGTTGAATTCACTTATAAAATCTAGTAGTTTTTTTCATGGAGTCTTTAGGGTTTTCTATGTACACTATCATATCATCTGTGAATAATTACAGTTTCACTTCTTCCTTTCAAATTTGGATGCCTTTTATTTTTTCTTCTTGTCTGATCACAGTAGCTAAGACTTCTAGTGCTATGTTAAATAAGACTGGTGAAAGCAGACATCCCTGTCTTGTTCCTGTTCTTCAGGGAAATAACTTTAGTGTTTGCCCATTGAATATGATGTTGGCTGTAGGTTTTTCATATATGGCCTTTATTATGTTAATGTATATTCCTTCTATTCCCACATTGCTGAGAATTTTTATCAAAAATGGGTGCTGGGCTCTGGCCGGTTTGGCTCAGTGGTTAGAGCATCGGCCTGGGGTCCAGAGAGACCTGGGTTCAGTTCCCGCTAGGGGCACATACCTTGGTTGCAGTTTGTCCCCGGCCCTGGTTGGGTCATGTGGGTGGCAACCACTCAATGTGTCCCTTTCACGTCTATGTTTCTCTCTCTCTCTCTCTCACTCGATCTGAACAAATAATGAAAAAATGTCCTCGGGTGAGGATAAAAAAATATATTAAAAAAAATGGGTGCTGGGCCTGGCCGGTGTGGCTCAGTGGTTGAGCGTCGACCCATGCACTAAGAGGTGGTCAGTTCAACTCCTGGTCAGGGCACATGCCCAGGTTGTGGACCTGATCCCCAGTGGGGGGCATGCAGGAGGTGGCCAATTGATGCTCTCTCTCATTGATGTTTCTATCTCTCTTTCCCTCTTTCTTCTTCTCTCTCATTGATGTTTCTGTCTCTCTCTTCCTCTCTCTCTCTAATATCAATACAGAAAAAAGTTTTTAAAAAATGGGTGCTGAATTTTGTAAAATGGTTTTCTGCATCTATGGATATGATCATATGATTTAAAATTTTTTTTTTCTCTTTATTGATTTTAGAGATAGAGGAAGAGAGAGGGAGAGAGAGATAGAATCATTGATGAGAGAGAACATCGATTGGCCGCCTCCTGCATGCACCCCACTGGGGATCTGGCCCACAACCTGGGCATGTGTCCTGACTGGGAATTGAACTGGCGACCTCTTGGTGCATGGATCGACGTTCAACAACTGAGCCACACTGGCCAGACTGATTTTATGTGATATATCAATTTATTGAGTTGTGGATATTGTACCAGCCTTGCATCCCTGGGATAAATCCCAGTTGGTTATGGTGAATACCCTTTTGAACATATTGCTGGATCCGACTTGCTATTATTGTTATATATTTTTTTGAGGATTTTGGCATCATATTCATCAGGGATATTGACCTGTAGTTTTCTTTCTTTGTCATGTCTTTTTCTGGTTTTGGAATTAGAATAATGCTGACCTCATAAAAGAGCTTGGAAATCTTCCTTCCTTTTGAATTTTTTGGGATAGTTTAAGAAGGTTAGGTTAGTCCTTCATTGAATGTTTGGTAAAACTCCTCTGTAAAGCCGTCTTTACAAAAGTCCAGGACTTTTGTTTGCTAAGAGTTTGTTTTTTTTAAATTACTGCTTCAATTTTATTAGTTGCTAATGATTTAGTCATGTTTTCTGATTTTTCCTGATTCAGTTTTGGACAATTGTATATTTCTAGGAGTTTGTCCATTTTGCCCAGGTTGTCCAATTTCTTGGCATATAGTTGTTTGTAATATATTTTTACAATCTTTTGTATTTCTGTGGTGTCAGTTGTTACTTCACCTCTTTTGTTTCTGATATTATTTCTTTGGGTTCCCTCTCTTTGCTTTTTGAAAAATCTGGCTAGAGGCTCATCAATCTTGTTTTCAAAGAACCAGATCTTGGTCTCATTGATCTTTTGTATTATATTTTTTAGTCTTTTTGTCATTTATATCTGCTCTGATCTTTATTATTTTCTTTTTTTCCACTTTGGTCTTTTTTTGATGTTTTCATTCTGATATTTTTAATTGTAGAAGATTTTTCTTGTTTCTTGAGATAGGCCTGTAGTACTATGAACTTCTCTCTCAGGACTACTTTTGCTGTGTCCCAAAGATTTTAGGTTGTTGCCCTGGCCAGTTTGGCTCAGCGGTTAGAGCATCGGCCTGTGGTCCAGAGAAACCCGGGTTCAGTTCCTGCTAGGGCACATACCTCGGTTGCAGTTTGTCCCCAGCCTTGGTTGGTCGTGCGGGTGGCAGCCAATCGATGTGTCCCTTCCACGTTGATGTTTCTCTCTCTCTTCCTCTCTCTCCCTCCCACACTATCTGAACAAAAAATGGAAAAATGTCTTCGGGTGAGGATAAAAACAAAATAGATTTTAGGTTGTTGTGTGTTCATTTTCATTTTTATCCAGAAATTTCTTAATTTCTTTCTTGATCTCATTGGTAACCCATTCATTGTTTAATAACATGCTATTTAGTCACCTTGTGTTTGAATATTTTTATTGTAATGATTTCTAGTTTCATACTATTGTGATCTGAGACGATGCTTGAGATGATTTCAATCTTCTTGAATTTGTAGGGACTTATTTCGTGTCCTAACATATGGTCTATCTTTGAGGATGTCCAATGTGCACTTGAGAAGAATGTATATTCTGAAGTTTTAGGGGTGACATGTTCTATAAATGTCCACTAAGTCCATCTGATATAGTGTGTCATTTAGGGTCACTGTTTCCTTGTTGATTTTTTGTGTGGAAGATCTATCCAGTGAATTCAGTAAGGTGTTAAAGTTCTCTACTATGACTGTATTGCTGTCAATCTCTCCCTTAAATTCCTCTGAATTACACACACACACACACACACACACACACACACACACACACGTGTACCTATATTGGGCGCATATATGTTTACCAGGGTTATATCCTGTTGTTGGATCGATCTCTTTAGTATAATGTAGTGACCTTTTTTATCTCTTGTTATGGCCTTTGCTTTGAAGTCTATTTTGTCAGATATAAGTATTGCTACCCCTGCTTTATTTTTGTTTCCATTTGCATGGAAAAAAATTTTCTATCCCTTCACTTTAATCCTGTGTGAGTCTTTTGTTCTAAGATGGATCTCTTGTAGACAGCATATATATGGGTCATGTTTTTTTTACCTACTCAGCTACACAACAGTTTTTGATTGGAACATTTAATCCATTTTAATTTAAGGTTATTATTGATAGGTTCTTATTTATTTCCTATTTTATTATTTATGCCTACATTCTCTCTCTCTCTCTGATTCTTCTTATTATTACAGCAGTCCCTTTAACATTTCTTGCAGTGCTATTTTGGTGGTATTAAAGTCCTTTAGCCCCTTTTTTGTCTGGGAAACTCTTTATTTCACCTTCTATTTTGAATGATAGCATTGCTGGATACAGTAGTCTTGGTTTCATATCCTTGCTTTAGCTTACCTTGAATACTTCATGCCATTCCCTTCTGGTCTGTAGTGTTTCTATTGAGAAAGCATCTAACAGCCTTACAGGAGCTTCTTTGTTGATAATAAATTGCTTTCCTCTTGCTGCCTTTAAGATGATCTCTTTGTCCTCAATTTTTGGCATTTTAATGATGATGTGTCATGGTGCAGTGACTCTTTGGGTTCTTATTGCTTGGGACACTCTGAGCTTCCTAAACTTGTGTGACTTTTTCCTTCACCAGATTAGGAAAGTTTTCTGCCACTAATTCTTCAAACACATTTTCTATCCCTTGCTCACTATCTTCTTCTTCCGGTACTCTGTGATGTGGATATTGTTACATTTCTTGTTGGTCCAAAGCTCCCTTAAACTGTTCTCCTGTTTTTTTTGTTTGTTTGTTTTTTGTTTTTAGTTTATTTTTTTGTTACAGATGTTTCTCCTTTTTTACCCCATTGGCACTCCCCTCCCCACCCCACCCCACCCCCTCCCCGTCCCCGGCTTTGTTGTCCATGTCTATTGGTTATGCATACATGCATATAAGTTCTGTGGTTTATCTCTTCCCACCCCCCCACCCCCATTTCTGAGAAATGTCAGTCTGTGCCGTACTTCCATGTTTCTGGGTCTACCGTATTCCTCAGACTGTTATGTTAATTATATTTCGTGTATAAGTGGGATCATATGGTATTTGTCTTTTTCTGCTTGGCTTATTTCACTTAGGATAATACTTTCTAGGTCCCTCCATGTCGTCTCAAAGGATAAGAGATCTTTCTTTCTTACAGCTGCATAGCACTCCATTGTGTATATGTACCACTGCTGTTTTATCCATTCGTCTACTGATAGACACTTGGGCTGTTTCCAGATCTTAGCTATTGTAAATAGTGCTGCTATGAACATGGGGGTACATATATTCTTCCTGATTGGTGTTTCAGGCTTCTTAGGGTATATTCCTAGAAGTGGGATCAATGGGTCAAATGGAAGTTCAATTTTTAATTTTTTGAGGTAACACCATATTGTTTTCCATAGTGGCTGCACCAGTCTGCATTCCCACCAGCAGTGTGTTAGAGTCCCCTTTTCTCCACATCCTAGCCAAAACTTGTTGTTAAATGATTTGTTGATGCGGCCATTCTGACAGGTGTGAGGTGATACCTCTGTTTTGTTTTGTTTTATTTTGTTTTTGTATTTTAATTCGTGGCCATGGTTTCATACCCTTCTCTTTTTATTTTTCTTTATTGATTTTTCTTTTAGAGAGAGAGGAATGAAGAGGGAGAGAGAGATAGAAACATTGATGAGAGATAACATTGATTGGCTGCCTCTAGCATGCCCCCGACTGGCCATCTGGCCCATAATCTGGGCATGTGCTCTGACCGGGAATTGAACTGGTGACCTCTTGTTGCATGGGTTGATGCTCAGCCACTGAGCAACACTGGTCAGCCTGTTCTGTTTTTTATTTGTTTTGTTTTTTTCTTTTAGGTTCTCTTATAAGTGATTTTTTTCTACCCAGTCTGCTAATTCATTGATCCAATGTCAACATCCTCTAATCTGATGTTTATTTCTCCTGCCATTCTTCATTTCTTTTTTTAAATTACTTTATTTTTGCTACAGATGTTTCTCCTTTTTTCCCCATTGACACCTTCCCCTCATCTCCCCACCACATCTCCAGCGTTGTTGTTTATATCCATTGGTTATGCATACATACATATAAGTTCTGTGGTTTATCTCTTTCCTCCCCTCACCGTCCCCTCTTCTGAGGGTTGTCAGTCTGTACCCTACTTCCACTCTCTGGGTCTACCCTATTCCTCAAACTGTTATGTTCATTATATTCCACAAATAAGTGAGATCATGTAATATTTGCCTTTCTCTGCTTGACTTGTTTTGCTTAGGATAATACTTTCTGGGACCCTTCATATTGTCTTGAAAGATGACAGATCTTTCTTTCTTACAGCTGCATAGTACTCCATTGTGTATATGTACCACAGCTTTGTTATCCATTCATCTACTGATGGACACTTGGGCTGTTTCCAGATCTTAGCTATTGTAAATAGTGCTGCTATGAACATGGGGGTACATATATTCTTCCTGATTGGTGTTTCAGGCTTCTTAGGGTATATTCCTAGAAGCGGGATCAATGGGTCAAATGGAAATTCAATTTTTAATTTTTTGAGGTAACACCATATCGTTTTCCATAGTGGCTGCACCAGTCTGCATTCCCACCAGCAGTGTACTAGAGTCCTATTTTCTCTACACCCTCGCCAACACTTGTTGTTTGATGATTTGTTGATGGTAGCCCTTTTGACAGGTATGAGGTGATACCTCCTTGTTGTTGAGGTATGATGTTGAGGTATGATGTTGAGCATTTCTTCATGTGTTACTTAGCCAGTTGTATGTCCTGTTTGGAGAGGTGTCTATTTAGTTCCTCTGCCCAATTTTAAATTGGGTTCTTTGTCTTCCTTTTGTGGATTTGTATGAGCACTCTATGTATATTGGAAATTAACCCCTTATCTGATATATTATTGTCAATTATGCTCTCCCATACAGTGGGTTGCCTTTCCATTTTGATGATTGTATCTTTTGCTGTGCAGAAGCTTTTGAGTTTGATGTAGTCCCATGTGTTCATTTTTTCAATTTCTTCCTTCGTTTCTGTTGCCTTAGGTGATGTACATGTAAAAACTCTGCTGCGTATGATGTCTGAAATTTTGTTGCCTACACTTTCTTCTAGAATTTTTAAGGATTCATGAGTCACATTTAAGTCTTTAATCATTTTGAGTTTATTTTTGTGTACGGTGTAAGTTGATGGTCTAGTTTCATTTTTTTTTTGCATGTAGCTGTCCAATGTTCCCAACACCATTTATTAGGGAGGCTGCCTTACTCCACTGTATGCTCTTGCCACCTTTGTCAAATATTAATTGAGCATATTGCCTTGGGTTTATTTCTGGGTTCTCTGTTCTGTTCCACTGATCTATCTGCCTGTTCTTGTGCCAGTACCAGGCTGTTTTGATTACAGTGGCTTTGTAGTATAACCTGAAATCTGGTAATGTGATCCCTCCTACTTTGTTCTTCTTTTTCAAGATTGCTGTGGATATTTGAGGTCTTTTTTGAACCTTTGAAGTATTTGTTCTAGTTCTGTGAAGTATGTCAATGGTATTTTGATGGGGATTGCATTGCATCTATAGATTGCTTTGGGTAGTATGGACATTTTAATGATGTTAATTCTTCCAATCCATGAACAGGGTATGTGCTTCCACTTTTTTATATCTTCCTCTATTTGTTTTTTCAATGACCTGTAGTTTTCTGCGAATAGGACCTTTATTTCTTTGGTTAAATTTATTCCTAGGTATCTTCATTTTTTTTTGCCACAATGGTAATGGGATTGTTTTCTTAGTTTCTCTTTCTGTAAGCTCATCATTGATGTATAAGAATGCCATCGATTTTTTAAAATTTTTATCCTCACCCGAGGACATTTTTTTTTTCAGATAGAGTGGGAGGGAGAGAGAGAAAGAGAGAGAGAGAGAGAGAGAAACCTTGACGTGTAAGGGACACATCGAGTGGTTGCCACCCACATAACCCAACCAGGGCTGGGGACAAAGTGCAACCGAGGTACATGCCCCTAGTGGAAACTAAACTTGGGTCTCTTGGAACCGCAGGTCGATGCTCTAACTGCAGAGCCAAACAGGCCAGGGATGCCATCAATTTCTTGACATTAATTTTGTATCCTGCTACTTTGCCAAATTGATTTATTAAGTCTAGTAAATTTCTGATGGGGTGTTTGGGGTTTTCTACGCATAGTATCAGTCATCTGTGGATAATGACAGTTTCACTTCCTTCTTTTCAATTTGAATGTCTTTTATTTTTTCTTCCTGTCTGATTGCTGTGGCTGACTTCCATTACTATGTTAAATAATAGTGGCAAAAGTGGGCATTTTTGTCTTGTTCCTGTTCATAAGGGAAATGCTTTTAGTTTTTGCCTATTGAGTATGATGTTGGCTATAGGTCTTTCATATATGGCCTTTATTATGTTGAGATATGATCCCTTTATTCCAAGATTGCTGAGCATTTTAATCAGAAATGGATGCTGGATTTTGTTGAAGGCTTTTTTGGCATCTACTGATATGATCATGTGGTTTTTATTCATCATTTTATTTATGTGGTGTATCACGTTCATTGATTTGTGAATATTGTACCAGCCTTGCATCCCTGGGATGAATCCCACTTGTTCATGGTGAATAATTTTTATGATGTATTGCTAGATTTGATTTGCTAGTATTTTGTTCAGGAATTTGGCGTCTATGTTCCTCAGAGATATTGGCCTGTAGTTTTCTTTCTTTGTAATGTCTTTTTCTGGTTTTGGAATTAGAATTATGGTGGCCTTATAAAACAAGTTTGGAAGTTTTCCTTCTTCTTGAATTTTTTGAAGTAGTTTGAGGATAATGGGTGTCAGTTCTTTTTTGAATGTTTGGTAAAACTCCCTTGTGAAGCCGTCCAGGCCTGTGTGTTTGTTTGCTGGGAGAGTCTTGATTATATCTTCAATTTCTTCTCTTGTTATTGGTCTGTTCAAGTTTTTTTTTGTTTTTTTTTATCTCTTCCTGGTCCAGTTTTGGGAGACTATGTGTTTCTAGCAATATTTAGCAATATTTCCATTTTGCTTAGATTTTGTTGCCATATAATTGTTCATATTAGTTGTTAATGATCTTTTGTATTTCTCTGGTGTCAGTTGTTACTTCTTCTCTTTCATTTCTGATTTTGTGTATTTGGGTTCTCTCTCTTTGTTTCTTGGTGAGTCTAGCTAAGCATCCCTCAATCTTACTTATCTTTCTGAGAAACCAGCTCTTTCTTTCATTGAATCTTTGAATTGTTTTTTTTTTTGTTGGTCTCTATGTCATTTATTTCTGCTCTGATTTTTACTATTTTCTTCCTTCTACTTGCTCTGGGGTTTTCCTTTTAGTTCTTTAAGTTTTGATGTTAGATAGTGTATTAGAAAATTTTTTTTCTTGAGGTAGGCCTGTAGTGCTATGAACTTCCCTCTCAGAACTGCTTTCACTGCATCCCATACATTTTGTGTTGTTGTGTGTTCCTTTTTATTGGTTTCCAGGAAATTTTTTATTTCTTCCTTGATCGCCATGGTAACCCATTCATTGTTCATTAACATGTTATTTAGACTTCATGTTTTCAAATGTGTTTGCATGTTCTTGTTGCAATTGATTTTTAGTTGTATGCCACTGTGATCTGAGAAGATACTTGATATGATTTCAATCTTCTTGAACTTGTAGAGACTTAGTTTTTGCCCTAATATGTGGTCTGTCTTTGAGAATGTCCCATGTGCTCTTGAGAAGAATGTGATTTCTGTCGTTTTGGGGTATAATTCTCTGTAGATATCTATTAAATCTATTTGGTCTAGTGCTTCATGTAGAGTCTGTGTTTCCCTGTTAATTTTCTTGTCTAGAAGATCTATCCAGTGATGTCCGCAGGGTGTTGAAGTCTCCTGCTATAATTTTCTTGCTGTTGATTTCTTTTTTGAAGTCCTCCAGAAGAGTTTTAATATATTTAGGTGCTCCTATATTGGGTGCATATAAGTTTACCAAGGTTCTATCTTCCTGTTGGATAGATCCTTTCAATATTATGTAGTGGCCTTCCTTGTCTGTAGTTATGGTCTTCATTTTGAAATCTACTGTACCAGATATAAGTATTACTACCCCAGCTTTTTTTTTTTCCTTTTTGTTTGCTTGAAAGATTATTTCCATCCCTTCACTTTCAACCTATGTGAGTCTTTTGTTGTGAGGTGGGTCTCTTGTAAACAACATATATGTGAGTCATGTTTTCTTATTTAATCAGCTACTCTGTGACTTTTTATAGGAGCATTCAAACCATTTACATTTAAGGTGATAAATGGTATGTACTTATTTATTGCCATTTTTCTTTAGTGTGTTTCTATTTTTCTTCCTATTTCTTCTACTCATTACAGCAGTCCTTTTCGCATATCTTGCAATGCTGGTTTGGTGTTAATATATTCCCTTAGCCTTTTTTTTTTTTGTCTGAGAAGTTATTTATTTGACCTATTTTGAATGATAGCCTTGCTGGATATAGTAGTCTTGGAATCAGACCCTTATTTTCATTGACCTTGATTATTTCATGCCACTCCTGTCTTACCTGTGGTGCTTCTGTTGAGAAGTTTTCTGAAAGCCTTAGTTTCCTTTGTAGGTAACCTGTTGCTTATCTCTTGGTGACTTTAGGTATCTATCTTTGTCTTTAATTTTTGGCATTTGAATTACTATGTGTCTTGGTGTGGGCCTGTTTGGTTTCTTCTTACTTGGGCCTCTCTTTGCTTGTTGAACTTGAATGCCTTCTTCCTTCACCAAGTTACGAAAGTTTTTTGTCACTATTTCCTCAAATATATTCTCTAACCCTTACCCATTTTCTTTCTCTTCGGGGAGTCCTATGATGTAAATATTATTACATTTTCATTTGTCCCACAGTTCTCTTAAGCTGTCTTCCTGTTTTTTAATTGTTTTTTTCCTTTTGGTTTTCTGATTGGTTGAATTTTTTTCTACCATGTCCTCTAATTCACTGATTTGTTCCTAAGCTTTCTCTACTCTGCTGGTTAGTCCTTCCAAAGTGTTCTTAATTTCTGCTATGTCATTCTTCATTTCCACTAGGTTGGTTTTCAATGTTTCTATCTCTTTACTCATGGTGCTGATGTCCTTACTCATGCTTTTGAGCTTCCTCAAGATCATGGCTCTGTACTGTACCTCTGGTAATTTGCTTAACTACATTTCATTGATCTCATCTTTGATAGAGTTCTGTTGTTCTTTCATTTGAGATTTGTTTCTTTGTTTCATCATTTTGGCTATCTCAGTGGGTTTTGGAGCCTGCCAAATTTTCCATGTGGGTGTTGGTGTTGTGCTGTCTGTGGCTCCCTCTACTGGGTTTAGATAAGACTGGGTAAGCCCACATTAAACACCACTGTCAAGTCTTACTTTCCTGGGTAGATTTGCAAGCCCAGGAAAGTTTTATTTATCCTCTATCTTTTTCCTGGTGGCTAGTAGTCTCAGTAACTCATTGCCTTGGAATATAGCCCTGGTGTTTTGCAGAAGAGGATATCTGGAGGGTGGGATAGACGCTGGTTATTAATGAGCCTCAATTTGCATTTCTTTGCCTCACCTGGGAAAAGCTGCATCTCTGAGTGGGGGGGGGGGTTGCTACTGCTTTTCCCCAGAGCATACTGGCCACTGTCCTTTTTGGACACAATTCAGCAAAAACTGTGAGTGCCCTCCAAATCTCAATGTCCCCACAGATTTCCAGCCCTGTCTGCCCTCCCTCTGCTGTAGCCCCCAGGTGAGTGGCTTTGGCTATTTTAGCACTCTGTCCCGGCTCTCTGCACTGTGGAGTGGTCTTTGTCTTTATTCCCCAAGGGCACTGCTCACAGCTAAGACTGGTGCTATTCCTGGGCTCCCAGTGCGCCACCCTCTTATGCCTCTGCAGATCCTAACAGTGTCCCTGTTTATATGGTCTTGTCCTGCTGCTTTACTGTTGCTTTTTTCTGAAGATTTCTCTTTATTTTTGTTGTAATTCCTGTTTGGTCCTGGGAGATCGTCTGTGTAGCTTCCATTCTCTTTGCCTCCATTTTCACATCCTCTTTATTGATTTTTTTAGAGAGGGAGGAAGGGAGAGATAGAGATAGAAATGTCGATATGAGAAAGACATACTGATTGGCCGCCTCCTCCATGCCCCCTACTAGAGATCAAGCCTGCAACCCGGTCATGTGCCCTGATCAGAAATTGAACAGGGACCCCTCAGCCAATGGAACAATGCTCAATCCACTGAATCACATCAGCCAGGCTCTAGCTCATGCTTTTAATAGAAACATCTTAGAGACTGGAGCTATATTTAAATTATTACGATCAAAGGCAGGGTGTGGGCAAATGAAAACCTTTATGTCTTTCTTCTCTTAGAAAACAAGTAAAGCCATTGAAGCTTGTCTATCTCCCCCAAGTAGTTAATGAGAACTATAGAATTTATAGTTCCTGGTGTTCCTCTGGTGCTGATTTTGGCATGTCATAAGCAGCTTGTAAAAGTGCTTATTATTTAGTAGAGCTTTGGCTGCCTGACTTTTAAGGTTGATTATTTATTTTGCATGTTATATAACAGGAGCATTGTGCAACATTCAGAAAAAACCTTCTGGGTCAAAGAGTAAGGGCTTCTCTGACCATCTCCTCCCAAAAGAACCGAGTTCCAGCTGAAAAATAAGGGGCTAGCTTGTATACAAGGCCCAGGCCATGCCTTTAATATAGCCCCTAACCTCCAGACAGGCCTTCTTATTAGGAGATAAATACATCAAAATTTCCATCAAGTCCTAGCTGAAGAAAAATATATGTGTATATAATTTCTCAAAGTTAAATTGATAAAGTGACCTGCTTTTGAAAAAAAATGTTCTTAAAAATATATTTTGGTCATTTGCAATAACCAGTCATATGTGGGTGTCCCTGTCATCTCCATCATCTCAGATGCTCTGAAATATAGGGTTTTTAGCTGGCTAAAGTGAGAAATAGCCAAGAGGTCTCCCCTTCTCTGTGAAGAGTGCCAAGCCCAAAGTGTCCCTAGCGCTTTTGGTTTAAGTTTTAAAGTGTTTTGCTTCCTATCTTGTGCTGGTCTTGTTGGCTCACTGAGAGAGATCCAGGCATTTTAGAGACAGTGAATGAAGGAAGTTCCTCTTCTTTCTATTCGAAACTTTGAAAGTGAATTGAGCCAGGGCCCTAAAAAATTTGAGATGGTCTTGATAGAGAGAAACTTAGTTGTATCTCCTTTTTCATCTTTCTCTTCTTTAATTTTTATGGGAACCTTAATTTATGAGGAAGTTCTATTTATAGAGGCTATAAGCCAGCATTTTTGTTAGTTAGTGATGTTAGTAAAATGGGAAGTAGTAGGAGGTAATAGGTGCCTAGGAAGAGATTTTTATGAGCTATTGAATGAATTTTAGATGCTTTATGATATTTTGAAAATACATGTCTTAAGAGAAGTGGTCTTTACACCTTAAGTTCCTATTTTAGTATGAACCATCCTCCTTCAGAAGCAATGTTTTATTGAAGAAAATCTTGTAAAATGTGAAATCCAATTACCCTTATGGAGTGTGTGAGTGTGACCAGGTTAATTTCTTGTAGTAAAGTTTGGGGCATTATGGATGGACCACTGCTTTGACTCCTGTATTAGTTAGTATAGGCAGTAACAAATTGATGCAGTAAAAAAAACACACACAAAAAAACAGAGGTTACTTGTTGCTCATATAAACTTTGATGTAGGTTGGTTGGCCCTGTCATCTTGAACACGTGACCTTCAAGGGCGCCATGGCAGAGAAAATGACAGCTGAAAGCCCACATGCCTTAATTGCCTCATCTTAGAAGTGACACACATCACTTCTGCACACATTTCAGTGGCAGAAACTGGTCATTTTTCCCTAATCTAACTGCAAGGGAGATTGGGATATGTAGAGACAAACCTGGTATATTTGGTGTCTATTAACAGTCTTTGCTACATTGTTTGGTTACCGACTGACCACTAACTTCCTGCCCCACTCTAGGGAATGTATGAGTGATGCTGATTTTCTAGTTCTGTAACAGGCTGGACTGTGAACATCAAACCATCTCTTTAGTCTGACAGATAGTGCTTGTTTTATCTAATGAGAGGAAATAGACAGGGAGTACTCACCTTTTTGTCAGTTACAGTCGTGTTCCTTTTTCCACCTCATTACTCGCCATAAAACACATAACCCCCCTTCTGCTTCTGAGATTCACACTCATATGAACATAAAATTGCCCTCCAGATCAAACACCTTTGTCACTCTACTCCCAGGTTCTAGGTCTGACTGGAGCTGTGAAGTATTAGATAAGAAAGTGAGAGTTTTTCTTTATGAGTTTGATCTCAGAAGGTCAGGGCATGCTTTCCATGCCTGTAGTGGTCCTAATGCCTCAGGGCTGGTTCACTACATGGTAAACTCTGAAAAGACTGAGTGAACAGAATTCCCCAGTGTCCATAAGTATCACCAAGAGGGAATTTTCTCCCCTACCAAAGCTGAGTTCTCAATAGTTAAGGTTGTCCTTCTCCCAGGAGGAGGATGACCAGTGGAACTATTTCCAGGTTCCCACTAGAAGTGAAGGGACCTGAGGTAAAAAGTGATTGGCTGCTCCTGACCTGACTCAGCATTTAGCTGAACAATAACCACTAGAATATACCAGTGTGTGTGTGTGTGTGTGTGTGTGTGTAAGTCCTGTGGTACTTGGTGACTTTGGTTACCTTGTCCTTGCAACAATTTACTTCTGTCATTGTTGTTTTCCCTTTGAATCTCAGGCATGATCAAATTAAGGAAATCATTTACTCTTAACTTCCTTTAGTGTCTTTCATAGGAAAGGAGTAGCTAGAGTCAGTGTAGATCAACCCAAGGAGTGTAAATCTGCCAGAGTTGCAGCTCAGCTTTCTTGCCTCTGACATACATACCTTTCTGAAGGGTAGGCCCTCAACCAGATGTAAGTTATCCACAGAGTAGTTGGTTGGCTGATTAGCTGGTTGGTTTAGAAAAATGGGAGGAGCAGAAATAAATGTAAGGAGGTAGGGGTTAGGATGGGCTGTGTCTGAAAATGGGTCTCAATGATTAGTTTTCACTTTTCTTCCTTTGGCTTCATTGTTGTACTCTGTGTGGGTCTTGTTATCTTGATTCTAGATGATACCCAAACAATGAGTTCTTAAATATAAATCACATCTTCTTATAGAATCACTGCCAAACTTGTTATGGTTAAAATATTTCTAAGACCCAGATACAGCATTCACTTTGGTTGGAGTTTACCATTTAAATATTTCACACATATAAGTATGTCATTTATTTATTTATTTATTTATTTATTTATTTATTTATTTATATTAATTTGTTTTTGTTACAGATGTTTCTCCTTTTTCCCCCATTGACACCCTCCCCCCCACCCCTTCCCCAGCATTGTTGTCTGTGTCCATTGGTTATGCATACATGCAAATAAATTCTGTGGTTTATCTCTCCCCCACAACACCCCCTCTTCTGAGGTTTGTCAGTCCGTACCCTACCTCTATGTCTCTGGGTCAATTTTGTTTATCAGTTTGTTTAGTTCATTATATTCCACAAATAAGTGAGATCATGTGATATTTGTCTTTCTCTGCTTGGCTTATTTTGCTTAGCATAATACTCTCCAGGTCCCTCCATGTCATCTCAAAGGATAAGAGATCTTTCTTGACTTGGCCGGTCTGGCTCAGTGGTTGGAGCATTGGCCTGCTAGGGGCACGTACCAAAAAAAAGAGAGAGAGAGAGAGAGAGAGAGAGAGAGAGAGAGAGAGAGATCTTTCTTTTTTACATCTGTGTAGTACTCCATTGTGTATATGTACCACAGCTTTTTTATCCACTCATCTACTGATGGACACTTGGGTTGTTTCCAGATCTTAGCTATTGTAAACAGTGCTGCTATGAACATAAGGGTACATATATTCTTTGTGATTGGTGTTTTCGGCTTCTTAGGGCATATTCCTAGAATTGGGATCACTTGGTCAATGTCCTTTATAATTTGTTATTTTTTCTCCTTTAGCTTTTAAAAAAATTATTTTTAGTTATAGTTGACATACTGTAATACTACAATGTTATATTAGTTTTGGGTGTAAAAAATAGTGATTCAACATTTATACACCTTATGAAGTGGTCACCATAAGTATAGTACCCATCTGTCATTGCACACAGTTATTACGATATTACTCCTTATGCTGTACATTACATCCCCGTTACTTATTTTATAACTGGAAATTTGCACTTCTTAATCCCCTTCCCCTTTCTGCCCACCCTCCTATCTGCCTCTGCTCTGGCAACAATCAGTTTGCTCTGTATATGAGTTTGTTTGTTTTGTTTTATTTATTTATTTGTTTTGTTTTTTTTAGAGTCAACATATAAGTGAAGTCATATAGCATTTCTCTTTCTCTGTCCAACATATTTCACTTAGCACAATACTCTCTAAATCCATGCATATAATGTGTCCTTAATTGTTTTTAAGTTATTCCAGATTGAACTGCTTTTAAGTTTCTTCTTTTTTTTATTTTTAATTCTCATCTGAGGACATTTTTGTATTTATCTTCAGATAGAGGGGGAGGGAGAGAGGGAAGAAGATAGAGAGAGAAACATTGATGTGAGAGAGACACATCGCCTGGTTGCCACCCACACGACCCCAACTGGGGCCAGGGACAAATTGCAACTGAGGTACGTGCCCTTAGCAGGAACTGAACCCGGACTCTCTGGTCTGCGGGCCAACGCTCTAACCGCTGAGCCAAACCAGCCAGGGCACTTTTAAGTTTCTTTATATAATCTTTTAAAAAGAGAAAGAACTCATGTATAAAGACAGCAGTGTGGTGACTGTGGGGGAAGAGGGAGTGGCTAGAGGTGGAAAAGGGTGTAGTGGGAGTAAATGGTGATGGAAAAAAATAAAATAAAGAGAAACATCTTTTAATTCTAGTTGGGAACACATCATTTGGTAGTTGCTGTTTACATTTCCCTTTCTTTCCCAATAACAAAATTTTGATTCTTCAATTTAACATTTTCATGTCTTTCTCTTCCTATTTCTTATCCCTGCTCTTGATTGCCACTTTCCTCACTATGTATTCTCACCCTCCCCAATATAAAATCCTAAGCTTTTTTCTCTTTTCCATATCTTTGGTTTGAAGTTTTATGTATGATTTCTAGCAAAAAGTTTAAGTGAAGAAGATATTTAACTTTTGGCCAGTTAGAATCTCTCAGACTTATGTGATCTTTCAAAGGACTTCTAAGTAATTCACCTTAAAAACTAATACTCCAGCCCTGGCTGGTTTTACTCAGTGGTTAGAGCGTCAGCCTGCAAACCAGAGAGACCTGGGTTTGGTTCCCGCTAGGTGCATGTACCTCGGTTGCAGTTTGTCCCTGTCCCCGGTTGGGGTTGTGTGGGTGGTAACCAGACGATGTGTCTCTCTCACATCAATGTTTCTTTCTCTGTCTTCCTCTCTCTCTCCCTCCTGCTCTATCTGAAGATAAATGCAAAATTGTCCTCAGGTGAGGATAAAAAAAACAAAACAAAAAACTAATACTCCATGTAGTAAGTACTTTGTTTATCATCTCCAAATCTCTGGAAACTATGTAGGGGCCAATTTTACTCCTTGTATTTTAAAAATGATCAAATCGAGATTCAGCAATGATAAATAACTTTTCCATTATCATCATCCTGCTGGTTGTTTGATGTTCAGACCAAAGTAATGAAATAATGACCTGTGGAGTCTGCAGTAGTACCCCCATCCTGGGCTAAAAATGACACTGGGATGGTCTGAGGGAGACCGCTCTGCATTGTGTGTAGGGTTAATGGTCTGGTAGAGACAGAGCTCTGGGGCTAGAGGTCCCCAGAAGGCAGGGACTCCAGCATTTACACAATCCCCCTTTTATATACTGTGCAAAGCTGGGCCTTTGGGGCCTGGCTCAGCTCTCCCAGTGGAAGTTCCTATATACAGAGGATGTGAACACAGTGGGGATTTAGCTGTCAATAATGTTATAAACAACAGAAATTTTCAAGTGTTGCTTCTTAAAGTAAGAAGTGATGGCTGAGGATGGGAGGAAGAATGGTCTTCTCTGCAGTTTTATCAAATTAATCAGTGAATATAAAAGTGGTTTCTAAATTATAAAAATATGGAACACATGTGGCTATTGCTATTACATTGTAAATTGCATGTGTTGTTTTTCTCCCAAGATTTTTAAGAGATACCTTAAAAATCTCAAATATTGGTACAGCTAAGAAACGCCAGGCTTACTTCTGATTAGTGCATTTTTTGTTTTGCTTGAAAGTAGAGCCTATTGCTTCACTGAGGTATAATTGGTATACAAAAAAACCTGCAAGTATGTGTGTGTGTGTGTGTGTGTGTGTGTGTTTGGACACATGGATGTATGTAGAAGACATTATGCTAAAGTGAAATAAATCAGTCACAGAAGGATAAATTCTACATGATCCCTCTTACATGAGGCATCTAAAATAGTCAAAGGTATAGAAGTAGGCAATAGAATTGAGGTTACTGGGGATGGGGGACAGGGATAACTGTGGGTTGTTGTTCAATGGGTGCAAAGTTATAGTTATATAAGGAAGATGAGTAAATTCCAGAGATCTATTGTATGATGTAGTGCCTATAGTTAATGGTAAGGTATTGTGTACTTATAATTTAATTAGTGCAATTATATATTATTGGGTTTACCTGAGGAGCTGCCCAAGCACAAGAAATCACCTTTTGAATTTCCTCAGTGCTTCACAGTTCTGGGGACAATGCAGAGATGCTCCTCTGTTGGAGGTTAGAGAAATTTCCTAAGCCAATGTTGCCCCTGCTTTGTCAGCACTTCATTTTCTGAAAGAAGAACCTAACATGACCAGGTTAGTTATTCTTCCCAATTTTCTGTCACTCAGAGCTGTCTGAGCCAGGGAGTTAATGTGAGGACAGGGAATTTTGAGACCTGGCCTGATTCCAAGCAGATATTCAGTAGAACAGCATTTAACTCTAGGCCAGTCTTCTGGCACCTTCTGTTCTCTGGAAATTTGCCCCAAACCTGGAAGGAACAAATAGCCGCAAACTTCCTCAAACACACAGATATAGCAGTAAAGCCACAAACATTATTCCTTGGGACTTTTGTAGTGCCCCTTTTTTTAAATATAACATAGCTATAAAGAGTTTCATAATTTGCTTTCCTAGCCATACAGATTAGAAGCAACAGAAAGAGATATTGGAGTGAGGGATGGGAATAGGGGAGAAGGGGAAGTGCCTGCTAAAGGCCTGATATCCTGAAAAGAGACAGAAAAAATAGCCTAAAACAATTAAGGATGTTGATTCTGATTACCCTGAGTTAGATGGAAAAACATTCGAGTGGGTTAAAAAATCTGGGAAGCATGTAATATATACACATATATTTCATGTCATAAAAAATACTGTTTAAGCCTGGCCAGTGTGGTTCAGTGGTTGAACGTCGACCCATGCACCAAGAGATCGCCAGTTCGATTCTTGGTCAGGGCACGTGCCCAGATTGTGGGCCCAATCCCTAGTGGGGGCCATGTAGTAGGTGACCAGTTGATGTTCTCTCTCATTGATGTTTCTATCTCTACTTCTCACTTCTTTTTCTAAAAATCAATACAGAAAAATTTTTTAAAATTGTGTTTAAAAGTTTTACTATTTAAAGGATAAGACCCCCCCAATCTGAACAAATCCAATTATTTCTAACTCTGACATATCTCATTTAAACCAGAATTATGAGGTATTCCATCTAGTGGCAATATAATACCCCTTTATAGTAAAGATTTGAAGTCCTGAAAGGGGCTGTAAAGAGAGTGATTCAGGCATTGAGTAGGAATGTGATTTGCATGCTGACTTAATTCATTCTGATTTGGTCCTCCTAGGGGTGTCACATTTCAGATTTCATCCGATGCTGCCCATAGGCTTTTACTCACATTTCGTCAATTGGCCCAGAAGCTCCCTGAGATCCTCCAAGGGAACCTAAACTGTGTGGATTTGCTTGCAGTCTAGGGCTTGGAGTTCAAACAGGAAGTCAATTCAGTCCTTAGAGAAGTCACTGCTAGCTTGTCACCTGGGTTTACTGTGTTGATGAACCAGCCCAGCCTACTCGTCACCACCTCTGAGTCAGAGGTCTGCAGGGCACAGGGGCTGGTGTGCAGATTCCACTCTAGCAGCCTATCCTGTTTGCGTGACCATGAGTTTTTTGATGATTGCTGTGAACTGGCAGGCCTTGGGTAGGTAGTGATTTTCGTTGGGACAGGGCTTTCTGCTTCTGTCATATGCATCTGCAGTTACCTTCCTCCTTTTGCTGGTCAAATAATAGTCTGGCCACACACCTCTGCCGGCAGAAAGGTCTGTTTTGTTCACTCCTCCTTCTGACCTACTACCCCATGATACAGAGCATGGTTGGCTTGGCTCAAAGCAAAGAAGCAATGAGGCTGCAGAGTCCATAAAGCAGTCAGAAACATGCTTCACTTAGCCCATGTAATTGTAATGCCTTTGCTCTGCCTTTTGCCTTCCTCCTGTGTTCTGGCCCTTAACCTGCTTCATGGGGGGATGTTTTTTAATTGGGAAATTAACTGCATCTATCTTTTTTGGGGATGATTCTTATTTAGTAGAATTACTAAATAGGGCACTGAAGTGTGGTAGAGCACTGGACCTGGAATCAGGAAAAGTGGGTTCTGGTCCTGGACTAGCTGTAGACTACTGTGTGATTTTAGACAAATCTCTTATTTATCTATCAGAGGGGAGGGGACAATGGTTGCATTAGATGATCTCAAATGTCTAAAATCTAAACCTTCCATTTGCTTTCCTGTTCATCAGACAGAAATGTTTTAGTCCATTTCTGAAAGTGTCTTCTCTTTTCCTTGGTATCCATGTCTCCCTTCACCTGAACCTCTCTTTTGGTGAAGTAGTTATAATCTATTTCTTTTGAAAGCAGCCCTTGGAATATGAAAAGACTGTATTAGAGATGTCTAAATTCTGGGAATTTGGTTTTTGGAACTGATATATGGAATTCAGGATTAATAGAGTTATTGTGGTCCCATCTGGAATTTTTTAAAAAAATCCTCACCTGAGGTCTACGGCCATACCACCCTGAACGCGCCCGATCTCGTCTGATCTCGGAAAAAAATCCTCACCTGAGGATATTTTTTCATTTATCTTCAGATAGAGTGGGAGGGAGGAAGGGAGGAAGAGAGAGAGAAACATTGATGTGAGAGAAACACATCTATTGGTTGCCTCCTGCATGACCCCGACTGGGGCTGTCAAAATGACAGCCATTAACAAATCACCAAACAAGTGCTGGCAAGGGTGTGGAGAAAAGGAACCCTAGTACATTGCTGGTGGGAATGAAGACTGATCAAGCCACTATAGAAAACAATATGGAGTTTCCTCAAAAAATTAAAAAGGGAACTGCCATTTGACCCAGTGATCCCACTTCTAGGAATATATCCTAAGAATCCCAAAACACCAATCAGAAAGAATATATACACCCCTATGTTCATAGCAGTGCTATTTACAATAGCTAAGATCTGGAAACAGCCCAAGTGTCCATCAGTAGATGAGTGGATAAAAAAGCTGTGGTACATTTACACAATGGAATACTATGCAGCTATATAAAAAAAGAAGGCTTTCTTACCCTTTGAGACATGCAGGGACCTGGAGAGTATTATGCTTAGTGAAATAAGCCAGTCAGAGAAACACAAGTATCACATGATTTCACTTATATGTGGAATCTAATGAACAAAATAAACTGACAAACAACATAGATCCAGAGACATGGAAGCAGAGAACAGACTGACAAACCTCAGAGGGAAGGAGGGTGGGGGGGGGGAAGAGATAAACCAAAGACCTTATATGCATATATGCATAACCAGTGGACTCAGACAATAATGAGAAGAGAAGGTGAGAGGGGAGCAGGGAGGAGAGAGTCAATGGGGGGAAAGGGGAAAGATTTCTGTAATACTTTCAACAATAAAGATAAATTAAAAACAAAATCATGATTATGTATTTGTTTCTATATTTATTTTCACTTAACAGTGACTAGAATGTATGCTCATAAAGTAAGACCCTTTTTTTTTATCCTCACCTGAGGACATTTTTCCAGTTTTGTTCAGATAGAGTGGGAGGGAGAGAGAGGAAGAGAGAGAAACATCAATGTGAAAGGGACACATCGATTGGCTGCCTCCTGCACAACCCCAACTGGGGCCGGGGCCAAATTGCAACTGAGGTACGCGCCCTTAGCAGGAACTGAACCCGGTGTCTCTGGACCACGGGGCCGATGCTCTAACCGCTGAGCCAAACCGGCCAGGGCTGAAGACCCTATTTTAAAATCTTGTTCACAGTGATATCCCCAGTATCTAGCACTTTGCCAAATTCAGAGTAGGCATTCAAAATATACTTGATGATTGCCCTGGCCAGTTTGGCTCAGCGGTTGGAGCATCGGCCTGCGGACCAGAGAGTCCCGGGTTCAGTTCCCACTAAGGACATGTACCACAAAAAACAAAAAAAACAAAAACAAAAAACAAAAACCCACGAAATATACTTGATGAATATAGTAGATAATTAATAAATAGTCACTATTTGATTACTTAAAAGTGATGAAATTGTCTCTGCCATTAAAGTTCACATTCTACTGAAGAGTTGAGTAGAAAACAAAAACAAAGTATACAGAAAGATCTGTGCTTTCCAGTATCCAATATAGGACATGTTAGTGTTCTGGATAGGAGAAATCGGCAAGCAGTAGAGGGGCCACATCAAGTAGCCAGAATCTATACAGCCCAGAGGTCTCTTTGATGTACTTCTGGGGGCTGTTTAAAGAGAGATCCCAGCAGTCTGAAATTTTCAAATGGAAGGCAAGGATCATTGGGAATTGAAGTCTTCTCCAGGATAATGCTGTGGTGTTTTTGCCATGTTCTCGCTAGTGACACATACCAAAATAAATAAATAAAAATAAATAAATTAAATAAAATAATATTCTAAGTTTTGTTTGTTTGTTTGTTTGTTTATTTATTTATTTATTTATTTATTTATTTTGTTACAAATATTTATCTTTTTCCCCACATTGACACCCTTCTCCCAATTGCGCCCTTCCCCCAACATTGTTGTATATGTCCATTAGTTACGCATACATGCATATAAGTTCTGTGGTTTATCTCTTCCCTCCCCACCCCGTCCCCCTCTTCTGAGGTTTGTCAGTTGGCACCCTACTATGTCTTTGGGTCTATTTTGTTAATCAGCTTGTTTTGTTCATTATATTTCACAAATAAATGAGATCATGTGATATTTGACTTTCTCTGATTGGCTTGTTTCGCTTAGGATAACACTCTCTCCAGGCCCCTCTAGGTCATCTCAAAGGATAAGAGATATTTCTTTCTTACAGCTGCATAGTACTCCATTGTGTATATGTACCACAGCTTTTTTATCCACTTGTCTACTGATGGACACTTGGGCTGTTTCTAGATCTTAGCTATTGTAAATAGTGCTGCTATGAGCATAGGGGTACATGTATTCTTTTGATTGGTGTTTCAGGCTTCTTAGGGTATATTCCTAGAAGTGGGATCACTGGACAAAATGGCAGTTCAATTGTTAATTTTTTGAGGTAACACCATATTGTTTTCCATAGTGACTGTACCAGTCTGCATTCACACCAGCAGTGTACCAGCGTCCCCTTTTCTCCACACCCTCGCCAACACTTGATGTTTGATGATTTGTTGATGGTGGCCATTCAGACAGGTATGAGGTGACACCTCATTGTTGTTTTAATTTGCATCTCTCTGATGATTGGTAATGTTGAGCATTTCTTCATATGTCTCATGGACATTTGTAGGTCCTTTTTAGAGAGGTGTACCTATTTAGGTCTTCTGCCCATTTTTTAATTGGGTTCTTTGTCTTCCTTTTGTTGAGTCGTATGAGCACTCAATATATTTTGGAAATTAACTCCTTATCTGATATATCATTGGTAATTATGCGTTCCCATACAGTGGGTTGCCTTTCCATTTTGGTGGTTGTTTTTTTTTTTTTTTTTTTTTGCTGTGCAGAAGTTTTTTAGTTTGATGTAGTCCCATGTGTTCATTTTCTTCTTTGTTTCTGATGCCTTAGGTGATGTATCAGTGAAAATTCTGCTGCATATGATGTCTGAAATTTTGTTGCCTACAGTTTCTTCTAGGATTTTTATGGATTCATGAGTCACATTTAAGTCTTTTATCCACTTTGAGTTTATTCTTGTGTATGGTGTAAGTTGATGGTCTAGTTTCATTTTTTTGCATGTAGCTGTCCAATTATCTCAACACCATTTATTAAAGAGGCTGTCTTTACTTCATTGTATGCTCTTGCCACCCTTGTCAAATATTAATTGAACATAATGTCTTGAATCCATTTCTGGGATCTCTGTTCTGTTCCACTGGTCTATATGCCTGTTCTTGTGCCAGTGCCAGGCTGTTTTGATTACAGTGGCTTTGCAGTATAATCTGATATCTGATACTGTGATCCCACCTACTTTGTCCTTTTTTAAGATTGCTGTGGCTATTTGGGGGCTTTTTTGGTTCCACATGAACTTTTGAAGTATTTGTACCAGTTCTGTGAAATATGTCATTGGTATTTTGATGGGGATTGCATTGAATCTAAAGATTGCTCTGGGTAATATGGACATTGTAATGATGTTAATTCTTCAAATCCATGAACAAGGAATGTGCTTCCACGTTTTTATATATTTTTTTTCGATCTTTTTTTTCAATGTCCCATAGATTTCTGTGAATAGGTCCTTTGCTTGTTTGGTTAAGTTTATTCTTAGGTATCTTAACTTTTTTGCCACGATGGTAAATGAGATTGTTTTTTAGTTTCTCTTTCTGTGACTTCATCATAAGTGTATAAGAATGCCATCAATTTCTTTTATCCTGCTACTTTGCCAAATTCATTTATTAAGTCTAGAAAATTTTTGATGCAGTCTTTACGGTTTTCTATGTATAATATAATATCATCTGGAAATAAGGACAGGTTCACTTCCTCCTTTCCAATTTGGATCCCTTTACTTTTAGTTCATGTCTGATTGCTGTGGCTAAGAATTCTAGTACTATGTTAAATAAGAGTGGTAAAAGTGGGCATCCTTTTCTTGTTCTTGATCTTCAGGTGAATGATTTTAGTTTTTGCCCATTGAGTATAATGTTGGCTGTAGGTCTTTCATATATGGCCTTTACTATGTCAAGATATAATCCCTCTATTCCCAGATTGCTGAGCGTTTTTATCAGAAACAGGAGCTGGATTTTGTCAAGTGCTTTTTCAGCATCTATTGATATAATCATGTAGTTTTTAGTCTTCATTTTGTTTATGTGGTGTATTACATTTATTGATTTGCAAATATTGTAGCAAACTTGCATCTCGAGGATGAATCCCACTTGGTGATGGTAAATAAGTTTTTTGATGTATTGCTGGATTTGATTTGCTAGTATTTTGTTTATTATTTTAGCATCTGTGTTCATCAGGGATATGGGTGTGTAGTTTTCTTTCTTTGTAGTGTCTTTTTTCAGTTTTGGAATTAGAATTATGCTGGCCTCATAAAAAGACTTTGGAAGTCTTCCTTCTGGAATTTTTTGAAATAGTTTGAGGAGAATGGGTATTAGTTCTTCTCTGAATGTTCGGTAAAACTCCCCCGTGAAGCCATCCAGGCCTGGGGTTTTGTTTGCTGGGAGAGTCTTGATTACCTCTTCAATTTCCTTAGTTGTTATTGAGCTGTTCAAATTTTCTATCTCTTCCCAGTCCAGTTTTGGGAGACTGTGTGTTTGTAGAAATTTGTCCATTTTGCTTAGATTGTCAATTTGTTGCCATATAATTATTCATATTATTTGTTAACGATCCTTTGTATTTCTGTGATGTCAGTTGTTACTTCTCTTTTGTTTCTGATTTTGTGTATTTGGGTTCTCTCTCTTTGTTTCTTGGTGAGTCTAGCTAAGGGTCCATCAATCTTGTTTATCTTTTCAAAAACCCAGCTTTGTTTCATTGATCCTTTGAATTGTTTTTTATTTGTTTGTTTGTTTCTATGTCATTTATTTCTGCTCCGATCTTTTCTATTTCCTTCCTTCTACTTGCTCTGGGGTTTTCTTTTCATTTTCTGTTTAGTTCTTTAAGTTGTGAGGTTAGATGATCTATTAGAGATATTTCTTGTTTCTTGAGGAAGGGTTGTAGTGCTATGAATTTCCCTCTCAGAACTGCTTTTGCTGCATCCCGTAGATTTTGTCTTGTTGTGTGTTCATTTTCATTGTTTTCCAGGAAGTTTTTAATTTCTTCCTTGATCTCCTTGGTAACCCATTCATTGTTTAATAACATGCTATTTAGCCTCCATGTTTTCAAAAGTCTTTGCATGTCCTTGTTGCAATTAATTTCTAGTTTCATGCCATTGTGATCTGAGATGATGCTTGATATAATTTCAATCTTCTTGAACTAGTAGGGACTTGCTCAGTGTCCTATCATGTGGTTTATCTTTGAAAATGTCCCATGTGCACTTGAGAAGAATGTGAATTCTGTATTTTTGAGTGTAATTCACTGTAGATATCCATTAAATCCATTTGGTCTAGTGCTTTATTTAGAGTCTCTGTTTCCTTGTTAATTTTTTTGTCTAGAGGATCTATCCAGTGATGTCAGCGGGGCGTTGAAGTCCTCTGCTATGATTTCATTGCTGTTGATTTCTCCTTTGAAGTCTTCCAGAAATTTTAAATATATTTTGGTGCTCCTATATTGGGTGCATATATGTTTTCCAAGGTTATATCTTCTGTTGGATAGATCCTTTCAATATTATGTAGTGGCCTTTTTTGTCTCTAGTTATGGCCTGCATTTTGAACTCTATCTTATCAGATATGAGTATTGCTACCTCAGCTTTTTCTTCCTTTCTGCTTGCTTGGAAGATTTTTTCTATCCTTCCACTTTCAATCTATATGACTTTTGTTGTAAGGTGGGTCTCTTGTCAACAAGATATATATGAGTCATGCTTTCTTATCCAAATGAGCTACTCTGTGTCTTTTTATCGAAGCATTCAATCCATTTACATTTAAGGTGATTATTGATATGTACTTATTTATTGCCATTTTTTGTTTAATGTGGTTCTATTTTTCTTCCTCTTTCTTCTACTAATTACAGCAGTCCTTTTAACATTTCTTGCAGTGCCAGTTTGGTGCTAATGTATTCCCTTAGCCTTTTTTTGTCTGGGAAGCATTTTATTTGACCTTTTATCATGAATGATAGCCTTGCTGGGTAGAGTAGTCTTGGATTCAGATTTTTGTTTTTCATGACTTTGATTACCTCATGCCATTCTTTTCTGGCCTGTAGCGTTTCTGTTGAGAAGTCAGCTGAGAGCTTATGGGTGTTTCTTTGTAGGTAATCTATTGCTTATCTCTTGCTACCTTTAGGATTTTCTCTTTGTCTTTAATTTTTGGAATTTTAATTTCTATGTCTTGGTGTGGGCCTGTTTGGGATCTTCTTACTTGGGGCTCTCTGTGCTTCTTGAACTTGCATGCCTTCTTCCTTCACCAAATTAGGGAAGTTTTCTGTCACTATTTCTTCAAATATATTCTCTAACCCTTGCTCATTTTCTTCTTCTTCAGGGACTCCTGTGATGCAAATATTATTACGTTTCCAGTGTCCCACAGTTCTCTTAAGCTGTCTTCCTGTTTTTTAATTGTTTATTCTTTTTTGTTTTCTGATTGGTTGATTTTTTTTACCCTGTCTTCTAATTCACTGATCCGGTCCGCAGCTTCCTCTATTGTGCTGGTTAGTCCTTCCGATGTGTTCTTTATTTCTGCTATGTCATTCTTCATTTCTTCTTGGTGGTTTTTAATTTCCAATTGGTGTATTTTCAATGTTTCTATGTATTTACTCATGGTGCGCATGTTCTTACTCATGCTGTTGCACTTCCTCAAGATCATGGCTCTGAATTCTAGCTCTATTAACTTGCTTAACTACACCTTGTTTATCTTATCTTCAGTAGAGGTCTCTTTTTCTTTCCTTTGGGATTTCTTTCTTTGTTACACCATTTTGACTATCTCAGTGGATTTTGGAGCCTGCCAAATTTTCCCTTTGGGTACTAGTGTTCTGCTATTTGTGGCTCCCTCTACTGGGTTTGGATGAGCAAGGGAGGACTCATGTTAAACACCCCTATGAGGTCTTACTTTCCTGGGTAAAGTTGCAAGCCTAGGAAAGGTTCAGTTATCCTCTAGCTTTTTGCCTGGAGTTTATTAGTCAGGGTTACTTGAAGAGCCTTGGTTTCTCAGTTGAATGAAAAACTCCCTCAGGTGTTCAGAGTAAGGGGATTTCCAGATGGTGGGACAGATCCTGGTTGTTAATGTGCCTCAATTTGCATTTCAGTGGCCCACAGAGTGGGGTTGAATCTGTGAGGGAGGGGCCACTGCCTCTCCCCAGAACCCTGGGAAGGAGTACATTGGCCATGGTCCTGTGTGGCCACAACTCAGCAAAAACTCTGTGTGCCCTCTAAATCCTGAGTGTTCCCACACTGTTCCAGTCCAGTCCTCTCTCCCCCTCTCCCCGCCAGAGCCCAAGGTGAGTCGCTGTGGCTATTTTAGTGTCTGTCCCAGCTCTGTGCTGTGGAGCCACTTGGAAGTGTAACCCGGAGGGTGCTGCTCACAGCTAAGGCCACAGTTGTCTGTGGGCTCCGAGTCCCCCTCTCCTGCCTCCGCAATTCTATCGGGATTGAGTTAGTGTCCCTGGTTATATGGTCCTTGCAAGCTGCTTTTCTGTTGTTTTTTCCTGACGATTCATCTTTTAGTTGTAATTCCAGTTTGTTCCTGGGAGATGATCTGTGTAGCTTCCATTCACTCCTCCGCCATTTTGGAATCTCTGTATTTTTTTATTGTTGAAAATATTACAGGTGTCCCCCATTGACCCATTCTCTTCTGCTTTTTATTGCAAGTATATCAGTTACTAAGGAAAAAGACTTAAAATATTTTTAAAAGGCAAAACTAAACTATAGTGTTTAAGGCTTCAACTTGGGTGATAAAGCTATAAAAAAAGAGTAAGAAATTACCATAAAAGTCAGCATGGTGGTTAATAACATTGGGATGGACATATGTCAGGTTGCTGGCAAAGTCCTATTTCTTGGCCTAGATGGTATTTAAAAGGTATTTACTTTATAATACTTGATATGCACTTTCCTATTCCATTATATTTTACTATTAAAATGGTTAAAAATAAGTTTATCAATGACTCAAATGTGAGTTCCTTTTGTAAATGTCCTCTGTACAGTTTTATTTCAGGGTTCCTGAAGACTTTGTTATGGATTTTGTCTCTGGGAACATGTGATATCTGGTATAAGTTTAACAGGAAGTTAGCCTAAAATGCTTACCATCCCTAATAATCAAAGTCATACAAACAAAAACCAAACATTATTTCCCCCTATCAAATTGGCAAAGACTTAAAGGAAGTGTTATTACTCAGTATTGGTAAAAGTATGATGGGATAGGTAGCTACATGTCCTGCTGTTAAAAATGCAGATTAGTACAACCTTTCTAGAAAGCCATTTTGCAGTTTGTAACAAGGGCCTAAGAATAGTCATACCCGTTTCCCCAATAAACTGAATTCTAGGAAATTTATGTTATAGAAATGATCAGAGATGTACAAGAAGATATATGTACAAGGATGTTCTTTGCAACAGTTTTGTAATGGTGAAATCTTGACAACAACATACATATTTAACACTAGGAAAAGAGTATAATCACAAGGTGAAATATGCAGCGATCAATACAGATAATTTTAAATATAGGTACATAGAATAATGATGCTGATGGCCAATATTTATGGATCACTTACTATTTACCAGAAACTGCTAAACCTGTTTACATGAATTCTCTCATCCTTTCAATCACACTTTAAAGTGAATACTATGGTTAGTCTAATCTTTTCCTTCTGGCTTTCTTTAATTTATTTTTTCTATTACTTACTATTTTTTACCACATTTATTATACATAAACAAATTATTAATATTATTGTTGTTACTTGTAGACTTGAAAATTACATAAATGAGCCTCCAAATTAAAGAACACAGTAATTTTTTAAAATACAGTTTTTATCAGCTTATATGGGAATTAGGATGAACTCTTTTACAATAATTTGTTTTGTACAAATAGAATCATAATTGTTGTCTACACTGTAAAATATAAATTTATAGAACAAAACCAACCTTATTCTGAACGAGGGTTAGTCTCATTTTGCAGATAAAAAAACTGATGCTCAGAAAGGTTAAATAATTTGCCCAAGGTCACACTATAAGGAGGCAGTAGAGCCAGGGATTGAATCCAGACCTGAGTACTTCAAATTCACATAAAGACTGTTAACAGTAGTAATATTTAGGGGAGGGGATTACAGTGACCTTTTTACTTTGTATTTTCCTTTATACCTTCGATTATATGAAATAACCACTTTTTATTTTATAATCAGAAAAAAATAGTAGCTCCTTCCAGATATTTCTGCCACATACAGATACACTGACTTATGGTGAAAGTGTCAATGAATGAGGGTAGGGCCAAGGGTCTTGAGGCAGGAAATACTAACAAGTTTACTTGGGCTAAGCTTCCCCTGTTTCATGACTAGGCTGGGATTTTCCTAGGAACAGTGCCACTTAACTATGGACTGGAAAAGCAACTGCCTTGGTTTGGTTTCCTTGCTTCTGTAAAAGTAGCATCTTAATTAGGAAGGGAATGGCATATGGGCAGTGACAAAGGGCACAAATTGCTTGCTTTATGAATTTCCTACTAAAATTGCCAGCTTAAATTCCTGCTTTTCACACTGCTTGCCTCATAGCCATATGTTATGCAGTAGAAGTTGTGATTTGGCACCTCTTATATGTTTTTCTGCCACTTCTGCCTTCATACCAGGGGTTGGGTAGCCTCCTTCTGGCTCTGGTCAGGCAGCAACATTGGTTAGTTTAGGAAGACTCGTGGCTTTCAGTGGGTCCTCATAGCTTTGTACTGTTTTCATAAGTATATCAGCTACTCCACCTTCACAACTAGTCTTTTTACAAAACTTGGATCTTTTGAGGGAAGATGAGACAAGAAAATGCAGCAGACTCAGAGTGAACCCTTCTCTAGGCCTGGGAAAACTTATTCAATATTCCTGCCTTACTAAGAACATATTAGTATATGCAAGTGTGACACTCAGGGAGTTTGCCTCAAGGTTAACTCAGACACCTGGGAGTGAAACTTAGCTCTCCTGCTTCCTAGGCCTCCCAGTGCTGTCTATATTTAGCCAAGCTGCCTTGAGCCTTGCCCACCTTGTCTGAAAGCCAAAGTAGGCACACAGTTTGCTCATAAACATTCCTGTGCTTGCCAGCTTATGCCAGCCAACCATTCAGATGTGGTTTTAAAATGTGAGCCTCCCCTTGCACCCAGCTCCTAGGTCCTGCAGAGAATACACACCAAGGGAGCAACAGCCTGAGTTTTCCCCAAAGCCAGTGACCTCAGCCAAATGCCCTAAAATGAAAGGCGTGTCTTTTACTGCTTCATCTTGGCAGGGCTTGGTGAATAACTCCCTCTCAGACCCAGTGTTCCTGGTCACAGTTCTTTGAGTGTGTTGACCTACTTTCTCCCCTTCAGAGGGAAGACAGAAACCAGTAAATGTCTCCAGTGAGGACTCTTGCTTTCAGGAACATTGATTCTGTCTTCTGGCCCCCAGTCCTTTCCTTGCTCCATTATCACTCTGCTATAACTGCTTCAAGCTTGACTGAACCAGAACCCTGAGTGTTACTTACTATCCCACTTTTGCAGCTATGTTTTTGGATTATCTGCTGGCTTTATTTTATTTTATTTTTCTTTATTGATATTTAGAGAGAGAGAGAGAGGAAGGGAGAGGGAGAGAGATAGAAACATCAATGAGAGAGTACATCAGTTGGGCACCTCCTGCATGCCCTGCACTGGGGATTTGGCCCACAACCTGGGCATGTGCCCTGACTGGGAATCAAACCAGCGACTTCTTGTTGCATGTATCGACGCTCAACCATTAAGCCATACCAGCCTGGCTATCTGCTGGCTTTAATATTCTGCCATGTCTGTTTTCCATGACCATGGGTAATTGAGTGTATCTTATTTAGCTCTCCTATCCCTGGGTGCTTTGTCTCCTTTCTCTCCTACTTGTCTCTGTGCTCAGAACAGATTAGAACCAGCCTGCCTTCTAGCATCCTATCAGATTTCACTTACATTGGATAACATGGGATTTTAAAAAGGTTCCAGGTTCTTTCCACCAGTTCCAAAATTATATTGGAGTCAAAGTGGCCACAAGAGGCTGCACCTCAGCTGCTTTCAGGGCAGCTGGGCTAGGTCAGGGTGAGTGCTCCCTCTGGAGAGCAGAGCAGGCAGTAGGTGCTTAGAAAGGATGTGGCTGCAGACAACAGTCAGGGATCTCTACTTCTGGGGGAACTTTCATACTTGTGGCTATGAAGTATCTGTCCCCTACCCAGTAATCTCGATTGGAGGCAGGATGACAAGAAGTACTGGACAGGACCTCTACAGTCTGAGAACTGGAAAGTGGAGGGGGACTGGGATGGGGCACGAGGATGAATTGTAGACTGTGGATAGAAAGGATGACACTACTGAGGAGGTGAATGATGGAAGGGACAATAATGAGTGTGATATCCTTTATGTATGCCTCAAAGTTTCCCCAAGATTCTAAAGTAAGAAGAGCCAGACTGGCAGAGTGGAGAGAAGGATACAGCACTTGTGGAGCCTGGCCTGTCTTAGAGAGCACACTGTAGTGCAGCACTGTCCCATACAACTTTCTGTGATGAGGGAAATATTCTTTGTGCTCTCTACTATAGTAGTCATTAACCACATGTGGCTTTCGAGTACTTGAAATGTGGCTAGTGTGAGTGAAGAACTGAGTTTAAAATTTTATTTAATTTTAATTTTAATTAATTTAAATTTACCAAACCACATGTGGCTAATGATTATCCCACGGAGGCAGTGCAGCTCTTAGAGTCGCAGTTGACAAGTAAGTGGAGGTGGTCTACTGCAGTGGTTTAAAGCACAGACTCTGCAGTCGGCAGCTCTGGCATAAATCCTGGATTGCGACATTAAACAAGATACCTAGCCTCTGAGCTCATTTTCCCATCTGTTAGATGAATATTATAACACTGCCTACATCAGAGAGGGCTGTTGGAAAGATTAAATGAGGTAATCCACGTGAAACTCTT
Organism: Molossus molossus; assembly: GCF_014108415.1. Taxonomy (NCBI): domain Eukaryota; kingdom Metazoa; phylum Chordata; class Mammalia; order Chiroptera; family Molossidae; genus Molossus; species Molossus molossus. Next base: position 48,848,045 of record NW_023425355.1, read on the forward strand.
AACAAAGTGTCTGACATCTCTGGAGCTCTCAGTAAATGGTTGCTGTAATGATGTTATGATGTTTTGATGTTAAGATGTTATAATGTTTAGTTCTATCTTATTTTCCTGTTCATTGGTCCTAGTCCCTGAGCACCAATAAATCAACCTACCTTGCTAATGCCTTGAGGTATGGGGATAATGACATTTGTCCTTATTGACTGCTTTTAGCTCCATATCAAAGGATCTGTTATTAGATTTTGCGAATTTATTGTGTCTGAACTCTGAATAAAATGAGATTTTAAAATTAAAGAAAAGGTGAAATAGTCAAGGTTAGAATAATAACATAACAAAAAACAAAAAACTTTGTCCCGCACTCCCAATTTTCCATTCCTGGAACAGGCATTTACTGAATCTTAACTGAGAGACTAGTGATTACAAGCACAGACTCTAGAGCTAGACTGCATGGGCTGGTATCCACTACTTACTTGCTGTGTGACCTTGGGCAAGTTAAGTTACCTCTCTGTATCTGTTTCCTTATTTATCAATTGGGCATAATACAAGTATCCACCTCATATGGTTGTAGTAAAGATTAAATAAGTCAATCCATGTAAAACACTTGCAGAATTACTTGGCATTGATAAACACTTGATAAATATTGGCTGATGTGATTACTACATGCCACGCACTATGTTAGGTGCCTCAAAAACAAAGATACATAAGTACCATTTCTGCCCTAATTAAGGTTATATACTAGTAGAGGGAGAAATAAACCTGAACACATAAATGCAAATAGGTGTTACCGACAATAAAGATGGAAGCATGCACAGGATACTGTGGGGACACTGCAAAAGAAGAGATCAAGCTGGCTTGGTTGGAGGGCAATCTAGAAAATTTTCTTAAAGCTGTAGAATAGGTTGTGGTGGGGAGCATAGCAGGCACATGTGAAACAAGGATGATACGCCAAAAGAATTAAAAGCAATTGATTAATTGGTATGTCTAGGATATAAGGGAGAAGGAGTAGGTAGAAGATAAGGTTGGAAAGGTCAGCAGGAAAAAGATCCTGAAAGGCCTTTAAAAAAAATTTATTGAATCCAACCCCAGGCAACAGAAGTGCAGACCAGCAGCTGAAACCCATCTCCAAAAACTACAGCAAAAGCTGAGCAGGAGTTGATCCCCACAGGATAGCAGCACTCCCCAGCCACCAGCAGTGGGACCTGGGGCTCCAGAGAGGCCTGTGCAGTCCAGTAGCCCACAAGAGTGGTGGGAAGCTGGAGCCTGAGAGGGACTGGTATGATCTAGCTGCCTGCCCGCAGGAACTGCAAGGTACGGGGTCACCAGAGAGGACTCTGTAACCCAGTAGGCCAAAAGAGTGGTGGGAAGCCGGAGCCCAAGAGGGACTGGTGTGATCCAGCTGCCTGCCCATGGGACCTGCAGGGTGCTGAAGCACCAGAGAGGCCTGTGCAACCCAGCAGCCCATAAGATAGGTACAGAGCCGGGTCCCCAAAGGGACTGTGTGATCCAGTTACCTGCTGTACCTGCAGGGTACAGGGGTACCGCAGAAGCCTGTGTGACCCAGCTGCACACAAGATAGGCATAGAGGATGTGAAAATGGAGGTGGAGTGAATGGAAGCTACACAGATGATCTGCCAGGACCAAATAGGAATTACAACTAAAATAAAGACAAATCCTTGGAGAAAAGCAACAGAAAAGCAGGAGGACAGGACCATATAACCAGGGACACTGGTGGGATCTGCAGAGGCATGAGAAGGTGGTGGACTGGGAGCCCACTGACAGCAGCAGTCAGACCTGTGAGCAGTGCCCGTGGGGAATGAAGACCAAGCACGCTCCACAGCGCAGACAGCAGGGACAGAGTGCTAAAATAGCCACAGCCACTCACCTGGCAGAGGGAGGGCAGACTGCACTGGAACTCTGTGGGGACAACCAAGATTTGGAGGGTACTCAGAGTTTTTGAGGAGTTGCAGCCACAAAGGAGAGTGGCCAGTGTGCTCATTTCCAGAGCGCTGGGGAAAAGCAGCAGCCCCACCCTCAGAGATTCAGCCTTTCCCAGGTGAGGCAAAAAATGCAAATTGAGGCTCATTGACAACCAGCCTCTATCCCACCCTCTGAAAATCCTCTTATGCAGAACACCAGGGTTACCCTCAAAGGCACTGAGTAACTGAGCCTACTAGACTCCAGGAAAAAGCCAGAGGATAACTGAACCTTTCCTGGGCTTACAAATCTACCCAGGAAAGTAAGACTGGACAGTGGAGTTGAATGTGGGCCCACCTAGGCTCATCCAAACCTAGTAGAGGGAGCCACAAACAGCAGAACACCAACACCCACAGAGAAAATTTGGCAGGCTCCAAAACCCACTAAGATAGCCAAAAAGGTGAAACAAAGAAACAAATCCCAAATGAAAGAACAAGAGACGTCTATCGAAGATGAGATCAATGAAATGCAGTTAAGCAAATTATCAGAGATAGACTTCAGAGCCATGATCTTGAGGAAGCTCAACAGCATGAGTAAGGACATCAGCACCATGAGTAAAGATATAGAAACATTGAAAACCAACCAAGAAGAAATGAAGAATGATAAAGCAGAAATTAAGAACACAGTGGAAGGTCTAACCAGCAGAGTACAGAAAGCTGAAGACTGAATCAGTAAATTAAAATACAGGGTAGAAAAAAATCAACGAATCAGAAAACCAAAAGGAAAAATCAATTAAAAAACAGGAAGACAGCTTAAGAGAATTATGGGACAACGGAAAATGTAATAACATTCACATCATGGGAGTCCCTGAAGAGGAAGAAAATGGGCAAGGGTTAGAGAATATATTTGAAGAAATAGTGACAAAAAACTTTCCTAACTTGGTGAAGGAAGAAAGCATTCAAGTTCAAGAAGCACAGAGAGCCCCAAGTAAGAAGAACCCAAACAGGCCCACATCAAGACACATAGTAATCAAAATGTGAAAAATTGAAGGCAAAGAGAGAATCCTAAAGGCAGCAAGAGATATGCAACAGGTTACCTACAAAGGAAAACTCATAAGGCTCTAGCTGACTTCTCAACAGAAGCACTACAGGCCAGAAGGAACAGGCATGAAGTAATCAAGGTCATGAAAAACAAGGATCTGAATCCAACACTACTCTATCCAGCAAGGCTATCATTCAAAATAGAAGGTCAAATAAAGAGCTTTCCAGAAAAAAAAAAAAGACTAAGGGAATATATTAACACCAAACCAGCACTGCAAGAAATGTTAAAAGGACTGCTGTAATTAGTAGAAGAAATGGGAAGAAAAATATAACCACACTATAGAAAAAGGGCAATAAATAAATACATATCAATTATCACCTTAAATGTGAATGGTTTGAATGCTTCGATAAAAAGACAGAGTTGTTGACAGGATAAGAAAGCATGACTCACATATATGTTGTTTACAAGAGACCCACCTCACAACAAAAGACTAACATAGGTTGAAAGGGAAGGAATGAAAAAAATCTTTCAAGCAACAGAAAGGAAAAAAAGCTGGGGTAGCAATACTCATCTCTGATAAAGTAGATTTAAAAATGAAGGCCAAAACTAGAGACAAAGAAGGCCATTACATAATATTGAAAGGATCCATCCAACAGGAAGATATAACTTTGGTAAACATATGCACCCAATATAGGAGCACCAACATATATTAAAAATCCTCTGAAAGATTTCAAAGGAGAAATCAATAACAATACAATCACAGCAGGGCACTTCAACACCCCGCTGACATCAGTGGATAGATCATCTAGACAAAAATTAACAAGAAACACAAACTCTAAATGAAGTGCTAGATCAAATGGATTTTATAGATATCTACAGAGAATTACACCCCAAAACTGCAGAATTCACATTATTCTCAAGTGCACATGGAATATTCTCAAAGATGGACCACATGATAGGCCACAAACTAAATCATTACAACTTCAAGAAGATTGAAATCATATCAAGCATCTTCTCAGATCACAATGGCATAAAACTAGAAATCTATTGCAACAAGAACATGCAAAGACATTTGAACACATGGAGGCTAAATAGCATGTTATTAAACAATGAATGGGTTACCATGGAGATCGAGGAAGAAATGAAAAATTTCCTGAAAACCAATGAAAATGAAAACACAACTAGACAAAAATCTATCGAATGTAGCAAAAGCAGTTCTGAGAGGGAAGTTCATAACACTACAGGCCTACCTCAAGAAACAAGAAAAATTTCTAATAGACTATCTAACCTCAAAACTTAAAGACCTAGAAAGCAAACAGAAAGAAACCCCAGAACAAATAGAAGGAAGCAAATAGTAGAGATGAGACCAGAAACAAATGACATGGAGAACAAAAAAAAAACCAAAAAACAATTCAAAGAATTAATGAAACAAATTGTTGGTTCTTTGAAAAGATAAAAAAGATTGATGAACCCTTAGCTAGACTCACCAAGAAACAAAGAGAGAGAACCCAAATACACAAAATCAGAAATGAAAGAGGAGAAATAATAACTGACACCACAGAAATACAAAGGATTGTTAACAAATATTATGAACAATTATACAGCAACAAATCTGACAATCTAAGTTAAATAGACAAATTTCTAGAAACACATAATCTCTCAAAACTGAACTAGGAAGAGATAGAAAACTTGAACAAACCAATAACAACAAAAGAAATTGAAGACATAATCAAGACTCTCCCAGCAAACAAAAGCCCAGGCCTGGACAGCTTCACGGGGGAATTTTACCGAACATTCAAAGAAGAACTAATTCCCATTCTCCTCAACCTATTTCAAAAAATTCGAAAAGAACAAAGACTTCCAAACTTGTTTTATGAAGCCAGTATAATTTTAATTCCAAAACCAGAAAAAGACACAACAAATAAAGAAACTACATGCCAATATCCCTGATGAACATTAGATGCCAAAATTCTGAACAAAATATTAGCAAATTAAATCCAGCAATACATCAAAAAATTATTCATTATGACCAAGTGGGATTCATCCCAGGCATGCAAGGCATGCAAGGTACAATATTTGCAAACCAATAAATGTGATACACCACATAAACAAAATTAAAGATAAAAACCATAAGATCATATCAATAGATGCTAAAAAAGCATTCAACAAAATCCAGCACCCATTTCAGATAAAAATGCTCAGCAATCTGGGAATGGAGGGACATATCTTGACATAATAATGGCCATATATGAAAGACTTACAACCAACATCATACTCAATGGGCAAAAACTAAAAACATTTCTTTTAAGAACAGGAACAAGACAAGGTTGCCCACTTTTGCCACTCTTATTTAACATAGTACTGGAAGTCTTAGCCACAGCAATCAGACAGGAACTAAAAATAAAAGGGATCCAAATGGGAAAGGAGGAAGAGAAACTGACATTATTCGCAAATGACATGATACTATATGTAAAAAAAACCCCAAAGACACCCTCTCCAGTTTGGCTCAGCGGTTAGAACATCAGCCTGCGGTCCACAGAGGCCCAGGTTCAGTTCCCGCTAAGGGCATGTACTTTGGTTGCAGTTGGTCCCCGACCCTGGTTGGGTTGTGCAGGTGGAAGCCACTCGATGTGCCCTTTCACGTTGATGTTTCTCTCTCTTTTTCTTCCTCTCTCTCCCTCCTGCTCTGTCAGAATAAAAAGTGGAAAAATGTCCTTGGGTGAGGATAAAAATAAAAAAAAAACCCGGAGACTCCATCAAAAATTTACTAGACTTAATAAATGAATTTGGCAAAGTAGCAGGATACAAAATTAATGTCAGGAAATCAATGGCATTGTTATACACCAATGATGAACTCACAGAAAGAGAAACTAAAAAAAAAATCTCATTTACCATTCAGAAAAAAAATTAAGATACCTAGGAATAAACTTAACCAAAGAAATAAAGGACCTACTTGTGGAAAACTACTAGGTCATTGAAAAAAAAAAAATAGGGGAAGATATAAAAAGTGGAAGCACATATCTTGTTCATGGATTGGAAGAATTAACATCATTAAAATGTCCATACTGTTCAAAGCAATCTATAGATTCAATGCAATCCCCATCAAAATACCAACAAAATACTTCACAGAACTAGAACAAATACTGCAAAGGTTCATATGGAACAAAAAAATACCCCAAATATGCCATAGCAATCTTGAAAAAGAAGAACAAAGTTGGAGGGATCACATTACCAGATTTCAGGTTATACAAAAAAGCCACTGTAATCGAAACAGCCTAGTACTGACACAAGAACAGGCATATAGATCAATGGAACAGAACAGAGAACTCAGAAATGGACCCAAAACAATATGCTCAATTAATATTTGATAAAGATGGCAAGAGCATACAGTGGAGTAAGGACAGACTCTTTAATAAATGGTGTTGGAAAAATTGGACAGCTACATGCAAAAAAAAAAACAACAACAACAAAAAAACGAAAGTACATCATCAACTTACACCTTACACAAGAATAAACTCAGAATGGATAAAAGACTTAAATGTGACTCATAATTTCATAAAAATTCTAGAAGAAACTGTAGGCAATAAAATTTCAGACATCATACGCAGCAGAATTTTCATTGATATATAACCTAAGGCAACAGAAACAAAGGAGAAAATGAACACATGGGACTACATTAAACTAAAAAGCCTCTGCACAGCAAAAGATATAATCATCAAAATGGAAAGTCAATCCACTGTATGGGAGAGCACAATTGCCAATGATATATCAGATAAGGGGTTAATTTCCAAAATATAGAGAGTGCTTTTATAATTCAACAAAAGGAAGACAAAGAACCTAGTTAAAAAATGGGCACAGGATGTAAATAGATACCTCTCCAAACAGGACATACAAATGGCCAAGATACATATAAAGAAATGCTCAACATCACTAATCATCAGAGAGATGCAAATTAGAACAACAATGAGGTATCACTTCACACCTGTCAGAATGGCCGCCATCAACAAATCATCAAACAACAAGTGTTGGTGAGGGTGTGGAGAAAAGGGGACTCTAGTACACTGCTGGTGGGAATGCAGACTGGTGCAGCCACTATGGAAGACAATATGGTGTTACCTCAAAAAATTAGAAATTGAACTTCCATTTAACCCAGTAATCCCACTTTTAGGAATATACCCTAAGAAACATGAAACAGCAATCAGAAAGTATATATGTACCCCCATGTGCATAGCAGCACTATTTACAATAGCTATGATATGGAAACAGCCCAAGTGTCCATCAATAGACAAATGGATAAAAAAGCTGTGGTACATATACACAATGGAGTACTATGCAGCTGTAAGAAAGAAAGATCTCTTATGCTTTGAGATGACATGGAGGGACCTGGAAAGTATTATCCTAAGCCAAACAAGCCAAACAGAGAAAGACAAGTATCATATGATCTCACTTATTTGTGGCATATAATGCACATAACAGTCTGGAATGGGGTAGTCCCACATACCTGGAGGTCAGGTAGAGACTGACAATCCCCGGAAGAGGGGGTGGTGGGGGAGAGATAAACCACAGAACTTATATTCATGTATGCATGAACAATGGACATGGACAACAGAGCTGGGGACAGGGCGGATAGGGAGGGGAGTGCGGACTCAGTGGGGGGAAAAGGAGAAACATCTGTAACAAAAATAAATTAATTAATTTAAAAAAAGGAATAAAAAATAATAATTGTTGACAGTGTTAGAGATGTCTCTCATTTTCTCCCTGTTTGTCCTTCTCTACTCAACCTCTGCCCCATCCCAGGCATTCCCATTGCTGTTGTCTGTGTCCATGGGTTATGCATATATGCATATATGTTCTTTGGTTCATCACTTTCTGTCCTCTCCACTCTCTCCCCATACACACAGATTGAGATCTGTTATTCTTTTTTATGCATCTATACCTCTGGACTATTTTGTCTGTCAGTTTATTTTGTTCATTAGATTCCACATATAACTGAGATTATGTCTTTCCGTAACTGGCTTATTTCTCTTAGGATAATAGTCTGCAGGTCCATCTGTGCTGTCTCAAAGAATAAGATCTCCTTCTTTACAGCCACATAGAATTCCATTGTGTAAATGTACCAGAGCCTTTTTATTCACTCATCTGCTGTGGGTTCTGGAGGATTGGCTACTGCTGGCTGGTATTGGTTTGTCCTGGTAGGTGCTGCTGGTGGATCATGTGGGCCCCACTGAAGCTGTTCTCCCCACCGGTCACTGGTGCCATGGGCAGCTGGATCACCCAGGCCCTGCTGAAGCCCTGGGTTTCCACCAGTCCTGCAGGCAGCTGAATTGCACAAGCCCTGCTGGAGTCCAGGGTCCCTGCCAGTCCCAAGGGCAGCTGGATCACACAGGCCCCACTGGAGCCCTAGGTCCCACTAGTGGTGGCTGGGTAGCACTGCTGCTTGGTGGGGCTCAGCTCCTGCTCAGTCTCTGCTGAAGCTTTTGGGGATGGGTCTCAGCTGCTGATCTGTGCTGCTGGGAATGGATGTCTGCTCCCTAGCCTCTGTTGCTAGGGATTTGTCTCAGCTCTGATCAGGCTGCTGCTGCTGTGGGGAATGGTGCTCGGCTCCCAGCCACTTACATCTTCTGCACCAGGCACCTTGAAAGTGCTGCTACTGTGCACTGGTCTGTGTTGACACAGTGGGGTCCACTGGTCTGTGGGAGACTTTTTGCATGGCATCCATTTTGTTACAATCTACTCTGCCCTCCTCATCCTCACTCCCCCTCTAGAGTCCTCATTGCTCGACCTGCGGGACGGGTCAAGTGGCACCCAATGTGGGGCTCGAGAATGAGGGATCCAGTGAAGGACACCGTTTGAGTGGCCGGCAGAAAGAAAGGAAAGAGGGAACGATGTGGGAACCTGCTGCGTCTGCATCCCTCGGGTAAGTGAACGGTGATTATGGGTCAAGAAATGAGCCAACATAAGATGTTTGTTGAAGGACTAGGAAAGGCTCTCAAGGCACGAAGAGTAAAGGTAAAAATTAAGCATTTGTGTCAGTATTTTGATTATATTAAGGAAGTTTGCCCTTGGTTTCCTACAGAGGGAACTATAGATCAAAAACGATGGAAAATAGTCGGTGATGCTCTTAAAGATTACTATAAGACTTATGGACCCGAGAAGGTCCCGGTAACTGCTTTTTCTTATTGGCATTTAATAGATAAAATTCTATCTCAGGGACATTCTGATCTTCTCGTTGCCAATGTAGTAGAAAATGGCAAGGGTATATTACAGAAAGAAAAAAAGGGAAATAAAGAAAAAAAGGGGGGAATGAAAATGAAAGTAAAGAATGTGAGGACCTCATTTCATTCGATAGTGATAACGAGGAAGAAAAAGCCGAGCCCACTGAGAATAAAATTATGCCTAAAAACCACCCATGAGGGGAGCTGCCCCAAAGATCCCTCCCCGTGTGCAGCCTGCACTGGAGCTGGATGATATAGAGGCTTTTCCAGTAACAGAAACAGTGGATGCACAAGGACAGGCTTGGCGTCACTATAGCGGGTTTGATTTTAAATTAATAAAGTAGTTAAAAACCGCTGTAGCACAATACAGAGCCACAGCCCTGTATACTACAGCAATTTTAGAATCAGTAGCCGAGAATTGGCTGGGGATTGGCAGACGTTAGCCGGAGAGACACTTGCTGGAGGAGACTATCTCCTATGGAAATCAGAATATGTAGAGAACTGCAGGGACATTGCTAAACGCAACGCGCAGGCTGGTGATGGATGGAATTTTGATATGCTAATAGGAGAAGAAAATTATGCTAATAGTGATGCCCAAATACAATTTGATGCAGGTCTTTTTGCACAAGTTCAGGCTGCAGGCACTAGAGCATGGAGGAAACTGCCTACCAAGGGCGACATGAGCTCCTCCCTTACTAATATTAAACAAGGACCTGATGAGCCTTTTGCAGATTTTGTTCACCACCTAATTACTGCAGCAGGCAGAATTTTCGGTAATGCAGATGCCGGCATGGATTTTGTTAAACAATTGGCTTTTGGAAACGTTAATGCCGCCTGTCAAGCCGCTATTAGACATTATAAGAAAAAGAATGATTTAACTGGCTATATTCGCCTATGTGAATATTGGGGCTGCCTATCAACAGGGCCTTGCCATGGCTACCGCCTTACAAGGGTATACAGTTAGACAGTTCTTATCCCAACAAAACAAGAGTAAATGTTTTAACTGTGGGGAAACTGGCCATTTTGCAAGGAATTGTAAGGGAAATCCCACTAATAACTCAAAAACTCAGACTCCAGGAGTTTGCCCTAGATGTAAAAGGGGGAATCATTGGGCTAATGAATGTAGGTCTAAAAAGGATGTTCAGGGTAATGAACTATCCCCGATGCAGGGAAACGGGCACAGGGGCCAGCCCCAGGCCCCCAAACCCAAACAAATCTTTGGGGCAGTCAGTTTTGTTCCAACAAACAACAATCCATTTCAAACCTCCTCAGAGCCACCACAGGAAGCTCAGGATTGGACCTCAGTTCCACCACCTACACAGTATTAACTCCTGAAATGGGAGTTCAGGCCCTTCCTACTGGAATTTTTGGCCCTCTGCCTGAAAACACATTTGGGCTAATAATAGGATGTAGCAGTTCAACAATGAATGGACTACAAGTCCTTCCGGGAGTTATATTCTCTCTCATGCCTTAAATTTGGACACTGACGGGTGATCTGCTACTAATCGCTTTTGGCATACAGAAACTCAAAAACACTTTGCCTCAGTACTGTGGAAAGATCTCTTAACTAACTCTTGGCATGGCCCAGACCCAGTCCTCATCTGGGGCCGAGGTTCTGTATGCATTTACTCTAAGAAAATGAAATCTGCCAGATGGCTACCAGAGCGTCTGGTTAAACAGATTGATCAAGTTAAAGGAATAACAGATAACCATATAGATAACTCCAGGGATGAAAATTCGCTCTGAGAGCCTTTTCTTGTTTTTTCTTTATTTCAGGAATGGACCGGAAGGCTGAAATCTTACTGCTAGGGATACTACTGTATCTTTCCCTGCTTGTAGAAGGAGGTTTTGGGCCTCCTCCAAACCCTGAGGAGCTCCTGAGGGCCTTATTTGGCCCCCCATGCGACTGCCTTGCAGGAATGTTGCTGCTTCTATGCCAATAAGTCTGGCGTCGTCTGGGACAAGATCAAAAAATTGCAAGAAGACCTGATAAAAAGAAGAAAAGAACTTTTCGATAAACCCCTTTGGAGCAGGCTAAATGGGGTGCTGCCTTATTTTCTCCCTCTGTTGGGCCCCTTACTTGGCCTTTTACTGATTGTGTCACTAGGACCTTTCTTCTTCAATAAGGCGATGGCTTTCATCAAGCAGCAGATAGATTGCCATTGAAAAGGGGACGCTAGTACACTGCTGGTGGGAATGCAGACTGGTGCAGCCACTATGGAAAACAATATGGTGTTACTTCAAAAAATTAACAATTGAACTTCCATTTGACCCAGTGATCCCACTTCTAGGAATATATCCTAAGAAGCCTGAAACACCAACCAGAAAGAATACATGTACCCCCATGTTTGTAGCAGCACTATTTACAATAGCTAAGATCTGGAAACAGCCCAAGTGTCCATCAGTAGACGAATGGATAAAAAAGCTGTGGTACATATACACAATGGAGTACTATGCAGCTGTAAGAAAGAAAGACCTCTTATCATTTGAGACTACATGGAGGGACCTGGAAAGTATCATCCTAAGTGAAACAAGCCAAACAGAGAAAGACAAGTTTCATATGATCTCACTTATTTGTGGAATATAATGAACATAACAGTCTGAGGAAGGGGGTAGTCCCAGAGACGCGGAAGTGGGATACAGACTGACAATCCCCTAAATAGGGGGGTGGTGGGGAAGAGATAAACCACAGAATTTATATGCATGTATGCATGAACAGTGGACATGGACAACAAACTGGGGAAAGGGCAGGGAGGGAGAGGGAGGGGGGAATCAGTGGCGGGAAAAGGAGAAACATCTGTAACAAAAATTAATTAATAAAAAATAAATAAATTAAAAAAAAAAGATGCAATCTATACAGGTCCATTATCATAGACTTGAAATGGCCGACAGAGACGCTCACTCTAGCTGTGAGTCAATAAGCTATGACTATGTCCGAGATGGCAAATAGTGAGTCTCAAAAACCTTTTTACCTTGGTGTGCTGGACTGGATAGCCAGAGACGGGCAACTGGAACTCACACGCATCGCCAACCACCACCTAAGACAGGAAAAAGGCCTTATGCTGCCTTGCTATTCCAATGATGAGTTTGGACAGGTTGGCACCGTGTGCAAGTTTCCTGACCTAAGACAGGCACAGTCCCCTCAAGGTATTATTTCGGCCTTAAAATTAAAGAAAAGGGGGACATGTGGGGGACTTTTTGCATGGCATCCATTCTGTTACAATCTGCTCTGCCCTCCTCATCCTCACTCCCCCTCTAGAGTCCTCGTTGCTCGACCTGCGGGATGGGTCACTGGTCCAATGGTGCCAGGTGTACTGGTGGGCTCAGGTTGCTGGCCCTAGCCACTCCCACTGTTTCCTCCCAGAAAAGACCAGAGATCTTCCAAAATGCTGGGGGCTCCAGCAATGCAGGGAGAAGCTCCCAGAAGATCCACTTACTGTGGTAGCTAGCCAGCTGCTCCCCATCCACAGCACAGGAACCTTCTGCTTTGTGTTTCTGCACTGCTCAAGGTTGCTTGTCCACATTCACGTCCACTCACACTCTCTCTCATACTCACTCACTCTCTCATGCACTCACCCTCCCTCCGTTCTGCCCACTGCCATCCTCACCTTCAATTTTAAATGATAGCCTTGCTGGATAGATTAATCTTGGGTTCAGGTCCTTGCTTTTTATTACTTTGAATACTTCATGCCTATCCCTTCTGGCTTAAAGTGTTTCTGTTGAGAAATCAGCTGACATTCTAATGGGTACTCCCTTATAGATAACTTTCTGTCTCTCTTGCTGCCTTTAAGAATTTTTCTTCGGCCCAGCTGGTGTGGCTCAGTAGATTGAGCATCATTCCATAGACTGAGAGGTCCTGGTTTGATTTCCAGTTGGGACACATGTTGGAGATGCAGGCTTGGTCCCCAGTGGGAGGTGTGCAGGAGGCAGCTGATTGGTGTTTCTCTCTCACATTGATGTTGCTATTTCTCTCTTCCTTCCTCTCTCTCTAAAAAATCAATACATACATATTTTAAAGAAGAATTCTTTGTTTTTAACGTCTGTCATTTTAACTATGTTATGTCTTGGAGTGGATCTCTTTGGGTTCATCTTGATTAGAATTCTCTGTGCTTCCTGAACTTGTGTGAATTTTTCCTTCACCAGGTTAGGGACGTTTTCTGTCATTATTTCTTTAAACATGTTCTCTATTCCTTGCTCACTTTCTTCTCCTTCTGGTACTCCTATGATATGGATGTTATATTTCATATTGTCCTAAAGATCCCTTAATCTATCTTCTTGCTCTTTAATTATTTTTCCTTTTTACTGCTCTAATTGGGTGTTTTTTCCTACCTTGTCTTCCAAATCACTGATTTGATCTTCTGCCTAATTCAATCTACTTTTGATTCCCTCCAATGCATTCTTGATGTCAGATATGTTATTCTCCATTTCTGACTGGTTCTTGTCCATGATTTCTATTTTTTGTTTTATGCTGTTGTAGTTTCCACTATGTTCCTTATAATTCTTACTAAGTTTCTTGAGAATCCTTATAACCATTATTTTGAACTCTATATCTGATAAATTGCTTATTTCCATTTCATTTAGCTCTTTTTCTGGAGTTTCCTCCTTTTCTTTAATTTGGGGGTTGTTTGTCTCCCTATTTTTGCTGTTCCTCTGTATTTGTTTCTGTGTATTAAATTAAACTGCTATGCCTACCAGTCTTTGTGGTATAGCCTTATGTAGTAAGTGTCCTGTGGGAACCAGTGGTGCAGCCTCTTTTATCTCCTGAGCTGGGTGCTTTAGGATTGTCTTCTTTGTGAGTTATTTGGGCTCTCCTGTTGTAATTTGTTTTTTATTCTTGTTGTCCTGTTCATGATGGGATTTACACTCAGGCTGAATGACTGTGAGGCTCACCCCCAACCACGTCATGTGAGTTGTTGTACAGGTGCTGACAAAACAAAACACAACAAAATAAAACAAGAAACAAAACAAAAACATAAAAAATACCCCTAAAACAATAACCAAAGCAATCACAGAAGAAAAGAGAATTAGGGGAAAAAAAGAGAATAAGAGTAATAAAAGATAAGAAAAAATATGAGAAGGAAAAAAAAGAGAAAGAAAAAGAAATATGAATGGGCAGAGGTGAAAAAAATGATGAAAAGAATAAAGAATAGAAGAATGAAAATGATTTGAAAAGAGAGAGAGAGAATTATGGAAAGGAATAAAGAGGAGAAAGCAGAACAAAAAAGAAAAAAAGAAGAAAAAGCAGGAGAAAGAAGAAAAATAGAGTAAGAAAAGGAAAAAGAAAAATTAGAGAAATGAAAGAAAAAAGAGACTAAAATAATAACAAAGCAATAAAGAGAAAAATAAGGAAGATATTGTTCAAAAAAGTGAATTAGCATTTGTTTCAGCAAAATTTAGTGCTTCCTGGGAGCTCCCTTTGGATCCTTTTCTGTTGACTGAGGCTGACTGTTTTGTCGCTGATTCTGGGCCTCCTGGAAGGTACTTTGGTGCTGGCTGTGGTTAGAAACCATCCATGTTTGGCTCTCAGCAACCCATTCAAAGTTTCAAGCAATCCACAGTTTGTATCTATCTCCAAAGGACTTGGCTGCACATGGTAGGTGCCAAGCTGCACTCTGAGGCTGGTTTGTAGCAGTACCAGGCCCAAGGTCAGGTCAGCAAACTTCCCCAGGTTCCCTGGGCTCCACCTCTGCTTGCCTTTGCCTGCTGGCCAGCTGTCAGTCTTAATCACTGAAAAGTCTGTTTCTGAAAGGGCTTTAGGCAGAATCAGGAGTATAAGACCCCTGGGTCGCCTGTGAGAGGAAGGTGCTGTACAGATTTCAGGGAAAGTAATGGGTGTGTTTACCCATCTCAGAGCTACTCCTCTGAGAGTGTCCCATAATATTTCCCTGCCATCAGCTGGACAGAGGTCTTCATATGCAGTCCAGTGGGATCTGCTGGAAACCAGGAGTTCATATCAGTTCTCCTGTGAGGGGGAAGCACCAGTCAGGTTTTCAGGACAGTGAGGCGAATGGTCCCACCCCTAAGCCAGACACTGACTCTCCCTGAGACTGTTCAAACCCATAGGCTTGGCCTCTGCTACTGTCTCATCTGCAAGGGTCTAGATGCAGGGTGTGGTAGACTGGGTTCCTGAGGGTGGGGTGAACTGTATCCCCTAGGGCAGGGTATTTTCCCTTTTCTCAGCTATGGCTACTGGGAGGGGCCATTGCCTCTCAGGGAAAATGGCCACTCTGGTTTTAGAGGTACAACCCATTGCAAATCTCCCAGACACCATTTTTCCACGTCTCCCCTCAATGCTACCTACCCCAGACTCTCCTAAGGCAGCTCTAGACTGCACTGCAGCAAATAAAAATCCTGTGCTCTGGGTTTAAAACAAAACAAAACACAAAACAAAACAACCTTTGGCTTCATCTCTAACTGGTTCTGGTGTCCCTAGCAGCCAGAAGCCCCACCAACTTTCACAGTTGGATATTACTTGGGCCACTGTTCTTGGTTCTGGTGCCCTGGACTGGGGAGCTCAGCCTGGGGTCCAGGCCTCGAACTTCTCAGAGAAAACCACCTCTGCCCTTCCCCCTGCACCCCGTGACTGAGACATTCCTCCTCAGTCTCAGTCTGCTGACCATGGACCCTGGGTCAGCCCTTCTCCTGATGCTCGTTCTACCACTCTCCAGGTGGTTTCTGCCCTTTCTTGTTATACAACTACTCTTCAGCATACATTACCTCAGTTGGTAATTCCTGGTGACTGTCCCCCAATTTAGTTTTTTTTTTTTTTTTTAATTCTCACCCGAGGACATTTTTCCATTTTTTGTTTAGATAGAGCGGGAGGGAGAGAGAGGAAGAGAGAGAGAGAGAAACATCGACATGAAAGGGACACATCGAGTGGCTGCCACTCGCATGACCAACCAGGGCCGGGGACAAACTGCAACCGAGGTACATTCCCTTAGCGGGAACCGAACCCGGGTCTCTCTGTACCGCAGGCTGACGCTCCAACTGCTGAGCCAAACAGGCCAGGGCCCCAATTTAGTTTTCTTGCCAGTCTGGCCCTGGGAAGGGGCACAAGAGAAGTCTATCTTCTCTCTCTCTCTCTCCTCTTCCAGTTTTTCCTTTTCCTTTGAGTTTCAAAGTTCTCTTCCCTTTCATCACACTATTTTACACTATTATAGTCTCAGTTCTCTCCCCTGTTTCTATATCACGTTTATTCAATTCTGATTCTTTTTTCCCCTTGAGGTCTATTCCTCTTGCTATTGGAACTTCTCTCATCATTGCTCTCTTCATTTTCCTGAATCTTATCAGAACTTTAAAAAAAAAAAATCCTCACCTGTGGATATGTTTATTGATGTTAGAAAGAGAGGAAGGGAGAGAGAGAGAAACATTGATGTGAGAGAGAAACATCAATTGGTTGTCTCCAGTACATGTCCCAACCAGGGATCAAACCCACAACCTAGGTATGTGCCCTTACTGGGAATCGAACTGGCAACATTTTGGTATGTGGGACAATGCTCCAAACAACTGAGCCACCTGACCAGGGCCTGAGAAGGCATTTGAGTTAGGTTTAAGAAATTGTACTTTATCTTCAACAAGGGAAACCAATCCAAGGGTTTTAAGTAGGTAACTACCACGATCACGTCATTTAAGAAGGACCCCACTGGCAGCAGCGGGGGCAAGACTGGAGGCAGAGATACCAGTGAGAGGGCTATTGTAGTAATCTAGACATGAGTTACTAAAGGAACTATCATGGGGATGGAAAGGTGGGGAACAGGACTGTAGATGTTAAGAAGAGTTCTAGTCAACTGATGAGTAAGTGATACACAATACAGAAGAACAACCAATTTTGGAACTTTCAATGATGTCATTATAGGACATGGGTTTATATAAGGCAGTTTGATATGTGGTTCTAAAACATGGGAGAAAGTGGTTAGGACTAGAAATACAAAGATATCAGGCCCTCTTCTCACTCTACACTCTCTTCTTAGGTTATCTATTTCCAGGGCTTTATTTATTTATTTAAATTAATTTATTTAACATTGTTACAGATATTTCTCCTTATTTGCCCACAGATTGCTCCCTCCTCCTCCCTCCCTGCCTTGTCCCCAGCTTTGTTGTCCATGTCCACTGTTCATGCATACATGCATATAAGTTGTGTGGTTTACCTCTCCCTCACCACCCCCTCCTCTGGGGATTGTCGGCCTGTACCCCACTTTCACGTCTCGGAAACTACCCCATTTCTCAGACTGTTATGTTCATTATATTCCACAAATAAGTGAGATCATATGATAGTTGTCTTTCTCTGTTTGGCTTGTTTGGCTTAGGATAATACTTTCCAGGTCCCTCCATGTAGTCTCAAAGGATAAGAGATCTTTCTTTCTTACAGCTGCGTAGTACTCCATTGAGTATATGTACCACAGCTTTTTTATTCATTCATCTACTGATGGACAGTAGGGCTATTTCCAGATCTTAGCTATTGTAAATAGTTCTTCCATGAACATGGGGGTACATATATTCTTTCCAATTGGTGTTTTAGGCTTCCTAGGGTATATTCCTAGAAGTGGGATCACTGGGTCAAATGGAAGTTCAATTTTTAATTTTCTGAGATAACACCATATTGTTTTCCATAGTGGCTGCACCAGTCTGCATTCCCACCAGCAGTATACTAGAGTCCCCTTTTTTCCACACTCTCCCCAACACTTGTTGTTTGATGATTCTGACAGGTGTGAGATGATACCTCACTGTTGTTTTAATTTGCATCTCTCTTATGATTAGTGATGTTGAGCATTTCTTCATGTGTTTCTTAGCCATTTGTATGTCCTGTTTGGAGAAGTGTCTATTTAGTTCCTCTGCCCATTTTTTAATTGGGTTCTTTGTTTTACTTTTGTTGAGTTGTATAAGCACTCTATATATATTGGAAATTAACCCCTTATCTGATATATCATTGGCAATTATGCTCTCCCATACAGTGGTTTGACTTTTCAGTTTGATGTTTGTATCTTTTGCTATCCAGAAGCTTTCGAGTTTGATGTAGTCCATGTGTTCATTTTCTCCTTTGTTTCTATTGCCTTAGGTGATGTATCAGTAAAAATTCTGCTGCATATGATGTCTGAAATTTTGAAGCCTACAATTTCTTCTAGGATTTTTAATGATTCATGAGTCACATTTAAGTCTTTATTCATTTTGAGTTTATTCTTGTGTATGGTGTAAGTTGATGGTCTAGTTTCATTTTTTTGCCTATAGCTGTCCAATTTCCCCAACACCATTTATTAAAGAGGCTGTCTTTACTCTACTGTATGCTCTTGCCACCTTTGTCAAATATTAATTGAGCATATTGCCTTGGGTCCATTTCTGGGTTCTCTGTTCTGTTCCAGTGGTCTATATGCCTGTTCTTGTGCCAGTACCAGGCTGTTTTGATTACAGTGACTTTGTTGTATAACCTGAAATTTGGTAATGTGATCCCTCCAACTTTGTTCTTTTTTAAGATTGCTGTGGCTATTCGAGGTCTTTTTTGGTTCCATATGAACTTTTGAAGTATGTGATCTAGTTCTATGAAGTATGTCGTTGATATTTTGATGGGGATTGCATTGAATCTATAGATTGCTTTGGGTATTATGTACATTTTAAGGATGTTAATTCTTCCAATCCATGAACAAGGTATGTGCTTCCACTTGTTTTTATATCTTCCTCTATTTTTTTTTTTTCAATGTCCTGTAGTTTTCTAGAAATAGGTCCTTTAATTCTTTGGTTAAGTTTATTCCTAGGTATGTTAATTTATTTTTTTGCTACAATGGTAAATGGAATTGTTTGTTTTTGTTTGTTTGTTTCTCTTTCTGTGAGTTGATCATTGGCGTATAAGAATGCCATTGATTTTTTCACATTAATTTTGTAGCCTGCTACTTTGCCAAACTCATTTATTATATTTAATAAATTTTTGATGACGTCTTTGGGGTTTTCTTTGTATAGTATCATGTCATCTGCAAATAATGACAGTTTCAATTCCTCCTTTCCAATTTGGATCCCTTTTATTTCTTCTTTCTGTCTGATTGCTGTGGCTAAGACTTCCAATACTATGTTAAATAAGAGTGGTGATAGTGGGCATCCTTGTCATGTTCCTTTTCTTGAGGGAAATGCTTTTAGTTTTTGCCTATTGAGTATGATGTTGGCTGTAGGTCTTTCATATATGGCCTTTATTATGTCAAGATATGATCCCTCTATTCCCAGATTGCTGAGCATTTTTATCAGGAATGGGTGCTGGATTTTGTCAAATGCTTTTTCAGCATCTATTGATATAATCATATAATTTTTATTTATTTTTATGTGGTGTATCACATGTATTGATTTGCAAATATTGTACCAGCCTTGAATCCCTGGGATGAATTCCACTTGGTCATGGTGAATAATTTTTTTGATGTATTGCTGGATTTGATTTGCTTCAGGATTTTGGCATCTATGTTCATCAGGAATATTGGTCTGTAGTTTTCTTTCTTTGTAGTGTCTTTTTCTGGTTTTGGAATTAGAATTATGCTGGCTTCATAAAATGAGATTGGAAGTCTTTCTTCTTCTTGAATTTTCTGAAATAGTTTGAGGAGAATGGGTATTAGTTCTTCTTTGAATGTTTGGTAAAATTTCCCCGTGAAGCCATCCGGGCCTGGACTTTTGTTTGCTGGGAGAGTCTTGATCTTCAATTTCTTTTGTTGTTATTGGTCTGTTCAAGTTTTTTATCTCTTCCCGGTTCAGGTTTGGGAGACTATATGTTTCTAGAAATTTGTCCATTTCACTTAGATTGTCGAATTTGTTGCCATATAACTGTTCATAGTAGTTGTTAACGATCTTTTGCATTTCTGTGGTGTCAGTTATTATTTCTCCTTTTTGATTTCTGATTTTCTGTATTTAGGTTCTCTCTTTTTGTTTCTTAGTGAGTCTAGATAAGGGCCCATCAATCTTGTTCACCTTTTCAAAGAACCAGCTCTTGTTTCTTTGATCCCTTGAATTGTTTTTTGGTCTCCATGTCATTTATTTCTGCTTTGACCTTTACTATTTTCTTCCTTGCTATGAGGTTTTCTTTTTGTTTGTTTTTTAGTTCTTTAAGTTGTGAGGTTAGAGAGTGTATTAGAATTTTTCCTTATTTCTTGAGGTAGGTCTGTAGTGCTATGACCTTCCCTCTCAGAAATGCTTTTGCTGCATTCCATAGATTTTGTGTTGTTGTGTCTTCATTTTCATTGGTTTTCAGGAAGATTTTCATTTCTTCCTTGATCTCCATGGTAACCCATTCATTGTTCAATAACATGCTATTTCACCTCCATGTTTTCAAATGTCTTTGCATGTTCTTGTTGCAATTGATTTCTAGTTTCATGCCGTTGTGATCTGAGAATATGCTTGATATGATTTCAATATTCTTTAACTTGTGGAGACTTATTTTGTGCCCTAACATGTGGTCTATCTTTGAGAATATTCCATGTGCACTTGAGAAGAATATGAATTCTGTAGTTTTGGGGTGTAATTCTCTGTAGATATCAATGAAATCCATTTGATCTGGCGCTTCATTTAGTGTCTGTTTTCTTGTTAATTTTTTGTCTAGAGTATCTATCCTGTGATGTCAGTGGGGTGTTAAACTCCCCTGCTATGATTGTATTGCTGTTAGTTTCTATTTGAAGTCCTCCAGAAGATTTTTAATATATGTTGGTGCTCCTATATTGGGTGCATATATGTTTACCAAGGTTATATCTTCCTGTTGAATAGATGCTTTCAATATTATGTAGTGGCCTTCTTTATATCTAGTTTTGGCCTTCATTTTAAAATCTACTTTATCAGATATGAGTATTACTACCCCAGTTTTTTTTTTCTTTTCATTTGCATAGAAGATTTTTTTCCATTCCTTCAGTTTTAACTTATGTGAGTCTTCTGTTGTAAAGTGGGCCTCTTGTAAACAACATATAAGTGAGTCATGCTTTCTTATCCAGTCAGCTACTCTGTGTTTTTTTATGGGAGCATTCAAACCTTGTACCTTTAAGGTGATAATTGATATGTACTTATTTATTGCCATTTTTGTTTAGTGTTGTTCTATTTTTCTTCCTTTTTTCTCCTGGTAATTACAGGAGTCCTTTTAACATTTCTTGCAACGCTGGTTTGGTGCTAATGTATTCTCTTAGCCTTTTTTTTTTTGTCTGGGAAGCTCTTTATTTGACCTTCTATTTTGAATGATAGCCTTGCTGGGTAGAGTAGTCTTGGAGTCAGATCCTTGTTTTTCATGACCTTGATTACTTCATGCCATTCCCTTCTGGCCTGTAGTGTTTCTGTTGAGAAGTCAGCTGAGAGCCTTATGGGGGTTCCTTTGTAGGTAACCTGTTGCTTATCTCTTCCTGCCTTTAGGATTCTCTCTTTGTCTTTAATTTTTGGCATTTGAATTACTATGTGTCTTGGCGTGGGCCTGTTTGGGTTTCTTCTTACTCGGGGCTCTGTGCACTTCTTGAATTTGAATGCCTTCTTTCTGCACCTAGTAGGAAAATTTTCTGTCAGTATTTCTTCAAATATATTCTCTAACCCTTGACTATTTTCTTTTTTTCAAGGACTCCTATGATGTGAATGTTATTATGTTTTCAGTTGTTTCACAGTTTTCTTAAGCTTTCTTCCTTTTTTTAATTGTTTTTTTATTTTTGTTTTCTGATTGGTTTATTTTTTTTCTACCCTGTCTTCTAATTCATTGATCCGGTCCTCAGCTTTTTTTTACTCTGCTGGTTAGTCCTTCCAATGTGTTCTTTATTTCTGCTATATCATCTTTCATTTTCACTTATTTGATTTTCAATGTTTCTATAATTTTACTCATGGTGCTGATGTCCTTACTCATGCTGTTGAGCTTCCTCAAGATCATGGCTCTGAATTCTACCTCTTAAAATTTGCTTAACTGCATTTCATTGATCTCATCTTTGATAGAGTTCTCTTGTTCTTTCATTTGGGATTTGTTTTTTGTTTTACCATTTGGCTATCTCAGTGAGTTTTGGAGCCTGCCAAATTTTCCCTGTGGGGGTTGATGTTGTACTGTTTGTGGCTCCCTCTAGTGGGTTTAGATGAGTCTCGGCCGGCCATTTAAACACCATTGTCAAGTCTCACTTTCCTAGGTAGATTTGCAAGCCCAGGAAAATTTCAGTTATCCTCTCGCTTTTTCCTGTAGGTTACTAATCTCAGTTACTCATTGCTTTGGAAGGTAACCCTGGTGTTCTGAGTAAGGGGATTCCAGAGGGTGAGATAGATTCTGGTTGTTAATGAGCCTCAATTTGCATTTCTTTGCCTCACCTAGGAAAGGCTGAATCTCTGAGTTGGGTGAGGCTGCTGCTTTTTCCCACAGCTCTCGGAAGAAGCACACTGGCCACTGTCCTTTGTGGCTGCAACTCAGCAAAAACTCTGAGTGCCCTCCAAATCTCGGTTGTCCCCACAGAGTTCCAGCCCAGACTACCCTCCCTCTGCCAGGGGAGTGGCTGTGGCTTTTTACTGCTCCATCCAGGCTCTCTGCTCTGTGGTTCGGGCTTGGTCTTTATTCCCCAAGGGCACTGCTCACAGCTAAGACTGCTGCTGTTTGTGGGCTTTTAGCCTGCCACCCTCTCACGCCTCCGCAGATCCTACCAGTGTCCCTGGTTACATGGTCCTGTCTTGCTGCTTTTCTGTTGCTTTATTTAATTTTTTTTTTGAGGATTTGTCTTTATTTTAGTTGTAATTCTTGTTTGGACCTGGGAGATCATCTGTGTAGATTCTATTCATTCTGCGTCCATTTTCACATCCATTATGCCTATCTTGTGCGCAACTAGGTCGTGCAGGCCTCTCTGGTTCCCCCACACTGTTCAGGTCCCATGGATAACTGGATCACACAGTTCCTTTGGGGTCCTGGTTCTATGCCTATGTTATGGGCTGCTGGTTTGCATAGGCCTGTCTCGTGCTTCAGCACCCCACAGGTCCCTCGGGTAACTAGATCGCACAGTCCCTGGTGGGTCACACAGGCTATTCCCAGGGCTTTAAGTACTGTCTTTATGCTGGTTAATTTCAATATCCAAACTTTCATTTCTAGTTATGAACACTTCACTAAAGTTTAGACTTCTATTACCAGCCATCCACTTAGGATGTCCATTTGGATAACTAATACACATCTCAAATTTAACATGTTCAAAACTCAGCTGTTGAGGTAATCCCCACTCCCACCTGGTCCTTCCTTATGTCAGTAAATGGCACCCACCATACAGCCAAAATCCTGGGGGTCATCTTTGATCCCTTCTTCCCCATCTCTTATTTCTCATCTATCAGCAAATCCTACCAGTCCTATCACCAACAAACATATTAATATCTCTCTACTATGTTCTTGGCCTCCACCATAACCCACAGCACTGTTTTCTGTCTCTCAGATCAGTGCTGCAGTCTCCTCCTTACTCTTTCTGCTTCCATAGGCTATTCTCTAAACAACAACCAGAGTCAACTTTTAAATATGTAAATCAGACCATATCACTCTCCCTGCTTCACAACCCTCCAAGGGCTTTCTGTTACCCTTTGTATAATATCTAATCTCTTTGCTTTGACCTAGTAAGATATAACCCTGCCTGCATCTCTGATCTCATCTCATCTCATCCAGCTCTCCTTGTTTTCTATATTCCCAGCTATAATTTGGAAACATTATTTTCCTTATTCCTGCTGAGTCTCTAGCATACAGCACAGCACCTATGATATGAACTCAATAAATATATGTTGAATAAATGAGTCAAGATATGGATGGAGGTTGTTGAAATCAAAGGAAATGTGTAAACTTAGCATCACTTCAAGGAGAGCCTAGAGACTAAAATGAGATTCTAAAGGAATGAGCAGAGGAAGGAATGCCTACAAAAGCAACTTGAATGAACAACAGAGTGGTAGGAGGAGAAACAGGAAAGTGTGATGTTGTAGAAGGCAATCCCATTTCTCTCTCCCAAAGTAAGCAATACTAACAGATGGGTGGGTATCCTTTCAAATCATCTTCTTTGTAATATATTTACATATAATCCCAAATGTTTATATTACATGCATATGTAGTTTTGGTTTTTATATAAAATTAGCTCATAGTGCATGCATTATTCTAGCACTTGCTTTAAAAAATACCAGCTTTATTGAGCTATAATTTAAATACTATACAATTCACACATTTACAATGTACAATTTTATGGTTTTTAGCAGTTACACATACATGCAACCACCATAGTAAATTTTAAGACTATTTTCATCACCTCAAAAAGAAACCCTTTATCCTTTAGCTATCACCCCTTTGTCCCCCCAACCCTAAGCACCCACTAATCTACTTTTTGTCTCTACAAATTTACTTATTCTGGACATTTCATAAATGGAAACATATAATATGTCATCTTTTGTGACTGGCTTATTTAACTTAGCAAATATAAGTATTCCATTGTAGTATGGACCACATTTTGTTTATCCATTCATCAATTGGTAGACATTGGTTTGTTTCCTTTTTTTATGAATAATATTGTTATGAATACTCAATTGCAAGTTTTTGTGTGGACATATATTTTCATGTTTCTTGAGTATATACCTGGGAATGGACTTGCTGGGTCATATGGCAACTCTATGCTTGACATTTTGAAGAACTGCCAGACTATTTTCCAAAGTTGCTACACTATTTTACATTCCCTTCAGCAGCCTATGAGGGTTCCATTTTTTCCACATCTTTACCAACATGTGTTAGTAGTTACCTTTTTTTACTATAGCCATGCTAAGGGATGTGATATCACTTGCTTTTTTAATTTAATGTGCCTTGAATTAAATTAACATCTTCTGAGGGTTTTCAGTTTTTTCATATTGACACACAAAGATGTCTTTCTTGCATATTTAACTGCTATGTAACATTCCACAGAGGCCATCCTTTTGAAGATGATTCTGTCTATACCATTGTGTTATTTCCTCCCCAGAGCTCAAAAGCCTAGAAATAGAAACAGCAGTGGTGGATGATGGTATTGATCCAGATTTGGAAGTTGTGTGGCAAGTAAGGCAGAAGAATGGTGTTGATGGTAATGGTGAGGAGTACTTGAAGTGACTTATCAACCCTGGTGTATATCAATCCTGTGTAAGTGATAGTGCCAAAGAGCTGGAGTAGATGGTATGGTGTAGCTGTTGGAGTCCATAAAGTAGGGGTTTTGCATGACAGGAGAAAGATAGTTTTATTTTGTATTTACCCATTTCCTCTGTTGACATTTTTCTTTTTCTGTTTTAAGATTGCATCATTCACTCCTTTGCCTGCTTAAACAGATGATTCAGAATGTAATATAACCTTGTTTTGTGACTCAGAGTGGCCATTCTGACCATCTGCTTTTGCTGTGGACCTCTGAGGCATGTATGAATATGTCTTTTTCTATTAAATGGATCCCAGATATCTGTGTTTTAAAATTCTCTCCTTCAATTTCCAGATTTCCTTTTTTTTATTAATTTATTTTTGTTTCAGATGTTTCTCCTTTTTTCCCCATTGACACCCTCCTCCCCATCCCCCCCACCCCGTCCCCAGCTTTGTTGTCCATGTACATCAGTTATGCATATATGCATATAAGTTCTGTGATTTACCTTTTCTCTCCCTCGACCCCCTCTTCTGAGGGTTGTCAGTTTGTACCCTACTTCCATGTCTCTGGGTCTACCCTGTTCCTCAGACTGTTATGTTCATTATATTCCACAAATAAGTGAGACCATGTGATACTTGTCTTTCTCTGCTTGGCTTGTTTTGCTTAGGATTATACTTTCCAGGGCCCTCCATGTCATCTCAAAAGATAAGAGATCTTCCTTTCTTATAGCTGCATACTACTCCATTGTGGATATGTACCACAGCTTTTTTATTCATTTGTCTACAAATGAACACTTGGGCTGTTTCCAGATCTTAGTTATTGTAAATAGTGCTGCTATAAACATGGGGGTACATATATTCTTTCTGATTGTTGTTTCAGGCTTCTTAGGGTATATTCCTAGAAGTGGGATCATTGGGTCAAATGGAAGTTCAATTTTTAATTTTTAGAGGTAACACCATATTGTTTTCCATAGTGACTGCACCAGTCTGCATTCCCACCAGAAGTGTGCTAGAGTCCCCTTTTCTCCACACCCTCGCCAACACTTGATGTTTGATGATTTGTTGATGGCGGCCATTCTGATAGGTGTTAGGTGATACCTCATTGCTGTCTTAATTCACATCTCTCTGATGATTAGTGATGTTGAGCATTTCTTCATATGTCTCTTAGCCATTTGTATGTCCTGCTTGAAGAGGTGTCTATTTAGCTCCTCTGCCCATTTTTTAATTGAGTTCTTTGTCTTCTTTTTGTTGAGTTGTATGAGTACTCTATATGTTTTGGAAATTAACCCCTTATCTGATGTATTATTGGCAGTTATGCTCCCCCATGCAGTGGGTTGCCTTTCCATTCATGGTCGTTTCTTTTTCCAGCTTTACTTTTTATTGTGTCAGAGTCTGAGATCAATGTATTCTAGGTTTGAGCAAAAACTGATGCCATGCATCTCTTGTGAAGTTGATGGGTTTTATGGTAGCAATTTTACATACCACTTAGATGTTTCTTTTCTCTTTAGGTTTCTAGTTATATTATGGCAGAGGTTATGAGAAAGCTGATCCAGAGAAATGTTGGGGCTTCTTTAATTTGATGTAAGCTCTTTTTTACATATTTTCTAGCATTGAAGTTTTTTTTTTTTTAAATTATCCTCAATCAAGGACTTTTTTCTGTTGATTTTTACAGCGACTGGAAGGGGGATAGAGGGAGGAAGAGACGGGGGAGAGAGAGAGAGTGAAAGAGAGAGAGAGAGAAAGAGGTGAAAGAGACATAGATCAGTTGCCTCTTCCAGGTGCCCTGACCAGGCTGGGGATTGAACCCGCCACCTTTTGGTGTATGGAACAATGCTCCATCCAACTGAGCTACACTGGCCAGGACTCTAGCATTGAAGAATTTAATGAATACGTTTGTATTCACCTTGTCCATGTACTTTTTTTTTAAAATGAATTTGTTGAGATAACATTGGTTAATAAAATTATACAGGTTTCAGGTATACAATTCTACAATACATCATGCATATATTGTATTGTATGTTCACCACCCCAAGCCAAGTTTCTATGCATCATCATTTATATCCCCTTTACCTTCTACTTCCCCCCACCCCGTTCCCTCTGGCAATCACCATTTTGTTGTCTATGTCCATGAGTCTTTTTTTTTTTTCTTTTTTCTACAGACCTGTGCTGTCTAATGCAGTAGCCACTAGCCACATTAGCCTTTTAAATATTGATATAAATTGAGTAAATCAAATTGAAAATTCAGTTCCTCAGTAGGACCAGCCACTTTTCAAGTTTAGGTTGTCACGTGTGGCTAGTGGCTACCATATTGGAGAGTGCA
This sequence comes from Molossus molossus, assembly GCF_014108415.1. Classification (NCBI taxonomy): domain Eukaryota; kingdom Metazoa; phylum Chordata; class Mammalia; order Chiroptera; family Molossidae; genus Molossus; species Molossus molossus. The sequence goes on from NW_023425355.1 coordinate 48,875,589, forward strand.
GATATAGAACATTTTCATCATCACAGAATGTTCTATGAGACAGCAGTTGTCTAGACTTTGAGCCAGTCTCCTTTCAGGTTTCACCTTTTCAGACTGGAGTCTCATGTTTTTAGCATGTTATAGGGCAGCAGCCATGCCCTTACTAGTCTGTGGTATCTCCTGACCATGTCACTTGCCCTCTGTCAGTGTATTAGATTTTTGTTGCTGTTATAAGAAATTACTACAAACTTTATGGCTTAAAACAACAAACATGTATTACCTTATAGTTCTGGAGATGAGAAGTCTAAAATCAGCATTTTCCAGTTTCTAGAGACCACCTGCATTCCTTGGCACATAGCCCCAACTTCCTCCTTCAAAGCCAGCATGTAGCATCTTCAAATCTCTCTCTCTCACTCTCTTACCTCTACTTCCATAGTCACATTGCCTTCTCTGATTCTGGCCCTCCTGTCTCTTATATGGAATCTGTAATTAGATTAGTCCTACCTCGATAACCCAGCATAATATCCCTAGCTCAACATTCTTAATTTAATAATACCTGCAAAGTCCCTTTTATCATGTAATATAGCATATTCACAGATCCCAGTGATTGGAACATGGACATCCTTGAGGGATCATGATTCAACTTTCTTCAGTGGCATCTTGTTTTCCTTGAGTACCAGTGTTGCATGCAATATGCCATACACTGTATCACAAGGTTTTATACAAAAGCAGAATACTTTAACATCTTTTTTTCTGCCTTCATCCTGTTGAGAAATACAATATTTTGGTTGTTCTGACTCCTTAAAATATTATCCTTTGAGTAAGTGGTACAGGAGTATCTTATAGGTAAACCAAGTCCACAACTAACTCAGTGTCCTATCAAAGTGTTTGTCCCACTATAACACAGTTGCCATTTCAGGGCTGAGCTCTGGCAACCTTTCTTCTCAAGAATAAATAAACACATACATACCTGAAATAAAAAAACAAAACTAGGACTCGACATATTAACCTAAGCAAATCCTTCTGAGCTTTGGCCAGGAAAGGGTGGCAAGAAAGCCTAAATCATTTCTAGGAGGAGCAGCAGCAGAAACCAATACAAAATTGATCTCCTACTTCTAGTTTGTATAAGATGGCATAGACTCATTTCTCTCTACTCCTTTCAGCTAAGTCTAACTATGAATTCTATATGTAATCCAAGAGGCAACGAAAGGAGAATTATGAAAGGTATAAAGAGGAAGGCAAAATGGTTAGGAACCCCAGGACTGAAGGAATACCATAGTAACAGGGAACCTTATGACTCCGCACCCAACAGAAGAAGCCTACCCAGGCCTAGCATTTTCTAACCCACAGCCTAGCAACAGAAGATGGCTCAGGTAGGTGTCTTCTTCCTCTAGATTAAATGGCAGTCCTGCCACCAACACCCAGTGAGTGAGCATGGAAACTCCAGCAAAGGGAATCTAGTAGAGAGCCCCACTGACAATAAGCAGCCAGAAGTGCTCTTTCTTCCAAGACCAGACACTCCCCTGTCCCACCAAAAGATACTGCACAAACAGGGCACCATCAGGGGGGAAACCTCACTACAAGTAGTCTGGTTCAGGAAGGCTTTGTCCCCATGGTCATGAGGATCCCCATTCTCCATGAGAGATACCAGGAGACTATACAGCATTGGCAAGGGGGATTCTACCAAGGAAGCAAGAGTTAGGAAAGATTCATTGTTTTCACACACCAGAGCCTCACTTCCTTCAGCATCAAGCAGCCCAGCCTGGTGAAGCACCTTTTGCTCCCTCGGGCAGCACCAGAAGGGTTGTAGGACATTAGAACCACATTAGCCAAGCAGACCAAAGTAGCACCACAGAGGCTCTGAAAAGTAAATTGTAATTGAAATCATAGCGTACAAAAATAGGCCAGGACCTGTGTGCTAAACCTAAACAAAGTGACTGCCTATTAAAATAACATACTTCAATAGTTTCCTAACAGAGTAGTCAAAATGTCCAGAATACAATGAAAAATCACCCACCATACAAAGAATCAGAAAATCATAACTCAAATGATAAAGGACAATCAACTGACATTAATACTGAGATGAATCAGTTGTTAGAATTATCTGACAAGGATTTTAATGCAACCATCCTAAAAAACAAAATGCTTCAATAAGCAGTTATAGAGCCTCTTGAAACAAATAAGAAAAAAAAATTGAGCAAAAAAATGCAAGTTATAAAAAAAGAACCAAAGGGAAATTATAGAACTGAAAAATACAATAACCGAATTTTTTTTAAACTTGCTGAATAACTATTTACAATAGCTAAGATCTGAAAACAACCCAAGTGTTCATCAGTAGATGAGTGGATAAAAATGCTGTGGTACATGTACACAATGGAATACTATGCAGCTGTAAGAAAGAAAGATCTCTTATCCTTTGAGATGACATAGAGAGACCTGGAGAGTATTATGCTAAGTGAAACATGCCAAGCAGAGAAAGACAAATATCACATGATCTCACTTATTTGTGGAATATAATGAACAAAACAAGCTGATGAACACAATTGACCCAGAGATATAGAGGTAGGGTACAAACTGACAAATCTCAGAAGAGGGGTGGGAGGGGAGGGAAGACATAAACCACAGAACTAATGTGCATGTATGCATAACCAATGGACATAGACAACAAAGCTGGGGATGTGGCGGGTGGGATGGGGAGGAGGGTGTCAATGGGGGAAAAGGAGAAATATGTGTAACAAAAACAAATTAATAAAAATAATTTAAAAATAATAAAAAGAGGATTACAGTCTGAAAAAAAAAACTTGCTGAATAGACTCAATAGTATAGTGAAGATAACAGATGACAGAATCAGTGAACTTGAGGATAAATCAATAGAATTAATTCAATCTGAAAAACAGAAAAAAATAGACTGAAAAAGCCTCAGAATCCTGTGGGAAATAACAAAAGATCCAGCATTTATATTATCAGAGTCCCAGAAACATACCAAAAGCAGACAAAGACAGATATATGGAGAGAGAGAGAGAGAGAGAGAGAGAGAGAGAGAGAGACCACAGACTGGTATCTCTCATAAACTTAACACAACAATGTATAAAAGAATTCTATACCTAGTGACAAAATGGAATTTATTCTAGGTATGCAAAACTGGTTCAATATTTTAAAATCAGTGTAGTCCACCATATCAACAAATTCAAGAAAAAAGTCATATGACTAGTTAACAGTGAAAAAATGTTGACAAAATTCAACATTTATTTATGATAAAATGCTAGTAAAGAACAACTGCAGAAAACCTACAGCTAACATTATACTTAATGCTTTCCTTCTTAAGATTTGAACAAGGCAATTGTGTCTGCTCTTATAACTTGTATTCAACATTGTACTGGAAGTTACAGCAAGTACAAAAGAGCAAGAAAAATAAATTAAAAACCATACAGATTTGAAAGAATCAAGTAAAACTGTATTTGCAGGAGACTTGATCATCACATGAAAAACACAAGGAATCTTAAAAAATACAATTCTAGCACTAACAATGGAATTCAGCAAAGTCAGATGATACAAGATCAACACACAAAAATAATTACTTTTTATAAGTAACTGGAAATCTATATATAATACCATTTTAATCACTCCAAGAAAAATGAAATATTTAGGTATAAACTTAAGAAAACATATGCAAGATCTGTATGTTGAAAATTATAAAACACTGTTGAAAGAACTCAAAAGAGACATTAATAATTTGAGAGACTGTGTACATGGATTGGAAGACTCAACATAGCAAAGATGTTAATTCTCCTAAATTGATCTATAGGTTAATGAAATCCCTATCCAAATCCTAGCAAAGATTTCTATAGACATAGCTAGGCTTATTATAAAATTTATATGGAAAGACAAAAGACCCAGAGTAGCTAAAATGATTTTCAGAAAGAATAAACTGGGGGAATCACTCTTTCCAATATAAAGGCTTAACATATAGTTACAGTAATCAGGACAGTATGTAATATTGGTGAACAGACAAATAAATAAATGGAACAGAACAGAGAAACCCAGAAATAAACTCACATACATTTGTTCGACTGATTTTTAGCAAAGGTGTAAAAGTAATTCAATAGAGGAAATATAGCGTTTTCAACAAATAGTGCAGAAACAGTAGACATCCATAGGCAAAATAGGTGATCTTTCACCTCAATGTCTCACCTTTCACAAAAATTAACTCAAAATGGGTCACAGACTTAAAGTGTAAATTTTAAAACTTGTAGGGAAAAAAAATAGGAGAAAATCTTCAAGGTGTAGGGCTCATCAAGGAATTCTTAGGCTTGACACCATAAGCATGATCCATAAAAGGAAAAATATATTAATTACATTTCTTTAATTACAAAGTTATTGTATGAAAGATCCTATTAAGATGAGCTACAGACTGGAGAAAACATTTGCAAACCACATATATGACAAAGGATTTGTACCTAGAATATATAAAGAACTCTCAAAACTCAAACATTCCATTAGGAAATGGGCAAATGTTATAAAAATTTTACTAAGGAATATATATACATGAAAAATAACACACGAGAGAGAGAGAGTGAGAGAGTGTGAGTGACCATGAAGGTGGACGACCAAATCCGAGCAGTGCAAAGCCGTGGAGCAGAAGGTCCCTGTGCTGTGAATGGGAGCAGTCCACCACCTCCATTGGTGGCCCTTCAGTGCACTTCTTCCTGTGCCCTGGGAAGTCCCACCATTTTGGAAGATCTTGGGTCTTCCCTGGGAAGAGGCAGTGGGAGTGGCTAGGGCATAGCAACCTGAGCCCACCAGTGCACCTAGCACCATCAGACCACTGGACACTCTGTGTTAACACAGACCAGCGCACAGTAGTGGAGCTCCCAAGGTGCTAGAGGCGGAAGCCACAGACAGCCAGGAGGCCACCACCATCCCCCATAGCAGAAGCCAGATCAGAGTGGAGATATACCCCCAGCAACAGAGGCTGGGGAGCAGACATCCATCCCCAGGCAACAGAAGCACAAACAAGCAGCTGAGACCCATCCCCAAAAACTACAACAAAAGCTAAGCAGGAGTTGAGCCCCATGAGGCAGCAGCACTCCCCAGCTGTGAGTGGCGGGACCTGGGGCTCAACAGAGGCCTGTGCAGCCCAGTAGCTCACAAGAGCAGTGGCAAGCCAGAGTCCTAGAGAGATTGGTGCTATCCAGCTGCCTGCTTGCAGGACCTGCAGGGTGTGGGGGCACCAGAGAAGCCTGTGCGACCCAGCAGGGACTGCGCAATCTAGTTACCCACAGGGCCTGTGGGGTTCTGAGGCACCAGAGAAGCCTGTGTGACCCAGGAGGGACTGTGCAATCTAGCTACCCATGAGGCCTGTGGGGTGCTGAAGAAACAGAGAGGCCTGAGTGACTCAGCAGGGACTGTGCCATCTAGGAACCCATGGGACCTGCAGGGTGCTGAAGCACCAGAGAGGCCTGTGTGCCCTAGTAGGGACTGTGCTATACAGTTACCCACAGGACCTGTGGGGTGCTGAAGCACCAGAGAGGCGGGTGTGACCTAACAGGGACTGTGTCATACAGTTACGCACAGGACCTATAGCCTGCTGCAGCACCAGAGAAGCCTGTGGGACCAAGCAAGTACTGTGCCATTCAGTTTCTTTTTTTTTTTTTTTTTTATCCTCACCTGAGGACATTTTTCCATTTTTTGTACAGATAGAGTGGGAGGGAGAGAGAGGAAGAGACAGAGAGAGAGAAACATCAACGTGAAGGGACACATCGAGTGGCTGCCACCACACGACCAACCAGGGCCGGGGACAAACTGCAACCGAAGTACGTGCCCTTAGCGGGAACCGAACCCGGGCCTCTCCGGACCGCAGGCCGATGCTCTAACCGCTGAGCCAAACCTGCCAGGGCAGAAGATGGTATGTTTTCTTTTCTTTTTTTGAAATTTTGTTCAGATAGAGTGGGAGGGAGAGAGAGAGAGAAACATCGATGTGAAAGGGATGTGCCATTCAGTTTCCATGGGAACTGAGGGGTGCTGAAGCACCAGAGGCCTGTGGGACCTAGCAGGGCCTGTGTCATACAGTTACTTGCAGGACCTGTGGCCTGCTGCAGCACCAGAGAGGCCTGTGCAACCCAGCAGCCCATAACATAGACATAGAGCCGGGTACCAAAAGGGACTGTGCAATCCAGTTACCCTCGGGATCTTCAGGGTGCGGGGGTACCAGGAAGGGCTATGCGACCCAGCTACACATAAGATAGACATAGAGGATGTTAAAAATTGAGGCAGAGTGAATAGAAGCAATGCAGACAATTTCCCAGGACCAAACAGGAATTACAAGTAAAATAAAGACAAATCCTCAGAAAAAAAGCAACAGGTCAGGACCATATAACCAGGGAAACTGGTAGGATCTGTGGCGGTGTGAGAGGGTGGTGGGCTGGAAGCCAATGGACAGCAGCAGCAGCGGTCTTAGCTGTGACCAGAGCCCTTGGGGAATAAAGACCAAGCCCACTCCACAGCACAGAGAGCCAGGACAGAGCGCTAAAATAGCTGCAACCACTCACCTTGGGCCTATGGCAGAGGGAGGGTAACTAGGCTGGAACTCTGTGGGGATACCCGGGATTTGGAGGGCACTCAGAGTTTTTGCTGAGTTGTGGCCACAAAGGACAATAACCAGTGTGCTCCTTCCCAGAGTTGTGGGGAAAAGCAGAAGCCACCCCCTCAGAGATACAGCCTCTCCCAGGTGAGGCTAAAAAATTCAAATTGAGTCCCATTAAAAACCAACATCTATCCCACCCTCTGGAAATCCTCTTAGGTAGAACAACAGGGCTACATTCCAAGGCACTGAGTAACTGAGACTACTAGCCACCAGGCAAAAGCTAAAGGATAACTGAACCTTTCCTGAGTTTCCAAATCTACCCCGGAAAGTAAGACTTGACCATGGTGTTTAACGTGGGCCCACACAGGCTCATCCAAACCCGCTAGAGGGAGCCACAAACAGCAGAACACTAACACCCACAGGGAAAATTTGGCAGGCTCAAAAACCCACTGAGATAGCCAAAATGGTGAAACAAAAAAACAAATCCCAAGTGAAAGAACAAGAGAACTATCGAAGATGAGATCAATGAAATGCACCCAAGCAAATTATCAGAGGTAAAGTTCAGAGTCATGATCTTGAACAAGCTCAAAAGCATGAGTAAGGACATCAGCACCATGAGTGAAGATATAGAAACATTGAAAACCAACCAAATGGAAATGAAGAAAGACATAGCAGAAATTAAGAACACATTGAAAGGACTAAACAGCAGAGTAGAGGAAGCTGAGGACTGGATCAGTGAATTAGAAGACAGGGTAAAAAAAATCAACCAATCAGAAAACCAAAAGGAAAAAACAATTAAGAAAACAGCAAGACAGCTTAAGGGAACTGTGGGACAACTGGAAACATAATAATATTCGCATCATAGGAGTCCCCGAAGACGAAGAAAATGGGTAAGGGTTAGAGAATATATTTCAAGAAATAGTGACAAAAAACTTTCCTAACTTAGTGAAGGAAGCAGGCATTCAAGTTCAAGAAACACGGAGAGCCCCAAGTAAGAAGAAGACAAACAGGCCCACACCAAGACACATAGTAATTAAAATTCCAAAAATTAAAGACAAAGAGAGAATCCTAAAGGCAGCAAGAGATAAGCAACATGTTACGTACAAAGGAAAACTCATAAGGCTCTAGGTGACTTCTCAACATAAGCACTACAGGCCAGAAGGGACAGGCCTGAAGTAATCAAGGTCATAAAAAACAAGGATCTGAATCCAAGACTACTCTATCTAGTAAGGCTATCATTCAAAATAGAAGGTCAAATAAAGAGCTTTCCAGAAAAAAAAAAAAAAGGCTAAGGGAATATATTAACACCAAACCAGCACTATAAGAAATGTTAAAAGGACTGCTGTAATTAGAAGAAGAAATGGGAAGAAAAATATAACCACACTAAAGAAAAATGGCAATAAATAAGTACATATCAATTATCACCTTAAATGTGAATGGTTTGAATGCTCCGATAAAAAGACACAGAGTAGATGACAGGATAAGAAAGCATAACTCACATATATGTTATTTACATAGACCCACCTCACAACAAAAGAATAACATAGGTTGAAAGTGAAGGAATGAAAAAAAAAATCTTTCAAGCAGTGGAATAAAAAGCTGGGGTAGCAATACTCATATCTGATAAAGTAGATTTCAAAATAAAGGCCATAACCAGAGGCAAAGAAAGCCACTACATAATATTGAAAGGATCTATCCAACAGGAAGATATAACCTTGGTAAACATGTATGCATTCAATTTAGGAGCACAAACATATATTAAAAATCTACCGGAGGACTTCAAAGAAAAAATCAACAGCATTTCAATAATAGCAGGGGACACAATACCTTGCTGAAATCGCTGGATAGGTCTTCTAGACAAAAAATTAACATGGAAACGCAAACTCTAAATGAACCAATACATCAAATGGATTTAATCGAATTCTACAGAGAATGACACACCAAAGCCACAGAATTCACATTCTTCTCAAGTGCACATGGGACATTCTCAAAGATAGACCACATGTTAGGGCACAAACTATGTCTCTACAAGTTCAGGAAGATTGAAATAATTTCAGGTGTCTTCTCAGATCACGATGAAATGCAACTAGAAATCAGTTGCAACAAGAACATGCAAAGATATTTGAAAACATGGAGGCTAAACAGTATGTTATTGAACGATGAATGGGGTACCATAGAGATCAAGGAAGAAATAGAAAATATCCTGGAAACCAATGAAAATGAACACACAACAACACAAAATCTATGGGATGCAGTGAAAGCAGCTCTGAGAGGGAAATTCATAGCACTATAACCTACCTCAAAAAATAAGAAAAATCTCTAATAGACTATCTAACCTCACAACTTAAAGAACTAGAAAGCAAATAGAAAGAAACCCCAGAGCAAGTAGAAGGAAGGAAATAGTAAAGATCAGAGCAGAAATAAATGACATAGAGACCAAAAAAACTATTCAAAGGATCAATGAAACAAAGAGCTGGTTTTTTGAAAAAAAAATAAACAAGATGGATGGACCCTTAACTAGACTCACCAAGAAACAAAGAGAGAGAACCCAAATGCACAAAATCAGAAATGAAAGAGGAGAAGTAACAACTGACACCACAGATACACAAAAGATCGTTAACAGCTACTATGAGCAATTATACGGCAATAAATTCGACAATCTAAGCGAAATGGACAAATTCCTAGAAACACACAGTCCCCCCAAACTGGACCAGGAAGCGATAGTAAACTTGAACAGACCAATAACAACTAAGGAAATTGAAAAAGTAATCAAGACTCTCCCAGCAAACAAAAGCCCAGGCCCAGATGGCTTCACAGGGGAGTTTTACTGAACATTCAAGAAAGAACTAACACCCATTCCCCTCAAAATATTTCAAAAAATTCAAGAAGAAGAAAGACTTCCAAACTCATTTTATGAAGCAAGCATAATTATAATTCCAAAACCAGAAAAAGACATGACAAAGAAAGAAAAATAGAGGCAAATATCCCTGATGAACATAGACGCCAAAATCCTGAACAAAATACTAGCAAATAAAATCCAGCAATACATCAAAAAAAGTATTCACCATGACCAAGTGGGATTCATCTCAGGGATGCAAGGCTGGTACAATATTCGCAAATCAATAAATGTGATACACCACATAAACAAAATGAAGATTAAAAATCACATGATCATATCAATAAACGCTGAAAATGCATTTGACAAAATCCAGCATCCATTTCTGATAAAAATGCTCAGCAATATGGGAATAGACGGATCATATTTCGACATAATAGAGGCTATATATGAAAGACCTACAGCCAATATCATACTCAATGGGCATAAACAAAAAACATTTCCTTAAAAACAGGAACAAGACAGGAATATCCACTTTCACCACTCTTATTTAACATTGTACTGGAAGTCTTAGCCACAGCAATCAGACAGGAAGAAAAAATAAAAGGGATCCAAATTGAAAAGGAGGAAGTGAAACAGTCATTATTTGCAGATGACATGATATTGTACATAGAAAACCCTAAAGAGTCCATCAAAAATCTACTAGACTTAATAACAGAATTTGGCAAAGTAGCAGGATATAAAATTAACATCAAGAAATCGACAGCATTCTTATGCTCCAATGATGAACTCACAGAAAGAGAAACTGATAAAACAACCCCATTTACCATCACGGCAAAAAAATTAAGATACCTAGGAATAAACTTAACCAAAGATGCAAAGAACCTATTTTCAGAAAGCTACAGGACATTGAAAAAAGAAATAGAGGAAGATATAAAAAAGTGGAAGCACATACCATGTTCATCAATTGGAAGAATTAACATCATTTAAATGTCCATATTACCTAAGGCAATCTATAGATTCAATGCAATCCCCATCAAAATACCAACGACATGCTTCACAGAACTAGAACAAATATTTCAAAAGTTCATATGGAACCAAAAAAGACCCCGAATAGCAACAGCAATTTTGAAAAAGAAGGACAATGTAGGTGGGATCACAATATCTGATATCAGGTTATACTACAAAGTGACTGTAATCAAAATAGCCTAGTACTGGCACAAGAACAGGCATATAGACCAGTGGAACAGAACAGAGAACCCAGAAATGGACCCAAGGCAATATGCTTAATTAATATTTGACAAACATGGCAAGAGCATACAGTGGAGTAAAGACAGCCTCTTTTTACAATAGCTAAGATCTGGAAACAGCCCAAGTGTCCATCAGTAGATGAATGGATAAAAAAGCTGTGGTACATATACACAATGGAGTACTATGCAGCTGTAGGAAAGAAAGATATTTTATCCTTTGAGACAACATGGAGGGACCTGGAAAGTATTATCCTAAGTGAAACAAGCCAAGCATAAAAAAACAAATACCACATGATCTCATTTATATATGGAATATAATGAATATAACAGTCTGAGGAATAGGGTAGACCCAGAAACATGGAAGTAGGGTTCAGACGGACAACCCTCAGAAGAGGTGGATTGGGGATGGGAAGTGATAAACCACAGAACTTATATGCATGTATGCATAACCAATGAACATGAACAGCAAAGCCGGGGGTGGGGTGGGGTGGATGGGGAGGAGGGTGTCAATGGGGGTAAAAATGGAGAAACATCTGTACCAAATATAAAATAAAAAAATAATAATAATAAAAAAGAAGAACAAAGTAGGAGGGATCCCATTACCAGATTTCAGGTTATACTACAAAGTCACTGTATTCAAAACAGCCTGGTACTGGCACAAGAACAGGCAGATAGACCAGTGGAGCAGAACAGAGAACCCACAAATCGTCCCAAGGCAATATGCTCAATTAATATATGACAAAGGTGGCAAGAGTATACAGTGGAGTACAGACAGCCTCCTTAATAAATGACGTTGGGAAAATTGGACAGCTACATGCAAAAAAATGAAACTAGACCATCAACTTACATCATACACAAGAATGAACTCAAAATGGATAAAAGACTTAAATGTGACTCATGAATCCATAAAAATCCTAGAAGAAAATGCAGGTAACTAAATTTCAGACATTGTACATAGAATTTTTACTAATACATCACCTAAGACAACAGAAACAAAGGAGAAAATGAACACATGGGACTACATCAAACTCAAAAGCTTCTGCACAGCGAAAGATGCAATCATCATAAAGGAAAGGCAACCTGCTGTATGGGAGAGCATAATTGCCAATTATATATCAGATAAGGGGTTAATTTCCAATATATATAGTGTGCTCATACAACTCAACAAAAGGAAGACAAAGAACCCAAGTAAAATATGGGCAGAGGAACTAAATATACACCTCTCCAAACAGGACATACAAATGGCTAAAAGACATATGAAGAAATGCTCAACACCACTAATCATCAGAGAGATGCAAATTAAAGTAACAATGAGGTTTCACCTCACATCTGTCAGAATGGCCGCCATCAACAAATCATCAAACAAGTGTTGGCAAGGGTGTGGATAAAAGGGGACTTTTACACTGCTGGTGAGAATACAGACTGGTGCAGCCACTATAAAAAACAATATGGTGTTACCTCAAAATATTAAAAATTGAACTGCCATTTGACCCAGTGACCCCACTTCTAGGAATATACCCTGAAAACCCTGAAACACCAATCAGAAAGAATATATGTACCCCCATGTTTTAGCAGCATTATTTACAATAGCTAAGATCTGGAAACAGCCCAGATGTTCATAAGTGGATGGATAAAAAGGCTTTGGTACATATTTACAATGGAGTAGTATGCAGTGTAAGAGGGGAAGATCTCTTACTTTTTGAGACGACTTGGAGGGACCTGGAAAGTATTATCTTAAGTGAAACAAGCCAAATAGAGAAAGACAAGTGTCACATGATCTCACTTATTTGTGGAATATAATAAACATAACAGTCTAAGGAATGGGGTAGTCTCAGAGACATGGAAGTGGGGTGCAGACTGATAATCCATGAAGAGGGTGTGGTGGGGGAGAGATAAACCACAGAACTTATATGCGTGTATGCATGAACGATGGACATGGACAACAAAGCTGGAGATAGGGTGGGGATGGAAGGGGAGGTGGGAATCAGTGAGAGAAAAAGGGGAAACATCTGTATCAAAAATAAATTAATTACTTAATAAAAAAGAGCAAAAGAAAAATAACGCAGAGAAAGATGTTCAGCATCATTAGCCATCAGGAAAATGTAAATCAAACCCATGATGAAATATCGCCACATACTTATCAAAATGAGTAAAATAAAAAATAGTGACAACACCAAATGCTGGAAAGGATGTGAAGAAAGTGCATCACTTATACATATGTTCTTCAACAGATTAGGACATCCTTGCCATGGAATGCTACTCAGCAATAAAAACAAATGGAATATTAATTCATGCCATAACTTGATTGAGTCTCCTGGGAATTTTGTTCAGTGAGAAAAAACAGTCTTAAAATGTTGCTACTGTATTATTATTTATATAATAATATTGAAATGACAAAAAATATAAAGATGTGCAATAGGATAGTGGATGCCAAGGGTAAGGGAATGGGGCAGATAGAAGGTGAGTGTAGTTGCAAAGTGTGGCAAGAAGGATTCTTGTGGTGAATGTAAGGTCTGCATTGTGTCAGTGCATACATAAACCTATATGTGTAATAAAATTGCATATAACTAAATACATAGACACATATAAGCAAATTATTACAAATAAAGCTTGGGAAATCTGGACAAGATTAATGGTTTGCAGCAATGTCAATACCGTGATTATGATATTTTACAAGATGTTACCACTAAATGAAACTGCGTAAGGGGTACATGATATATTCCTGTATTATTTCTTACAATTGCATGTAAATCTATAATTATCTCAAAATAGAAAGTTTGATTAAAGAAAAAGACAGACAGTTGGGGCCTTGAACATTTTGCCAGGAGCTGGACTAAGGAATTCAGTTCATTGCAGGCTTGAAACTAATCGACCATCTGGCTACCAGATTGGATAGTTATAAAGAACAATAACTCCCCAAACCTGGGTATGCAGCATCATAGGGGGTCTCTAATAATCCAAAGAGGTATTGTTCACCTGGAAATTCTGAGGCAGGCACAGTATTATACCTGAAGGACTCTGTGCTTCAAGCAGGTATGCTAAGGTATGGTCTAGGGATTGAGAGAACTAAGCATTAACATATTCCAAACCTTTGCAAAGTAATAGTTTCAAAGGAGGTGTTTATTTTGAAAGAGCAGAAACAAAATACACCTAGGAAGCTAGTAAGGCATTTGAGACCCAAATGCGAATAGGAAAATAAATTCATCTTTAGAGCCAGTGTAATCAGGAGCCTTTCATGTTGAGGCATGAACATTTTCAACTGGGGCAGCAACCTCCCTTACATTTTTGTTCACCTAATTTTCCATTTTAGATGCTCATTCTCTTTATGCAGCCCCCTTCCCCCCCTTCCTGTGGGACTGCACACTAATTATCTCATGACGGTGATACCATCTGCTGAATTGGGGGCCTGCCTCTACCTGCCCTGGTACAAGAAACAGAAAGGCAGTGTGTTGTCCCCTATACCCTGCTCAGGGGACTGACTCAGCTTCACAGATTGAAGCAGAAACTGGGAACTTGACCAGTTCTCCAAGCTGGAGGCTTTGCCTCTTGTGTTCAGTACTAAAGTATGGGGATGTATCCTATGTCTACATATGGCTTGGTAGTGGACCGGGTGACATGGTCAATTTAGTGAAAGTAGTTGGCTAAACTACTTTTGTGTGAGGTAACAGGCACGTAAGGTTCATAGTCCTAGGCCTGATATAAAAGAACAAGTGAATTTCTTGGCTACTGCTTTACCTCTCTATCTAACTACCTGGGCATAAATGAAAGCTGTTTGTTCACAAGAGGGTGAGAAGGTATAGATGATACAGAATAATCTCATCTTCAACCCTGAAAAAGAACTGAAGGGATATGGTTTACTCATAGACCTGTTGTACCATCTTTTTTCAGAAAAGACACCTTGATCTTTATTAACAATCCCACTCTTAAAAGTATTTTTATTTTTTGAATTACCTAATTTTTGTTACAGATGTTTCTCCTTTTCCCCACAAACTCCCTCCTCCTGACCCCCCCACCCCAGCTTTGTTGTCTATGTCCCTTGGTTAGGCATACATGCATATAAGTTCTTTGGTTCATCTCATCCCTCCCCACCAGCCCCCTCCTCTGAGGTCTGTCAATCTGAACCCTACTTCTATGTCTCCGGGTCTATTTTGTTCATCAGCTTATTTTGTTTGTTATATTCCAGAAATTAGTGAGATCATGTGATACTTGTCTTTCTCTGATTGGCTTATTTCGCTTAGCCTAATACTTTCCAGGTCCCTCCATGTCGTCTCAAAGAATAAGAGAGCTTTCTTTCTTACAGCTGCATAGTACTCCATTGTGTATATGTACCACAGCTTTTTTATCCACTCATCTACTGATGGACACTTGGGCTGTTTCCAGATCTTAGCAATTGTTAATAGTGCTGCTATGAACTAGAGGTACCTATATTCTTTCTGATTGGTGTTTCAGAATTCTTAGGGTATATTCCTAGAAGTGGGATCACTGGGTCAAATGGAAGTTCAATTTTTAATTTTTTGAGGAAATACAATATTGATTTCCACAGTGGCTGCACCAGACTGCATTCCCACTAGAAGTGTACTAGAGTCCCCTTTTCTCCATACCCTCACCAGGACTTGTTGTTTGATGATTTATTGATGGCAACCATTCTGGAAGTTGTCAGGTGATAACTCATAGTTGTTTTAATTTGCATCTCTCTGATGATTAGTGACATTGAGCATTTTTTCATATGTCTCTTGGCTATTTGTATACCCTTTTTAGAGAGGTATCTATTTAGTTCCTCTGCCCATTATTTAATTTGGTTCTTTGTCTTCCTTTTCTTGAGTTGTATGAGTACTCTATATATTTTGGAAATTAACCCCTTATCTGATGTATCATTGGCAATTATGCTCTCCCATCTTAAATTATTTTTAAATTTCAGAATAGAAGTAAGGAACTTAGGCATCAACTCTGATAAATTGTTCCTGGATGGCAGTATGAAAGGTGTGCAGGGTACTCTGACCCTAGTCTAATTTCCACTCAATGAATCTTTGAAGGTTTGGTAAAAAAAAGTTGGTAATTTGAGAGAAATAAACACCCTTTCTTTTACATATATTAAACTATTCTTAATCTTTATGACAACTAGGAGGGATAGTATGAAAAGAGGAAACTATTCACTATCTCCTCAAAAGTTAGTGGGGTTAAGGAGTAAATCTTGATTTGACTAGGAAATAAGATGGTTTGAGTTTTTTACTTTTGAACCACTGACTTGATCTCATGGGACCACAGCCTTAGTGCTGTGTAGCTGAGTGCTGACATTCATAGCAAGAGGTCAATCACATTTTCCCTTTTGACCCGCACTGTCTTTTACTTATCATATTTTGTGATTGTCCTGGTTCTTTGGATTTTTTTTTCCATTTGTCCTGAGCTTGAAAAGAAGATTGTCAGCTTACACCCATTTGTACTAATGTAGGAGAGCATTGATAAAGCTACAAGAAAAGCATAGATAAACCAGAAATCAAAGAATCATAGAGTATTACAACTGAAGGAATGATAGAAACAACTGAGGCCAGCCTATTCACTTTTACATATGGCAGACAGAGACCCAAAAAGGGAAAGTGGCAGGTCTCATGATTTCCATTTCTGTCTTCTTTTCAGAATATAATATATGACTTTATTGCTACATACTTTCCTTTCTAATTATGATTTGTAAAGCTTATTAGTTGGTATTCCAGGGTCATGTAGCCAATTAGGTGTTGAGGGGAATGAATCCAGAGCCATACACTGATAGGAAAAGCTAGATCCAAAATAAACATTCTCCATGAATAATCAGATCTGGAGTCAATACTTGCTTTCATTGTGAATGTTGAGATTTTCCTAGATTCTGTCTTTGGTCCTCTTTTCTTTTGTCAAGAGTAGCTCTATGATCCAGGTTGGTCTGTATGGCAAACATAAGACTAACTCTGAATTGAAAGGCTGCAACTGCAGTTCCTAAGATTTTTCTGCCTATTTCAGAGGATAATGTGTTCCTTCTCCAGTTCAATACCAATCTTTTCACCTGCTCATTTCTTAACAATTCTTTGCTATTCCCTTATACTCTGACACATTTGTAACCACAACAAAATCTGTTTTTTTTTTCAACAAAAGCAAACATAGATCTTTTTACCCAGTGTGCCCTCAGCTATTCCTTTTTTAGTCAAACCTCTTGAAATAATGGTCTATACTTGATGTTCTATTTTCTTCCATTTTCTTCACCCCAATGCCAAACTCAAGGGACCCCCTTTCATTTTTATTTTCAGTAATCTTGCCCTGCAGCATTCAACCACTCACCTGCTTAGAATTCTCTCTTCCCTCACAACTTTCTGGTTCTTGTGAGGTGCTGCTGTGCTTATTGCTGTAAATTTCTGTGCAAGTCTCCTATATCCTTGTAACAACTCTCTCTTTTTAGTATATATTATTGTTTTATTAAAGGTAACCTATTCCCTAAGGCACCTCTTCTTCCACCAACTCTTCAAACTCTGCCTAAGAAATCTCATACACTTTTTTTTTTACAGTTTAACATATTTATATTTCTATCAATATTATACATGCATATAGCTTTATAAAAACACTACCAAAAGCTTTAATGATGCACAGAGTACCCATGCCTACTTCTTTTCTGCTTCCCAGAAGCAATCACTCTTTGAAGTATTCCTTATGGTTTTTACCTCAATCATTTAAAAGAATATGATTATACTATTTATTTTGTTATTATGGTAATATACATAGTTCAAAATTTACCTTTTTAAGTGTACAGTTCAGTGGCATTAAGGACACTTACATATTCAAATATATCAGCACTATCCATCTCCAGAATTTTTTTATTATCTGAAATTGAAATTCTATACATGTTAAACAATAATTTCCCATTTCCTTTCCCTTCAGCCCTGGTGACCACTATTCTAGTTCCAGTTGCTATGAATTTGACAGTTCTAGGTAAGTCATCTAAATGGAATAATACAATATTTGTTATGTGATATCTGCCTTATTTCACTTAGCACAATGTCTTCAATGGCCATCCATGTTATAACACATTTGAGAATTTCATTCCTTTTTAAGGATGAATAATACAATATGCATATAATATAGCATATACACACACTATATTTTATTTATCCATTAATTCATTAATGGAAATTTGAGTTTTTCCACATTTTGGCTATTATAAACATGATGATATGAACACAGGTGATCCCTGTATTCACTTCTTTTAAGTATATATACAGAAATGGAATTTATAGATCATATGGTAATTCTATGTTTGCTTTTTTGTTGTTGATTTTTTTTTCTTTATTGTTTTTTAGAGAGAGAGGGAGAGAGAGATAGAAACATCTATGAGAGAGAACATCTATTGACCACCTCCTGCATGCCCCCCACTGGAGATTTGGCCAACAACCTGGGTATGTGCCATAACCGGGAATCTAACTGGTGACCTCTTGGTGCATAGATTGATGCTCAACCATTGAGATACACTGGCTGGGCTATGTTTGCTTTTTTGAATAACCACCATGCAGTTTTACATGTTCTAATATTTCTTGACACTTTTTAAACATTATTTACTAGCTTTGTATTATGATAGCTAAGGATTCATGCACTTTTATTTATTTATTTATTTATTTATTTATTTATTTATTTTTTTATCCTCACCCGAGGACATTTTTCCATTTTTTGTACAGATAGAGTGGGAGGGAGAGAGAGGAAGAGAGAGAGGGGGAAACATCAATGTGAAAGGGACACATCAAGTGGCTGCCACCCGCACGACCAACCAGGGCCGGGGACAAACTGCAACCGAGGTACATGCCCTTAGCGGGAACAAACCCGGGTCTCTCCGGACCGCAGGCGGACGCTCTAACCGCTGAGCCAAACCAGCCAAGGCGGATTCATGCACTTTTAAAGTATTCTGTAGTCCATATGTGCTGATGATTTTCCACCTATATTTCCAGTCCAGACTACCCCTTGAGCTTCAGGTGTATATATAAATGCTTGCTGGAGCATTCAGTTGAGGGCTAAACCCAAGGCTCATCAGGTAACTAAGACTAATAGCATCAAGGCAAAAAGTTAGAGGATAATTGAACCATTCCAGGGCTTGAAAATGTACCCAGGAAAGTAGGATTTGACAGTGGGATTTAACGTGGGTCCTCCCACACTTATCCAAACCCAGAACAGTGAGCCACAACCAGCAGAACAACAATACCCACAGGGAAAATTTGGCAGGCTCCAAAACCCACTGAGAGCCAAATGGTGAAAAAAAAAAAAAAAAAAAAAAGAAACAAATTCTAAATAATAGAACAATAGAACTCTACTGAAGAAAAGATAAATAAAATGCAGTTAAGCAAGTTACCTGAGGTAGAGTTCAGAGTGATGATAATGAGGAAGCTCAAACGCATGACTGAAGAGCTCACCAGCATGAGTAGAGACATAAAAACATTAAAAATCAACCAATTAGAAATAAAAAAAACACCAAGCAGAAATGAAGGATGACGTAGCAGAAATGAAGAACACATTAGAAGGAATAACCAGAAGAATAGAGGAAGCTGAGGATCACATCCGTAAATTAAAAGACAGAATAAAAAAACAATCACTCAAGCAGAGAAATGATAAAAAAATAAATAAATAAAAATAAGAAGACAGAATAAGAAAACTATGAGATACCAAGAAATGTAACAACATTTGCATCATACGAGTTCCTGAAGAAGAAAATGAGCATATATTTGAAGAAAAAGTGACGGAAAACTTCCCTAACTTGGTGAAAGAAAAAGGCATACAAGTACAAGTGCAGAGAACCCCAAGTAAAAAGAACCCAAACAGACCACACCAAGACATATATAATTAAAATGTTGAAGATTACAAACAAAGAGAGAATCCTAAAAGCAACAAGAGATGAGCAACAGGTTACCTACAAAGGAACCCCCATAAGGCTCTCAGCTGACTTCTCAACAGAAACAATACAGGGCAGTAGGGAGTGGCATGAAGTAATTAAGGTCATAAAAAAACAAGGATCTAATCCAAGACTACTCTATCCAGCAAGGCTATCAATCAAAATAGAAGGTCAAATAGAGCTTTTCAGACAAAAATGGCTAAGGGAATACATTAGCACTTAACCAGCACTGCAAGAAATATTAAAAGGACTGCTGTAATTAGTAGAAGAAATAGGAAGAAAAATAGAACCACATTAAACAAAAATGGCAATAAATAAGTACATATCAATAAACACATTAAATGTAAATGGATTGAATGCTCTGATAAAAAGACACAGAGTAGCTGAATGGATAAGAAAGCATGACTCATATATATGTTATTTACAAGACACCCACCTCACAACAAAAAACATACGTAAGTTGAAAGTGAAGAGATGGAAAAAAACCTTCCAAGCAAAGGAAAATGGAAAAAAGCTGTGGTAGCAATACTCATATCTGATAAAATAGATTTCAAAATGAAGGCCATAACTAGACACAAATAAGGCCACTACATAATATTGAAAGGATCTATCCAACAAGAATATATAACCTTGATAAACATATATGCACCCAATATAGGAACACCAAAATATATTTAAAATCTTCTGGAGGAAGTCAAAGGAGAAATCAACAGTGATACAATCATAGCAGAAGACTTCAACACCCTGCTGACATCACAGGATAGATCATCTAGACAAAAAATTAACAAGAAAAGAGAGACACTAAATGGAGCACTAGACCAAATGGACTTAATAAATATCTAGAGAGAATTACACCCAAAAACTACAGAATTCATATTCTTCTCAAGTGCACATGGGACATTCTGAAAGATAGACCACATGTTAGGACACAAAGTAAGTCTCTACAAGTTCAGGAATATTGAAATCATATCAAGCAAGTTCTTAGATTAAAATGGCATAAAACTAGAAATCAATAACAATAGAAACACTCAAAAACATTCAAACACATGAAGGCTAAATAGTATGTTATTAAACAATGCATGGGTTACCAAGGAGATCAAGGAAGAAATTAAAAACTTCTGGGAAGCCAATGAAAATAAACACACAAAAACACAAAATCTATGGAATGCAGCAAAAGCACTCTTGAGAGAAAAGTTCATAGCACTACAGACCTACCTCAAAAACAAGAAACAGGAGATGCCAAAATGGTGGTGGAGTGAATGGAAGCTTTAAGGACCAAACTGTAATTACAATGAAAATAAAGACAAATCATCAGGAAAAAGCAACAGAAAAGAAACTTGGAGGACCATATAACTAGGGAAACTGACTCAATTCTGGTAGGACTGCAGAGGTGCGAGAGGGAGGCTAAGATCCCACAGACAGCAGTGGCCTTAGCTGTGAGCAGTGCCCTGGGGTTAAACTCCCAAGCGGCTTCACAGTGCAGAGCTGGGACAGGGGCTAAAATAGCCACAACCACTCACCTTAGGATCCGGCAGAGGGAGGGCAGACTGGATTGGAACTGTGTGGGTACACTCAGGATTTAGAGGGCACTCAGAGCTCTTGCTGAGTTGTGACTACGCAAAACTGTGGTCATCTTACTCCTTACCAGAGCACTGGGGAGAGGCAGTGGCCCCTCCCTCAGAGATTCAACCTCACTCATTGGCCATTGAAATGCAAATTGAGGCCCATTAACAACCAGCATCTGCACCACCCTCAGGAAATCCCCTTATGCTGAACACATGAGGTAGTTTTTCATTCAACTGAGAAGCCAAGGCTCTTCAACTAATGGAAACTAATAACCTCCAGGCAAAAAGCTAGAAAATAGCTGTACCATTCCCTGGGCTAGCAACTTTAACCAGGAAAGTAAGACTTCACAGTGGTGTTTAATGTGGGTCCTCTGTGGCACATCCAAACCCAGGAGAGGGAGCCACAAATAGCAGAACACCAACACCCACAGGGAAAATTAAGCAGGCTCCAAAGCCCATGGAGATAGCCAAAATGGTATAACACAGAAACAAAAGCCAAATGAAAGAACAAGAGACATCTACCAAAGATGAGACAAATGAGGTGCAGTTAAGCAAGTTAACAGAACTAGAATTCAGAGCCATGATCCTGAGAAAGCTCAACAGCATGTGTAAAGACATGAGCACCATGAGTAAAGACATAGAAATGTTGAAAATCAACCAGTTGGAAATTAAAAACCATCAAGAAGTAATGAAGAATGACATATCAGAAACAACGAACACATTGGAAGGTCTAAGCAGCAGAGTAGAGGAAGTGAAGGACTGGATCAGTGAATTAGAAGACAGGGTAGAAAAAATCAACTGGTCAGAAAACCAAAAGAATAAAAAAAACAATTAAAGAACAGGAAGACAGCTTAAAAGAACTGTGGGAGAACTGGAAAAGTAATAACCACATCATTGGTGTCCATAAAGAAGAAGAAAATGAGCAAGAATTATAGAAAATATTTGAAGAAATAGTGACAGAAAACTTCTCTAATTTGGTGAAGGTAGAAGGCATTCACGTTCAAGAAGCACACAGAGCCACAAATAAGAAGAACCCAAACAGGCCCACACCAAGACACATAGTAATCAAAATGCCAAAAATGAAAGACAAAGAGGGATTCCTAAAATCACCAAGAGATAAGCAACAGGTTACCTACAAAGGGAACCCCATAAGGCTCTCAGCTGACTTCTCACAAGAAACACTACAGGCCAAAAGAGAATGGCATGAAGTAATCAAAGTCATGAAAAACAAGAATCTGAATCCAAGACTACTCTACCCAGCAAGGCTATCATTCAAAATAGAAGATCAAATAAAGAGCTTCCTAGACAAAAAAAGGCTAAGGGAATACATTAGCACCAAACCAGCACTGCAAGAAATGTTAAAAGGACTGCTGTAATTAGCAGTAGAAATGGGAAGAAAAATAGAACCACACTAAACAAAAATGGCAATAAATAAGTACATATCAATAATCACCTTAAACGTAAATGGATTGAATGCTCCCATAAAGAGACACAGAGTAGCTGATTGGATAAGAAAGCATGACTCATCTATATGTTGTTTACAAGAGACCCACCTCTCAACAAAAACTCACATAGATTGAAAGTGAAGGGATGGAAAAAAATTTTCCAAGCAAATGGAAAGCAAAAAAAAAGCTGGAGTAGCAATTCTCATATCTGATAAAATAGATTTCAAAATGAAGACCATAACTAGAGACAAAGACGGCCACTACATAATATTGAAAGGATCTATCCAACAGGAAGATATAACCTTGATAAACATATATGCACCCAATATAGGAGAACCAAAATATATTAAAAATCTTCTGGAGGACTTCCAAGGAGAAATCGACAACAATACAATCATAGCAGGGGACTTCAACACCCCGTTGACAGCATTGGATAGATCCTCTAGGCAAAAAATTAGCAAGGAAACAGAGACTCTAAATGAAGCACTAGACCAAATGGATTTAATAGATATCTACAGAGAATTACACCCCAAAACTACAGAATACACATTCTTCTCAAGTGCACATGGGACATTTTCAAAGATAGACCACATGATAGGACACAAACTAAATCTCTACAAGTTCAAGAAGATTGAAATCATATCAAGCATCTTCTCAGATCACAATGGCATGAAACTAGAAACCAATTGCAACAAGAACATGCAAAGACATTTCAACACATGGAGGCTAAATGGCATGTTTTTAAACAATGAATGGGTCACCGAGGAGATCAAGGAAGAAATTAAAAACTTCCTGGAAACCAATGAAAATGAACACACAACAACACAAAATCTATGGGATGCAGCGAAAGCAGTTCTGAGAGGGAAGTTCATAGCACTACAGGCCTACCTCAAAAAACAAGAAAAATTTCTAATTGACTGTCTAACCTCACAACTTAAAGAATTAGAAAGCAAACAAAAAGAAAACCCCAGAGCAAGTAGAAGGAAGGAAATAGTAAAGATCAGAGCAGAAATAAATGACATAGACAGCAAAAAAAACTATTCAAAGGATCAATGAAACAAAGAGCTGGTTTTTCGAAAAGATAAACAAGATTGATGGACCCTTAGCTAGACTCACCAAGAAACAAAGAGAGAGAACCCAAATACACAAAATCAGAAATGAAAGAGGAGAAGTAACAACCAACACCACGGAAATACAAAAGATCGTTAACAACTACTATGAACAACTATATGGCAACAAATTCGACAATCTAAGCGAAATGGACAAATTTCTAGAAACAGACAGTCTCCCAAAACTATTCCCGGAAGAGATAGAAAACTTGAACAGACCAATAACAACTAAGGAAATTGAAGAGGTAATCAAGACTCTCCCAGCAAACAAAAGCCCAGACCCAGATGGTTTCACGGGGGAGTTCTACCGAACATTCAAAAAAGATCTAACACCCATTCTCCTCAAACTATTTCAAAAAATTCAAGAAGAAGGAAGACTTCCAAACACGTTCAATGAGGCCAGCATAATTCTAATTCCAAAACCAGAAAAAGACACTACGAAGAAAGAAAACTACAGGCCAATATCTCTGATGAACATAGACGCCAAAATCCTGAACAAAATATTAGCAAATCGGATCCAGAAATACATCAAAAAAATTATTCACCATGACAAAGTGGGATTCATTCCAGGGATGCAAGGCTGGTACAATATTCGCAAATCAATAAACGTGATACACCACATAAACAAAATGAAGAATAAAAACCACATGATCTTATCAATAGATGCTGAAAAGCATTCGACAAAATCCAGCATCCATTTCTGATAAAAACACTCAGCAATGTAGGAATAGAGGGATCATATCTCGACATAATAAAGGCCATATATGAAAGACCTACAGCCAACATCATACTCAATGGACAGAAACTAAAAACATTTCCATTAAGAACAGGAACAAGACAGGGATGTCCACTTTCGCCACTCTTATTTAACATTGTACTGGAAGTCTTAGCCACAGCAATCAGACATGAAGAAAAAATAAAAGGGATCCAAATTGGAAAGGAGGAAGTGAAACTGTCATTATTTGCAGATGACATGATATTGTACATAGAAAACCCTAAAGACTCCATCAAAAATCTATTAGACTTAATAAATGAATTTGGCAAAGTAGCAGGATACAAAATTAACGTCACGAAATCGACGGCATTCTTGTACACCAATGATGAACTCACAGAAAGAGAAACTGAAAAAACAATCCCATTTACCATCGCGCCAAAAAAATTACGATACCTAGGAATAAACTTAACCAAAGAAGTAAAGGACCTATTTGCAGAAAACTACAGGTCATTGAAAAAAGAAATAGCGGAAGATATAAAAAAGTGGAAGCACATAACCTGTTCATGGATTGGAAGAATTAACATCATTGAAATGTCCATACTACCCAAAGCAATCTATAGATTCAATGCAATCCCCATCAAAATACCAACGACATATTTCATAGAACTAGAACAAACACTTCAAAAGTTCATATGGAACCAAAAAAGACCCCGAATAGCCACAGCAATCTTGAAAAAGAAGAACAAAGTAGGTGGGATCACAATACCAGATATCAGGTTATACTACAAAGCGACTGTAACCAAAACAGCCTGGTACTGGCACAAGAACAGGCATATAGACCAGTGGAACAGAACTGAAAACCCAGAAATGGACCCAAGGCAATATACTCAATTAATATTTGACAAAGGTGGCAAGAGCATACAGTGGAGTAAAGACAGCCTCTTTAATAAATGATGTTGGGAAAATTGGACAGCTACATGCAAAAAAATGAAACTAGACCATCAACTTACACCATACACAAAAATAAACTCAAAATAGATAAAAGACTTAAATGTGACCCGTGAATCCATAAAAATTCAAAAAGAAAATGTAGGCAACAAAATTTCGGACATCATACGGAGCAGAATTTTCACTGATACATCACCTAAGGCAACAGAAATAAAGGAGAAAATGAACACATGGGACTACATCAAACTAAAAAGCTTCTGCACAGCAAAAGAAACAATCATCAAAATGGAAAGGCAACCCACTGTATGGGAGAACATCATTGCCAATGATGTATCAGATAAGGGGTTAATTTCCAATATATATAGAGTGCTCATACAACTCCACAAAAGGAAGACAAAGAACCCAATTAAAAAATGGGCAGAGGAGCTGAATAGACACCTCTCCAAACAGGACATACAAATGGCCAAGAGACATATGAAGAAATGCTCAACATCACTAATTGTCAGAGAGATGCAAATTAAAACAACAATGAGGTATCACCTCACACCTGTCAGAATGGCCACCATCAACAAATCATCAAACAACAAGTGTTGGCGAGGGTGTGGAGAAAAGGGGACTCTAATACACTGCTGGTGGGAATGCAGACTGGTGCAGCCGCTATGGAAAACAATATGGTGCTACCTCAAAAAATTAAAAATTGAACTTCCATTTGACCCAGTGATCCCACTGCTGGGAATATACCCTAAGAAGCCTGAAACACCAATCAGGAAGAATATATGTACCCCCATGTTCACAGCAGCACTATTTACAATAGCTAAGATCTGGAAACAGCCCAAGTGTCCACCAGTAGACGAATGGATAAAAAAGGTGTGGTACATATACACAATGGAGTACTATGCAGCGGTAAGAAAAAAAGATGTCTTATCCTTTGAGACGACATAGATGGACCTGGAAAGTATTATCCTAAGTGAAAGAAGCCAAGCAGAAAAAGACAAATACCACATGATCTCACTTATATACGGAATATAATGAACATAACAGTCTGAGGAATACAGTAGACCCAGACACATGGAAGTAGGGCACAGACTGACATCCCTCAGAAGAGGGGATGGGGGGTGGGGGGGTGGGAAGAGATAAACCACAGAACTTATATGCATGTGTGCATGACCAATGGACATGGACAACTAAGCCGGGGACAGGGTGGAGGGGGGGTGGGGTGGGGGGTGCCAATGGGGTAAAAAGGTAAAATATCTGTAACAAAAAAATAAATAAAAATTTATAAGTGAGAAAAAATAAAAATAAAAAATAAATAAATAAATAAGAAATTGAAGAGGTAATCAAGACTCCTCTAGCAAACAAAACCCCAGACCCGGATGACTTCACGGGGGAGTTTTACCGAACATTCAAGAAAGAACTAACACTGATTCCCCTCAGACTATTGAAAAAAATTCAAGAAGAAAAAAGACTTCCAAACTTGTTTTATGAAGCCAGCATAATTCTAATTACAAACCAGAAAAAGACATTACTAAAAAAGAAAAATAGAGGCCGATATCCCCGAAGAACATAGACGCCAAAATCCTGAAGAAAATACTAGCAAATCGGATCCAGCAATACATCAAAAAAATTATTCACCATGACAAACTGGGTTTCATCTCAGAAATCCAAGGCTGGTACAATATTCGCAAATCAATAAATGTGATACACCACATAAACAAAATGAAGAATAAAAACCACATGATCATATCAATAGATGCCAAAAAAGCCTTTAACAAAATCCAGCATCCATTTCTGATAAAAATGCTCAGTAATGTTGGAATAGAGGCATCATATCTCGACATAATAAAGGCCATATAAGAAAGACCTACATGCAACATCATACTCAATGGGCAAAAACTAAAAGCATTTTCCTTCAGAACAGGAACAAGACAAAGATACCCTCCTTCAACACGTTTATTTAACAGAGTACTGGAAGACTTAGCCGCAGCAATCAGACAGGAAGAAAAAATAAAAGGGATCCAAATTAGAAAGGAGGAAGTGAAACTGTCATTGTTCACAGATGACATGATACTGTATGTAGAACACCCCAAA
This sequence comes from Molossus molossus, assembly GCF_014108415.1. Classification (NCBI taxonomy): domain Eukaryota; kingdom Metazoa; phylum Chordata; class Mammalia; order Chiroptera; family Molossidae; genus Molossus; species Molossus molossus. The sequence continues at coordinate 48,903,000 of NW_023425355.1, forward strand.
GACTCCATCAAAAATTTACTAGACTTAATAAATGAATTTGGCAAAGTAGCAAGATACAAAATTAACGTCAAGAAATCGATGGCATTCTTATACACTAATGATGAACTCACAGAAAGAGAAACTAAAAAAACAATCCCATTTACCATTATGGCAAAAAAATTAAGATACCTAGGAATAAACTTAACTAAAGAAATAAAGGACCTATTTGTAGAAAACTACAGGTCATTGAAAAAAGAAATAGAGGAAGATATAAAAAAGTGGAAGCACATACCCTATTCATGGATTGGAAGAAATAACACCATTAAAATGTTCATACTACCCAAAGCAATCTGTAGATTCAATGCAATCCCCATCAAAATACCTACAACATATTTCACAGAACTGGAAAAAATACTTCAAAAGTTCATATGGAACCAAAAAAGACCTCAAATAGCCACACAATATTGAAAATGAAGAACAAAGTAGGAGGGATCACATTACCAGATTTCAGGTTATACTACAAAGCCACTGTAATCAAAACAGCCTGGTACTGGCACAAGTACAGGCAGATAGACCATTGGAACAGAACAGAGAACCCAGAAATGGACCCAAGGTAATATGCTCAATTGATATTTGACAAAGGTGGCAACAGCATACAGTGGAATAAGGACAGCCTCTTTAATGAATGGTGTTGGGAAAACTGGACAGCTACATGCATAAAAATGAAACTAGACCATCAACTAACACCATACACAAGAATAAACTCAAAATGAATAATAAGCTTAAATGTGACTCATGAATCCATAAAAATCCCAGAAGAAAATGTAGGCAACAACATTTCAGTCATCATATGCAGCATAATTACACCAATACATCACCTAAGGAAACAGAAACAAAGGAGAAAATAAACACATGGGACTACATCAAACTCAAAAGCTTCTGCAAAAAGACACAATCATCAAAATGGAAAGGCAACTCACTGTATGGGAGAGCATAATTGCCAATAATATATCAGATAAGGGGTTAATTTCTAGTATATATAGAGTAATCATACAGATTAATAAAAGGAAGACAAAGAACCCAATTAAAAAATGGGTATAGGAACTAAGTAGACACCTCTCCAAACAGGACATACAAATGGCTAAAAGACATATGAAGAAATGCTCAGTCCTAATCGTCAGAGAGACGCAAATTAAAACAACAATGAAATATCCCCTCACACCTGTCAGAATAGTAGCCATCAACAAATCATTAAACAATAAGTGTTGGCGAGGGTGTGGAGAAAAGGGGACTCTAATACACTGCTGGTGGGAATGCAGACTGGTGCTGCCACTAGGAAATCAATATCGTGTTACCTCAAAAAATTAATAATGGAACTGCCATTTGACCCAGTGATCCCACTGCTGGGAATATACCCTAAGAAGCCTGAAACACCAATCAGAAAGAATATATGTACCCCCATGTTTGTAGCAGCACTATTTACAATAGCTACGATCTGGAAACAGCCCAAATGTCCATCAGTATACGAATGGATCAAAAAGCTGTGGTACATATACACAATGGAGTACTATGCAGCTGTACGAAATAAAGATCTCTTATTCTTTGAGATGACATGGAGGGATCTGGAAACTATCATCCATTGTGAAACAAGCCAAACAGAGGAAAACAAGTATCATATAATCTCACTTTATGTGGAATATAATGAACATAACTGTGAGGAATGGTGTAGTCCCAGAGATGTGGAAGTGGGGTACAGACTGACAATTCCCAGAAGAGGGTGTGGGGGGCATAGATAAACCACATAACTTATATGCATGTATGCATGAACAATGGACATGGATATCAACGCTGTGGACAGGGAGGGGAGGAAGTTGGAGGGAGTAATCTGTGGGGGAAAAAGGAGAAACATCTGTAACAAAAATAAATATACTAAATAAGTAAATAAATAAAATTATTATATAATCCTTAGTAAAAAAAATAAACCCACAAATACTTTGTCCATTTTGTATTGATTGGGTTGTTTCTTTACTTCTTACTGAGTTTGTAAAGTATTTTGTGTATTCTGATATAGTCCTTTATCAGATATATACTGTGTAAATATTTTCTCCAAGTGCATTAATTGTCATCCCATTGTCTATGTGTGTTTCAAAAAGGAAAATTTTTAAATTTCATAAAGACTGATTTATCAATTTTTAAAATGAGTTGTGCTTTTGGTGTCATATCTAAGAAATTATTGCTTAGCCCAGGGTCATGAATATTTTTCTTCTATAGTTTCTTCAAGAGGTTTTACAATTTTAGTTTTTATATTTAATTCTATGATCTAATTTTAAGTTAATTCTTTAATTTTTAAATTGTATATTTATTGTGGAAATTATTACAGATGCCCCCCCTTTCCCCCACTGACACCCTCCTCCCCGCTTTCATGTCATCCCCCTCTTCATTCCCCACACCATTGTCTGTGTCTATTGGTTATGCATATATGCATATAAGTTTTTTAGTTTTTCTCTTCCTGCCCTCTCCCTCGTTTCTTCTGAGGTCTGTCAGTTTCTTTCTTACTTCCATGTCTTTGAATCTATTTTGTTTGTCAGTTTATTTTGTTCATTAGATTCCACATGTAAGTGAAATCATGTGTTACTTCTTTTTCTCTGACTGGCTTTCTTAGCATAATACTCTCAAGGTTCTTCCACTCTGTCGCAAAGAGTAAGAGAGCCTTCTTTTTATGGCTGTATAGTATTCCATTGTGTATACGTGCCATTACTTTTTTATTCATTCATATACTGATGGACAGGACACTTGGGCTGTTTCCAGATCTTAGCTAATGTAAATAGTGCTGTTATGAACATAGGGGAATGTATATTCTTTCTGATTGGTATTTCAGGCTTCTTAGGATATATTCCTAGAAGTGGGATCACTGGGTCAAATGGCAGTTCCATTTCTAAGTTTTTGAGGAAACTCCATATTATTTTCCATAGCAGCTGCATCAGTCTTCTTTCCACCAGCAGTGTACTAGAGTCCCCCCTATTCTCCACACCCTCACCAACACTTGTTAGATGATTTGTTGATGGCGTCCATTCAGACAGGTATGAGGTGATATCTCATTGTTGTTTTAATCTTCATCTCTCTGATGATGAGTGATTTTGAGCATTTCTTCATATTTCTCGTAGCCATGTGTATGTCCTGTTGGGAGAGGTGTCTATTGAGTTCCTCTACCCATTTTTAAATTAGGTTCTTTGTCTTCCTTTTGTTGAGTTGAATGAGCACTTTATATATATTGGAAATTAGCCCCTTATCTGATATATCATTGACAGTTATGCTCTCCCATACAGTGCGTTGCCTTTCCATTTTGGTGGTTGTTTCTTATGCTGTGCAGAAGCTTTTGAGTTTGATGCAGTCCCATGTGTTTATTTTCTCCTTTGTTTCTGTTGCCTTAGGTGATGTATCAGTGAAAAGTCTTCTGTGTATGATATCTGAAATTATGTTGCTTACTATTTTTTCAGAATTTTTATGGATTCATGAGGCACATTTAAGTCTTTGTCTATTTTGAGTTTATTCTTGTGTATGGTGTAAGTTGATAGTCTAGTTTTTCTTTTTTTTCTTTTTGCATGTAGCTGTCCAATTTTCCCAACATCATTTATTGAAAAGGCTGCCTTTACTCTACTGTATGTTCTTGCCACCTTTGTCAAATATTAATTGAGCATATTGCCTTCGGTCCATTTCTGGGTTCTTTGTTCTGTTCCACTGGTCTATCTGCCTGTTCTTGTGCCAGTACCAGGCTGTTTTGATTACAGTGGCTTTCGAGTATAACCTGAAATCTGGTAATGTGATCCCTACAACTTTGTTCTTTGTTTTAAAGATTGCTGTGGCTATTTGATTTTTTTTTTTTTTGTTTTGTTTTGTTTTGTTTTTTGTTCCATATGAACTTTTAAAGTATTTGTTCCAGGTCTGTGAAGTATGTCGTTGGTATTTTGATGGGGATTGCATTGAATCTATAGATTGCTTTGGGTAATATGAACATTTTAATGATGTTAATTCTTTCAATTCATGAACAAGGTATATGTTTCCACTTTTTTATATCTTCCTCTATTTCTTTTTTCAATGACCTGTAGTTTTCTGCGAATAAGTCCTTTATTTCTTTGGTTAAGTTTACTCCTAGGTATATTAATTTTTTTGCCGTGATAGTAAATGGGATTGTTTTTGTTTTTTTTTTTTAGTTTCTCTTTCTGTGAGTTCATCATTGGTCTATAAGAATGCCATCAATTTTGTGACATCAATTTTGTATCCTGCTACTTTGCCTAATTCATTTACTAAGTCTAGTAAATCGTTGATGCAGTCTTTGGGGTTTTCTTCGTTTAGTATCATGTCATCTGCGAATAATGACAGTTTCAATTCCTCCTTTCCCATGTGAATCCCTTTTATTTTTTCTTCCTGTCTGATTGCTGTGGCTAAGACTTCCATTACTATGTTAAATAAGAGGGTGAAAGTTGGCATCGTTGTTTTGTTCCTGGTCTTAAGGGAAATGCTTTTAGTTTTTGCCCATTGAGTATGATGTTGGTTGTAGGTCTTTCATATATGGACTATCTCTTGGCTTATCTCTTGCCTTTAGGATTCTCTCTTTGTCTTTATTTTTTGGCATTTAATTTATTTTCTTTATCTTTATTGTTGAGTGTATTACAGATATTCCTCATTTTCCCCCATTGACCCCCTCTTTCCCACTCCCGTGCCCCTCCTGCCTTTCCACACACTGTTTTCTGTGTCCATTGGCTATGCATATAAGTTTTTTGGCTTATTTCTTCCCAGTTCCCAACTGCCTTCTGTTTGAGGTTTGTCAGTCCAGTAATCAATTTGTACTTCTTAACCCCTTCACCTTTTACCCATTCCCCCAATCCCTCTCTCATCTGGCAACCAAGAAAATGTTCTCTGTTTCTATGAGAATATTTCTGTTCTGCCTGTTCATTTTGTTTGTAGATTCCATTGTCGAGAGATATGTATTCATTGTGATTTTGTTTCTTCATATATTTAATCTTTTTCTTCAAAAAGACCTTTCATTATTTCATATAATAACCGTTTGGTGGTGATGAACTGCTTTAACTTTTTCTTGTCTGGGAAACTCTTCTTATGGCCATCGATTCTAAATGACAGCTTTGCAGGATAGAGTAATCTTGGTTGTAGGTTCTTGCTTTTCATCACTCTGAATATTTCTTGCCACTTCCTTCTGGACTGCAAAGTTTCTTTTGAGAAATCAGCTGACAGTCTCATGAGAACTCCCTCGTAGGTAACTAACTGCTTTTCTCTTGCTGCTTTTAAGATTCTCTCTTTGTCTTGAACCTTTTGCATTTTGATGACGATGTGTCTTGGTGTGGGCCTCTTGGGGTTCATCTTGTTTGGGATTCCCTGTGCTTCCTGGACTTGCATGTCTCTTTCCTTCACCAAGTTAGGAAAGTTTTCTATCATTATTGTTTCAAATAGGTTTTCAATTTCTTGTTCTCTCTCTTCTCCTTCTGTCACCCACAAGATGTGAATGTTGGACTGCTTTAAGTAGTTCCAGAGGCTCCATACACTATCCTCATTTTTTTGGATTCTTTTTTCTTTTTGCTGCTGTGATGGGGTGTTTTTTGCTTCCTTATATTCCAAGTAGATGGTTTGCTTCTTGGCTTTACCTACTCTACTATTTAATCTGTGTAAATTATTCTTTATTTTAGTTAGTGCCACCTTCATTTCTGATTGTGCATCCTCACTGGTCCTTTTTTATGGTCTTGAGGCTCTTACTAAGTTCTCTGAGGTTCTCACTAAGTTCATTGAGCATCCTTATAAGCAGTATTTTTGAACTCAGCATCTGTTAGGTTGCTTATCTCCATTTTGCTTTGTTCTTTTCCTGTAGATTTTTTTCTGTACTTTTATTTGGGACCTGTTTTTTTGTCTCCTCATTTTGGCTGCCTCCCTGTGTTTGTTTCTATCTATTACTTAACGAGAGGTATGGGGCTAGCTTAGACCATGGGGCTGCTTGTTTGAAAGAATTTAGGAAAACCTGAAGCAGGATCCAAGACAGCCAATTCTATGGTTAAGCAACTGGCAACATTTTGGGTGGGCCTGGACATTGGGGGGGGGCAGGGAATCACCTGGGTGGGGCTAACAGTAGGAGCCAGGTTTCTGAAGTCCCAGATATGGTGGCTGTCTGCCGCCCCAGGGAAGGGCTCACCAAAGGAACAAAGGCCTCTGACAGCACGTCTGTCTCAGAGAAATCCCCCTCTTCAGCCCTGGCTACAATGCCAAACATTGCCCCCAGTTCTTCCCTGTATGTCTCTGGTGCCCCTTGAGCTGCCTCCCCTTCAAGGTTAAAGGGAGTGAGTCCAATAAGTCCATGCACGGGCCCTTTAAGAGGAGCTGCCTGGGGCTCCTGAAGCCTCACCTTCCCTGAGCCTCAGTTCCCGCTTCTTTTTCCAGCCAGAAGTTATGGGGATTCTCTTCCTGGCACTGGAACCCTTAGTGGGGCCCCTGGTGTGGGATGGGGACTCCTCAGTTTTCAGAGAGGACCGTCCCAACCAACGTTTCTTCCTGATTTTTATCTGCCCACATGGGTATGAGACCAGCCCATCTGCCTCCGCCCTCCTACTAATCTCGGTGTGGCTCCTTCTTTAATTTCGTAGTTGTAGGACTTCCATTATGCTTGACTTCAGCGGTTATAAATGATGGTTGTTCAGTAGTTTAGTTTTAACTTTGATGTTTATTTTTGGCATTTTAATTACTATGTGTCTTGGTGGGGGCCTGTTTGGTTCTTCTTCTTGGGGTTCTCTGTGCTTCTTGATTTTGAATGCCTTCTTTCTTCACCAAGTTAGGAAAGTTTTCTCTCACTATTTCTTCAAATATATTCTCTAACCTTTGCCCATTTTCTTCCTCTTCAGGGACTCCTATGATGCGAATGTTGTTATGTTTCCAGTTGTCCCATAGTTCTCTTAAGCTATCTTCCTGTTTTTAATTTTTTTTTTCCTTTTGGTTTCTGATTGTTTAATTTTTTCTACCCTGTCTTCTAATTCACTGATTTGGTCCTCAGCTTCCTCTACTCTGCTGGTTAGTCCTTCCAATGTGGTATTTATATCTGCTATGTCAATGTGTTATTTATATCTGCTATGTCATTCTTCATTTCCACTTGATTGATTTTCAGTGTTTCTATACCTTTACTCATGGAGCTAATGTCCTTACTTATGCTGTTAAGCTTCCTCAAGATCATGGCTCTGAACTCTACTTCTGATAATGTGCTTAACTGCATTTCATTTATCTCATCTTCTATAAAGTTCTCTTGTTCTTTCATTTGGGATTTGTTTTTTCTGTTTGTTTGTTTCACCATTTTGGCTATCTCAGTAGGTTTTGGAGCCTGCCAAATTTTCCCTGTGGGTGTTGGTGTTCTGCTATTTGTGGCTTCCTCTACTGGGTTTGGATGGGCCTTGGTGGGCCCACGTTAAACACCACTGTCAAGTCTAACTTTTCTGGGTAGATTTGCAAGCCCAGGAAAGGTTCAGTTGTCCTCTAGCTTTTTCCTGGTGGCTAGTAGTCTCAGTTACTCAGTGCCTTGGAATGTAGCCCTGGTGTTCTGCATAAGAGAATTTCCAGAGGGTGGGACAGATGCTGGTTGTTAATGAGCCTCAATTTGCATTTCTTTGCCTCATGGGGAAAGGTTGAATCTCCGGGGGTGGGGGGGGTGGGGGGGTGGGGGGGCTGCTGCTTTTCCCCACAGCTCTAGGAAGGAGCACACTGGCCACCGTCCTTTGTGGTGGCAACTCAGCAAAAACTCTGAGTGTTCTCCAAATCCTGGGTGTCCCCACAGAGTTCCAGTCCAGTTGCCCTCCCTCTGCCATAGCCCCCAGGTGCGAGGCTCTGGCTATTTTAGTGCTCTGTCCGGGCTCTCTGTGCTGTGGAGCAGGCTTGGTCTTTATTTTCCAAGGGCTCTGCTCACAGCTAAGACTGCTGCTGTCCATGGGCTCTCAGCCCGCCACCCTCTCATGCTTCCGCTGATCCTACCAATGTCCCTGGTTATATGTTCCTGTCCTGCTGCTTTACTGTTGCTTTTTTCTTAGGATTTCTCTTTATTTTAGTTGTAATTTTCATTTGGTCTTGAGAGATCGATTGTGTAGTTTCTATTCAATCTGCCTCCATTTTCACATCCTCTATGCCTATTTTGTGTGCAACGAGGTTGTGCAGGCCTCTCTGGTGGCCCTGTACCCTGCAGGTTCCGCGGGTAACTGGATCTCACAGTTCCTTTGGGGAAACGGCTCTATGCCTATATTATGGGCTACTGGGCCACACAGGCCTCTCTGGTGCTTCAGCACCCCACCTGTCCCGGGGGTAACTAGATCGTGCAATCCCTGCTGGGTTGCACAGGCCTCTCTGGTGCTTCAACACCCTGAAGGTCTCTCAGGTAATTGGATGGCACAGTCCCTGCTGAGTTGCACAGGCCTCTCTGGTGCTTCTGCATGCCACAGGTCCCACGGGTAACTAGATCACACAGTCCTTGCTGGGTTGCACTGGCCTCTCTGGTGTTTCAGCACCTCACAGGTCCCATGGGTAACTGGATTACACAGTCCCTGCTGGGTCACACTGGCCTCTGTGGAGCCCCAGGTCCTGTGGCTGGTGGCTGAGGAGTGCTACTGCCCCATAGGGCTCAACTCCTGCTCAGCTTTTGCTGCAGTTTTGGGGGATGAGTCTCAGCTGCTGGTCTCTGCTTCTGTTGCCTGGGGATGGATGTCTGCTCCCCAACCTCTGTTGCTGGGTATATATCTTGACTCTGATCATGCTGCTACTATGGGGGATGTTGCTGGGCTCCCGGCTGTCTGCGGCTTCCGCAACTAGCACCTTGGGAGCTCCAGTACTGTTCATTGGTCTGTGTTGACACAGAGTGTCCAATTGTCTGATGGTGCCAGGTGTGCTGGTGGGCTCAGGTTGCTGTGCCCTAGCCACTCCCACTGCCTCCTCCCAGGGAAGAACCGGGATCTTCCAAAATGGTGGGACCTCCCAGGGCACAGGGAGAAGTGCCCTGAAGAGCTGCTTACTGTGGTAGCTGGCTGCTCCTGTCCAGAGCACAGGAACCTTCTGCTCAGTGTCTCTGTACTGCACGAGTTTGGTTGTCAACCTTCACGTCCACTCACACTCTCTCACACATTCACCCTCCCTCTGGTCCTGCCTGCCACCATCTTCTAATTGTTACATTGGTAATTTTTAAACTGTATTTTTCAGAATGAGGTGTTCCAAGTGTTTCCTTATAGAATAAGCAAAAGAGAGCTAAGAAGTGAAAGCTTTGGCCCTCACCCTACCTCTGTTTTATATTTTGTGTGTGTATTTTCTGAATTTGTTTGAGAAAAGAATGCAACTCCTAAAAAGGTTTGAATAACGCTGTGTATAATAGTTAAGTGTGTTAGTCAGGCTTTTTCAGAGAAACAGAACACTAGCAGATGTGTTGTGTGTGCATGTGAAAGTGTGTGTGTGTGCGTGTGTGTGTGTGTGTGTGTGTGTGTGTGGAGAGAGAGAGAGAGAGAGAGAGACAGAGAGACAGAGAGAGAGAGAGAGATATTTATTATGAAGAATTGGCTCACATGATTATGGAGGCTGAGGAGTCCCAAGATCTGCTGTTTGTAAACTGGAGACTCAGGAGAGCCAGTGGTTTAATTCCAGTCCAAAGGCAGAAGAAGATCAATGTCTCAGCTCAAGCAGGCAGACAGGAAGCAAAAAGAAGAAAGTGCTTCTTCCTCTGCCTTTGTGTTTTATTCAGGCCCTCAATGAATTGGATGATGCCCACCCAGGTTGGAGAATGTGATATGCTTTACTGAGTCCACTGATTCAAATGCTAATCTCATCTCGAAGCAGGCTCACAAACACACGCAGATAACATTTAATCTGAGCACCCCTTGGCCCAGTCAAATTGATACATGTAATTAAATATCATGGTAAGTTATTAAAAATTTGAAGAATACAGATTTATTTTTCTTATGTACTAGAAACACATAAGGAAATCTTTTGAAAGAATATTCCTGCATTCTTTATAAAATCCGTACCTATAGATTTTCATGAGTCTGGCATAATTAAGGGAAGATTGAATTAATAGCATTTTAGGGCCTATTGATATCAAGATTTGGGGAAGTGTTCATCATATGTCCCCCAGTCTTTGAAATTGACTCTAGAATGAACCTATTCTCAGACTAGTGCTTGAAAACTATGATTCTTAAGCCTCTTAAAAGAAGTAGAATTAAAAGACTGAAAGGGAATTTTCTAGAGAAGAGTAATCTCACCTTCTGTTACTCTAGATGGTAGTACTAGAGAAGAAGTGTGGTAGGTCTGTAGAAAGGCAGTCTACTATTTCTCTCACTATTCTTTGTTTTAGCAATGAGAAATAATTTCTGCACAGCCTCAGAATCACTTAGAATTACAAACTGCTTGAGGACAGAAACTATATTCCTTTTTTTTTTCAGCTGCTTTAGCTCCCTAGCAGAGTTCTTTAAACATGCCATGTCCTAAGTGAGTAAATAAATGGTAGGCAGGCAGGTATCTTTTCCTTCCTACTATTTCTAGCTTCGACTCTTTGAGCTCACTGAGCCTGGCTGGATCTAGACAGACTTGTGAAGCAGATCCAGTTTGTCTTTGGTGACATTTGCCTAGCAGGTGTTCTCTTCACTCAAGTGCCCAGTGTTTCTGTTGTAGGCAGTTAGATAGACATGAGCAGAGCAAGGACAATGGGGCAGGTACAGAAGGTCACCAGGGCAGAAAGCCCCAGGTGCCTAGCAAGAGGCAAAACTAGGAAAACAAGAACCTTGCTCTCAAGGAAACCTTTCCTCCCCTAGCATATCCCTGGTCATGTGGTTTAGACCTCCTGAACTTTTCATCCCTCAAGATAACATCTAAGCTTCAGTGGTATTTCAGCTCCAGGCCCATTGCATTGACTAACACCAACCAATCAGTGGAGACCATGACCCTGAAAGAGCACACCTGGAAAGCTGATGAATATTCTATTGAGACTCTCCCCTAAGATTCCCACCTGCTAGAGAGAGATAAATACCCTCAACACAAAGGACCCAGAATGTGCTTTCCCCCAGGGGAGAATGTCCATGCTTCCCCTTCCCCCTCTCCTTCCCCCACAGGCATGTATCCCCTAAACTCTAAAGGACCCACAGATTTGCAACTAGAGGAGCAGTGGGCAATGGCAGCTCATCCCGGGCTAACCTCCTGAACCTGTCTCCAAGGCCCCCTTCTCTCTGACTTCTCAATGAGCCAAAGCAGCAGAGCCTAGGCTCTCCTGTTGCTTCTTCTACGCCTTCCTTGCTTTACTGTCCTAAGTGTGTTTTTTTCTGCTTCCAATAAATTCTTGCTTGCTTTGCTACACTTTGTCTCTTGATTGAAATCTTTCCTTCAAGAAGACAAGAACTGAGGTCTCATCGTCTTGCCGGTAACATTTCTTCCTACCCAGGAACATTTTACCCTTAAATTCAAAAAGGCCTGTTCTTCCCAGGTAACATCCCATGTTGGTGATCTTTCCAAAGCCTCATCTAAGCTTCCTCATTATATGTCCTATTTATTGCTTTCTATAAAAATTTTCCAGGGTTAGGCCACCTAGGGATGAGGGTTACAGAGAAGACAGACTTCAAGCCCTTGCCTCAGCATACAACTAGGGTATAAATACTTCCCATCGTCTCCTCTCATATCTAAGCACTAAGCCCACCCATGTTGGACAATACCCACTTCCCAACCACTTTTTCTGCTCTCTAAGGACAGTTCTGTGTGATGTAAAGGTTGTTTGGTTTTTAAAGACAGGTAAGTCACAAAAACAGAGCAATCCCTTCTTGGATTACCATATCTCTCACTGCTCATGATTCAAAATTACTGTCTTCCAAATTGATATATGGGGAAAAGTATAAGCCTCTGCCAGACCAGCCTTTTCTCTCCATGTGTGGATTATTCTGTCCTACCTTGGCTCACAGGAAGTAAAGGGAACAAACTATTTTGTTTACATTACAGAGAATCAGGATTAAGGATTTACGCTTACCTTTGTTTATCAAACAGTCATCATGTGCCCACTATGTACAAGTTGATTCTGATAACAATGACCTCCTTAATATATCAGTTTGTTTTCTATTTACTTAATCAGCAAAATTCTTCAGGGAAACATGAAGAATTGTAAATGGTTCAGTAACAAAAGCAAATAATAATCAAGTATACTTAAAATCAAACTTTCAAACTACCATGGGCAAATGTTCCCAGGTTTCATTTAAAGGCAAAAACAACTTGAGTACTAGATGTGAACATAAAATAATAGGATTATTATCTTCTAAAAATAAGCCTAAGAGCGTGTACCCATCCAAAGACATAATCTCCGAGTTAGTATAGCTACCTTGAGATTCTGCGCCCTTGTCTATTGGTGTGGCCACTACTCATCTTTGGAGACTAAAATTCATTTTAGTTTTGGTATGCTACTCTTCTTCTGGGATCCCCAGGCATCCTGTGCTTGCATCTATAAAAGATCTTGTCACACTGGATTGTCTGTCTCCCTCACCTGGCTGAATGCCCCCTGAAGCAAGGGATGTCTTGTGATTTTGTATCCCTGGGGCCAAGCATGTACTCAGTAAGTTGGTTTGTTAGTTGACTGAAAAAATATCTCTGCATCATATTTTTGGACCACCTTCAATGGTAGCACACCATCATTCTTTTAATGGAGATTGTAATTTTTTTGGAGAACTGATGGTATTCAGAAACATAATAGGCAAATGAAATATTCATCAAACTGAATAACTTTGTGTTTATTTTTAAATGAATGGTTATTGCTATGTATTGACTACTTTTCTTCTGTGATTCATAAAATGGCTTTGAAAACAATTCCAAAGAAGGAATTACAAAAAGGTTTTAAGAAATAGAAGCTTTCAATGGCAATATATTTGAAAGACTGTATGTTTAAGGTTTAATATGTGTTTAAAGAAAAATCAAATGGCCCTGGGCAGTTTGGCTCAGCGGTTGAGCGTTGGCCTGTTGACCAGAGACTCCCAGGTTCAGTTCCCGTTAGGGGCATGTACCACCAAAAAAAAAAAAAAATCAAACAAATAAATATTTGTCTTGAAAATTATTGAACACATGCTCTAGGGAGCAGAGCATTCTATTTGGAGGTGAAGAGCATTACTCTGGAGCTGGACTGTTGCATTCAAATCCTGGCTCTGCAGCTACTTTAGCTATATAGTCTTGGACAAGTTATTCAACCTGTTGGTAACTCAGTTTCCTAATTTGTAAAATGAAAATAAATAATATATCTTCAAAAGGGTCACTGTAAAGACTAATTGCATTAACCACATAAAGTGCTTAGAAAATAGGGCCTAGTATATAGTAATTGTTCAATAAGATTATTATCATTATTATTTTTACTATCATAACGATGTTTAAGGCTCTGGGTTAGGTAATAGTAAACATACAAAAAAGGCACATTCTTATCTTCAGGAAGATTACAGTCTAATTGGAAACATTGACATGTAATTTATGTTATAATACAAGTTGATGGGTGCCCTTAGAAATTCCAACTGTCATTGTGGGAGAAACATGTGATATAAGGACGGGTCTAGTAGCAATAACATCTCAGTACAGTTTTATAAGCACTGAATGGCTTTCACTCAATTCAGAACATTGTTACAACCAGATGCTTGATATTCATGGTAGTGATGAGAACAGAAGGAACTGAGACTAGAGATAACACTCTTTTATTTAAATATTTCTATTTTTTTAAACAAAGGAATGGTATGTAATGTTAATGACTATGAAACTATTCAATGTTTCTCACTTCACTTTGAGTGCAAACTGGTTTGGATGAAGAATTCATAGACTCGTCCTGGCTGGTTTGGCTCAGCAGTTAGAGCGTGAGCCAGCAGACCAGAGTCATGGGTTCGATTCTGGTCAAGGGCATGTACCTTGGTTGAGGTTTGGTCCCCGGCCCTGGTCAGGGTCATGTGGGAGACAGCCAATCATTGTGTCTCTCTCACATCGATGTTTCTTTCTCTCTCTCTCTCTCTCTCTCTCTCTCTCTCTCTCTCTCTCCATTCCTCCCTCCCTCCAACTCCATCTGAAGATAAATGAAGAAGTATCCTCAGGTGAGGATCAGAAAAACAAAAGAATTCATAGACTCTATCATCCATTTGTTTCTCTCTTTTGAAAATTTAGTTCCAATTTCAAAAACTAAGACATAACATTGCTCTGATTATAAATACATGGAATAATCTAGAAGGACTAGCCATTTTACCAAGATAATTTAGAGCTTTACTATGGATTAAAATTACATAAATTTTTAAGAATAATAACATTAAATGATATAATTTAAACTTGGGGAACATATTGTTTCATTACTGTATCATTTGTTTTATTGCACAGAAAATAGATTTTTCAAGTAAAATATTGTTACCTTTTTAAAATTAGAGTTTCCCTATCTCAGAAATAGTTACGAAGATGAAAATTTATGTTGCAATCATTTATTTAGTATGATTCATGGAAAAACACTTTAAAAATAACTTTGTAATAAAGACAGAAAACTGTTTCTTCACAATTGTGACTCATCATAATTATTTTTGAACATTTGGTAAATCCTATTTCTGTGGACTTTTAAGTATTTTAAAACCCTTTCAGAGCTTGTTTAAGGAACATCCCCCCTTTTGAATTCTGCAAAAGCTTCACTTTATGAAGAAAATGGGCTTTAGATAGCAAAGATAGTATGAGACAAAGGGTTATGTGTGTGTTCCTATCCTCTCCTCATCTTTTAAGTTTCACTTCTAAGAAGTTCAAAGATGTCAGGGATGATTTGGGAGAATTAACATAATTGCAAAGAGAAACAGCATGGGTCTGTAACCCTTCCAATATGGCATTTTCTGTGTTTCTGGGCTCAAGAGCAGAGAAATGCAAGCGGTGGTGTGTGTATTGAAAGGTTTCTCTTTCACAAGAGAAGAAAGTGAGTTTACCATGACAATTTTTAAGAAGACACCAGTGATGGCGCCACAGATGATTTTTAAGAAAGAGAGAGAGAATATGGTAGTGGTAACTAGAGCCATGGACTACATTTGGCATTTGTTCAAGATTTGCTTAGTTGAACTGAATTTTCTGCTAAAAGTTTGTAATTACTATTTTGGGGATGGGCAACATACCGTTCTGAGTTGTACAGAATGAGCACACAGCTATCATTTTTATGTCCCCCCACAGGCTATTAATACTTTGTCGTAAAGTGAAGGATTTTATTCTGCTACATGGATCATGAGTAGAGCAATCATAAAGTATATCAATTTTGGGAAGTAAATATGCATTCTGTACATTTGTATGACTAATACTCTTTCTGGACACTAATAATGATGCCTAGAGTTTCCAACCTCATCTGGAACTTCCTAAGGGTTCTGACAATGAAATTTACACCAACTACAGCAACTATGATTTGTGTTGCACTTCTAACATCAAGGTCTTTTTTAAAAATTTAAGATAGCCCTGCCTGGTTTGGCTCGGTGTTAGAGAATCGGCCTTTGGACCAAAGAGTTGCGGGTTCGATTCCAGTCAAGGGCACATACCTCGGTTGTAGTTCAGCCTCCAGCATGGGTTGAGGTTATGCGGGAGGCAAATAATCAATGTGTCTCTGTCACATCAATGTTTCTCTCTCTCCCCCTCCCACTTTATCTGAAGATAAATGGAGAAATATCCTTGGGTGAGGATTTAAAAAAATCCAAGATAAACTTCATTGGCAATTTGAATTATGTCATTCTTTCATAGTATTTCAGGGCATCCTGACACCCCTATCCTTGTGAGCCTCTTGCCTCCCTCTTTACTTTCCTATGGGTCCCCTGGACACAGGCGTTTTCAGTCATGATGCTCTCTCAGGGCTGCCCAGGTCCTTTCTATGTTGCAATACCACACCTAAGTCTCCCCTTCCCAGGCACTCTTCCTCACTCTTGCCTTTTGGAGAAGTCAATATGGAATGTAAATAAAGCTTTCTACTTTATAAGACTGTACAATTTTCACTTCTGACCAAGTAACAGGGACTGGATTTATCCTCTCACTTGAGACAAACAGGACAAAATATATACACTCTAGCTGACTTAGTTCTCTGAACTCTCAGACCAGTGTCATCAACTCAGAGAGTCTGCCAGGCTCTACCTCAGCTCTGCTTTCCCATGTCCTATCCTGGGAACTTTCTTAAGGCAATAAGCTGAGCCAAATCTTCCACCTTAAGACCCTGTAAAAAAGAAGGGCAAACAAAACCTAAAGCAAGCCAGAAGGGAATAATAAAGATCAGAGTGGAAATTGATGGAATAGATCATAGAAAAACAATACAGAAAATTAATGAAACCAAAAGCTGGTTCTTTGAAAAGGTCAACAAAATTAACAAAACTTTATTAGATTAGCCAAGAAAAAAAGAGAGATGACTCAAATTTATAGAATCAGAAATGAAAGAGGGGATACTATTGACTTTACAGAAATATAAAGGATTATAAAGGAATTCTATGAGCAATTATATGCTAATAAATTAGATGGAATTGACAAATTTTAGAGAGACACAATCTATCGAAACTGAATAAAGAAGAAAAAATATGAATAGCCCTGGCCAGTTTGGCTCAGTGCTTGGAGTGTCAGCCTGCGGACCAGAGAGTCTTGGGTTTGGTTCCTGCTATGGGCACGTACCTTGGTTGCAGTTTGTCCCCAGGCCCGGTTGGAGTTGTGTGGGTGGCAACCACTCGATGTGTCTCTCTCGCATGGAGTTTCTCTCTCTCTCTCTTCCTCCCTCTCTCCCTCCTGCTCTATCTGAAGATAAATGCAAAAATGTCGTTGAGTGAGGATAAAAAAAATGAATAGACTTATAGCAAGTAGAGTCTAAATTGGTTATTTATTTAAAAGAAAAAAAAACTGCCCTGGCCGGTTTGGCTCAGCGGTTGGAGCATCGGCCTGCGGTACAGAGAGACCCAGGTTCGGTTCCCACTAAGGGCACGTACCTCAGTTGCAGTTTGTCCCCGGCCCTGGTTGGTCGTGCGGGTGGCAGCCACTCGATGTGTCCCTTTCACGTCGATGTTTCTCTCTCTCTCTCTCTCTTCCTCTCTCTCCCTCCCACTCTATCTGAACAAAAAATGAAAAAATGTCCTCGGGTGAGGATAAAAAAAATATATAAAAGAAAAAAAATTGCCCACAAAGAAAACCCCAGGCCCAGATGCTTCACCACTGAATTTTAACAAACATTTAAAGAACTAATATTACTAACTCTCACAAACTCTTCCAAAAATAGAAGTGGATGGAACACTTCTCAATATGAGGTCAATAAAACTTAGGTACCAAAACCAAAGACATCATAAGAAAACTACAGACCACTATCTCTTATGAATATGAATGCAAAAATCCTCAAAGAGAATAGTACCAAACTGAATCCAACAACATATAAAAAGAATTATGCACCATGAAAAGTGTGATTTATCCTAGAAATATAAGGTTGGTTTAACATCTAAAAATCAATTGCTGTAATATATCATAGTAATTATATAAAAAATTAAATCATGTGATCACTTCAATAGATGAAAAAAAGCATTTCACAAACTCCAACATCCTTTCATAATAAAAACATTCAACAACCTGGAAATAGAAGGGAACTTCCTCAACTTGACAAAGGACATCTATGAATAATCCTTAGCTAACATCATGCTTAATGATAAAAGAATATATGCTTTACACCTAAAATTAGAAATAAAAGAAGAATGCCTTCATCTTAACATTATACTGGAGTTCTTTCCAGAGCAATTAGTCAAGAAAAAAAAAGCAGCTACCAGGTTGGAAAGAAAAATAAAAGTATCCCTATTTGTAGATGACATGATCATGTATGTAGAAAATCTTAAGGAACACACACACACACACACACAAACACACACACACACAGAAACAAAAACAACTATTATAGGTAATAAACAAGTTCAGTAAAGTTGCAGGATATAAGATTAATGCACAATAATTGTATATCTATATACTGACAATGAACAATACAAAATGAGATTAAGAAAACAATTCCATTTATAGTAGCTTCAAAATGAATAAAATATTTAGGGATAAAATTAATAAAAGAAGTGCAAAACTTATACTCTGAAAATTACTGTAAAAAGAAAACTGACCTAGCCCTGGCCGGTTTGGCTCAGCGGTTAGAGTGTTAGCCTGCGGTCCGGAGAGACCCAGGTTCAGTTCCTGCTAAGGGCGCATACCTCAATTGCAGTTTGTCCCTGGCCCTGGTTGGTTGTGCGGGTGGCAGCCACTCGATGTGTCTCTTTCACGTCGATGTTTCTCTCTCTCTCTCCCTCTCTCTCCCTCCCAGTCTATCTGAACAAAAAATGTCCTCGGGTGAGGATTAAAAAAAAAAAAAGAAAAAAAGAAAACTGACCTAGCGGTTGAGCATCGGCCTGCGGACCAGAGAGTCCTGGGTTTGGTTTCCGCTAGGGGCATGTACCACCAAAAAAAAAAAAAAAAAAAGATCTAAATAAATAGGAACACATTCCAAGCTTATAGATTGGAAGACTTATTGTCATTAACATAATACTTCCCAAATTAATCTATGGATTTAACACAATCCCTATAAGAATTTCAACTGGTTTCTCTTTAGAAATTGGAAAACTGATTCTAAAATTTATGGAATTGCAAGTTACCCATAATAGATAAAATAATATTTACAAAAAAAAAAAAAAAAAAAAAAACCAAGTTGGAGGATTTACACTTTTCTATTCTAAAATTTACTACAAAACAATGATAATCAAGACAATATGGTATTGGCATAAGGATAAACATAAACAACAGTGGGATGAAATTGAGAGCCCAGAAATAAAAGCATGTGTCTTTGGTCAACTGATTTTTGACAAGATTGCCAAGACCATTCAATGGTGAAAGAATAGTCTTTTCAATAAATAGTGCTGACACAACTGGATAGCCACGTGTAGAAGAATGAAATTGGACCAGGTCCCACACTATATATAAAAATTAACTCAAAATAGACCAAAAATCTAAAATACTAAAACTATAAAAACACATATATGGGGCCCTGGCTGGTTTTGCTCAGTGGTTAGAGCGTCGGCCTACACACCAAAGAGATCTGTGTTCGATTTCAGCCAAGGGTACGTACCTCAGTTGTGGTTCGTTCTGCCCCAGTTGCAGTTTTGTGGGTGGCAACCAGTCAATGTATCTCTCTCACATCGATGTTTCTCTCTCTCTGTCTCCCTCCCACTCTGTCTCAAGATAAATGAAAAGTCTTGGCCAGTTTGGCTCAGCAGTTAGAGCATTGGCCGAAAGACCAGGGAGTCCCGGGTTCAGATCACACTGGGGGCACATACCTCGGTTGCAGTTTTTCCCCAGCCCTGATTGGGGTCATGTGGGTGGCGACCACTCGATGTGTTTCTCTCATGTCGATGTTTCTCTCTCTCTTCCTCCCTTTTTCCCTCCCACTCTGTCTAAAGATAAATGCAAAAATGTCCTCGGGTGAGGATAAAAAAAAAAAAAAGATAAATGTAAAAACACCCTCGGGTGAGGATTAAAAAAAAAAAGAAAGAAAGAAATCCTAGGGGTACATCTCCATGACTTCAGATTTGGCAAAGGAGTCTTATTTTTTACACCAAAAGGATGAGTAATGAAAGAAAAAAATAGATAAATTGGACCTCATCAAAATTAAAAACTTCTGTGCTTTAAAGGACACTTATGAAAGTACAGACAGCCCACAGAATGGGAGAAAATATTTTTCAATCATTAATATGATAAGGGAGTTGTATCTTGGTTACATAAAGAATTCTTACAACTCGGTAATAAAAATATAAATTAGCCAATTAAAAATGGGCAAAGGATATGAAAATATATTTTGTCAGGGGAGATACACAAATGGCCAATAAGCACATAAAAAGTTTCCCAACATCATCAAGGAAATGGAAATCAAAACAACAATGAATTTCATACCCCATCATACTTACTAGGATGGCTATAATAAAAACATCAGATAACAGTATTGGTGAGGATATGGATAAATTAGAATCTTTGTACATTGCTAATGGGTATGTAGAATGATGCAGCCAATTTGGAAAACAGTCAGGTAGTTCCTGAAAAGTTTAAACATAGAGTTACCATATGACCCAGCAATTCTCTTCCAGGGCATATACCCAAGAGAAAGGAAAATATGTATTCACAAAAACTTGTACATAAAAATATTATTCATAATAATCAAAAGGTGAAAACAACTCAAATGTTCATTAATTGATTAATGTATAAACAAAATGTGCTACATTCATACAACAGAATATTATTTGGCCATAAAAGGGAATGAAGTCTTTATTGAGACATGCTACAGCATGGATGAACCTTGAAAATATTATACTAAGTGAAAGAAGCCAGTTACAAAAGGCCACATATAATATGATTCCATTTATTTGAAATGTCCATAATAGGGACATCTATAGACAGTTGCTTAGGGCTGGAGGAAATAGGGAATAGATAGGTAAAGGGTATGGGACTTCTTTTTGAGGTGATAAAAATGTTCTAAAATTGGTAATGGAAGCACATCTCTGTGAATACACTAAAAACCATTAAATTGTACTCTTTAAATGGGTGAATTGTTTGGTATGTGAATCATATTTCAGTAAAACTGTTTAAAAATAATCTGGGGCATTCACAGGGCTCATCTTGTTTGTTTTCCATCTTTCTGGGATCACTGTCTTTGTTGCCTAGTATCTAGTGTCTTGAAAACTATTGATTCATATTGTCTCTCTTTTTTGTTGTTGTTTCATGCAGGAGGGTATATAGAAATCCTATTACCACTCCATCTTAGCCAGAAGTAGCAATTTCCCTATTTTTCAAATGGGGAAACTGAGGCCAAGAACAACTAACTGGTTTGCCAAAATTTGTGGTAGTGTCAGAGTCATTTCTAAAGTTGAGACAGGATTGCTTCTAGTCTGTCCAGCTTCTGAGGTAGCTTGATAGCAGGAGGTAAATTAAAGTCATAGACAAAGTAAATGTCTGTGACTTGAGTATCCCTGAAAGGTCCAGATCAGTTCTCCAGCTTCCCCTCATTCAGTAAGTATTTATTACACACTTTTGTGTAATGTCTTTTTGGGAGACATTCCTGGGGACAGGGAACCAGGTGCTACCATCTTTGGCAACAAGGGGCTCACCATTTATTTGTGAGAAAAGGCTGAATATGAAATATCTGTATTACTTAAGCATGTTTACCTGTAATACAATGAATGACTTACTCAATTGCGCAGCCCAAAGAGTCAGGAGGGATTATAGTATGTGGGTTTTTCTCAGGAAAGGCTTCTGAGGAGGGAGAATTGAGGCTTCAAAAGATGGCAGCATCCCCTGGCTGGGTGGGGCAGTAAAGGCAGGACATTCTGTCCACAGGGTGTGTGTTAAATGCACACAGGGCCTCAGAGCGTCCTTGACTGAAAGAAAATCCTGAGTCTTGCCGGGGGTGGGGTGGGGGTGGGGGGATGCTGTCCAGGCCAGAGGACAGACCTGGGGGATTTCATGAGAGTCCTAGAGTGAGGAGATAACTGTTAAGACAGCTACTTCATGCTGCAAAATAAAATGCTCCAAGGCAGACAATTTTTATAGGAAAGTAAATATCTTCCCAGGTTATGAAAAGTTGAGTTGGCAATTTGAAGTTACAGGATAAGTATTTCGGACTCTAGCCATTCAATCATTCACTGAACTGGGAGTTGTGTTAGAGGCTGGGGATTCACAGGTTCCTAAGACTCATTACTTGCTTTAGTTCTTGGTCTAGAGAGGAAGACACTTGGGCAGTGATAACAGATTTCCTTAGGGAAAGGTACTCTTCCCCACCCCACTCCCTTGGTTAGTTGACAGAAGTGGCCAAATACTTTCTTTTTGTAGACCTGTTATCAGGGTCAGGGTGGGACAGGGTAAAGGATGCAAGTCCACAACAACTTGAAGAGGGTTTTCATTTAATATCAGTGTGGTAGGGGACATTCCCTGAAGACTAATCCCGGACTTTCCTTTACAGCCTGACCCCCAACTCAACATCTCTGGGAAGCCGCCTTTTCTGTATCTGCTCCCTCCACCTCCAATGACCCTCCTGAATTAAAGTAATTTGTGTGGACATTGTTTAGCTCCCCTACAAAAACACAGGCCTTTGAGGTGTGACATCCAGACTTGAGTTTCTCTTCTGCCTGCTTAGGCCAGACTGTCTACAAAGAGCCTTTCCATCCCACCTTTCTTTCTCTCTTTGGATCCTCTGCATGGCCTCCCATGAGGTTTCTGCTCTTGTGAACTGTTGTGATGTTTGTGGTGCTGGGATGTCTGGGATGACGAAGGATTGTACTTCCTCCCCACCACCCTCACCCCTGTGAGACCCTACCCTGCTCTCCCACCACTGGGAGTGACTGGGCTTGTTGCTGGCTGGGCACTCCAAGAGAAGCACCCACACAGGGGTGCCATCTTCCTAAAGCCCTGGGGTAAAGTGCTCAAGGTCCTCAAGCTGAGCACCTCCTGCTGTTTGTGGAAGCAAAGGGAGGGGAAGGGAGTTGTCTCTCAGGACTTGACCTTACCTCCAACATCTCAAGTGACCTAAAACCCAGCCCTTAGAAGTGGGGTGCAATGTCAGGGCTCCATCCTTCCTATTGAGCAGGATATTTAACCTTGCTGGGCCTAGTCCTGAATGAGTTGACATCAACAAAGGCCCCTTTGCACTCAAAGGCTCACCTTGATCATTTATGAAGTTTGAAGCAAGAATAATATTGCTATATCATTTTCTGCTTTTTCAGGACCTTGACATTCACAGAGATATTTCTCCATCATCTCATTGATACTCCAGGATAGCCATATTAGGTGGGTTTTTCATAAACTAAATTCACTTTCTTCCTCCTTCATTTTTCTTCAGTGAATAGCAATCCCCCCACCAAAAAAAAAAAAAAAAAGAAGTCTTAGCAACACGAGTGTCTGAGAAAAAACAAACATACACCCATGTATCTTGGTTGGCAGTTTAAGTCTGATTAACACCATACTCAGCCATTACAGAGCAGGAACATACTCCCTTAGTGAGTCAATAGCAGTTTTCATGGAAAATCCCTAACATCTATGACTATATTATGTATTCAGAATTCAGAAACGCAGTTTACCAAACAGATTATGAAGGTATACTTATTTTAAAAGACATTTATAAAGTTACTGAATTTGAGTGAGTATGCATTTATTCAATTTTCCTGGGTTTTCAGATAGTTTATAAAAAGAAAGAAATTTGTTCTATCCCACAGCTAACTAGTGGCCAAGCCTAGGACTTGTGGCCACTTTTTCTGAGTCCTAGACTCATTATTTGAGCCTCCCTGTAATAGAACAGTTTGTGTCCAGGCTACTCCTTAAACAGTAAGTAAAATAGAAGGAAAAGAGTATCTTGAATATCAAAGGTGTGATACCATAGTATATTAACAACCAACTAAAAACTCAGATCAAGTACCTCAGAAATAATTATATGCTGCAAAGCAGTCGAAGGGGAAATAGAACTTTAGTTCCTTGAAAAGGGTTTACACATAAAGATCTAGGAAGTCATTTAACAGCATATTCTGGAGGAGTGAACAGGAGATGTCAGGGTAGAAAGCCAGACTCCTGGTTTGATTCTTTCTGGCTCTGGGACCTCACACAAATCATTTAACCTTCTTCAGCCTCCATTGCTCATCTTAAATAATAGAATGATGCCAATACCCGAGTTATTCCCAAAGAGTCAACTGAGATCATCCAATCACTCCCCACATCTGCTCTGTTTTATCTTAAATGTCTTTTGAACCCTCCACTTTCCTCTAGTCTCACTCTTCTTTTTTTAGTTCATCTTTCCTCCTGGTCTCCCCCAGGCTGCGTTCTTTTCATTCCACTCTTCACATTGCATCCAAAGAGATCTTTGATAAATCCGGTCACATCATAAATCTGCTTAAAACCCTTCAATAGCTTCTTATTACTCTCAGGATAAAATCTCAACTCCTTACTTTGGTCTACAAGGCCTATCATGGTTGGGCACCTGTCTGCCTCTCTAGGCTCATCTTCACACTGCTCCAGCCGTAATAAGCTAGTAGCCATTTCCCAGTGAGCCAATCTCTTTAGCCTCCAGCCTTTGCAGTAGCTTGTTTCTCTATTTAGAACACTCAGCCCCTTCCAACACCCCCTTCCCTCTCCCTAACCCTGTAACACTGCAGACTTCTGTGTTTATATTACCCACCTGGGGAGCCCTCTCCCAGTTTGAATTGCCCCTCTGTGCCCATCTCCCTTCAGCACCCTATACTTCTGTCTTCTTAGCACTCATCACCCTGATTGAAACTGCCTTCTCCATTGTTGGTTTCTCCTACTCAGTTTTGCAGGACTGTGTCTTACTTGTGTTGAATAAATTATGAATGTTTAAATGCTTTGTAAGCTGCAACTTGCTACACAAGTGTTAAGTATTATGTAATATTACTGTGTTCCAGTTGATTATTAAATATTGTTGGTCTACTCACCCATTTGATAATTAGCATCACATTTCAATTACATATTCTGGTTCCTTCTTAAGCCCAGGACTAATAAAGACTACCATTTAGTGAGCATTTGAACTGGGCTAGGTTCTGTGGTAGGATTTTTGTTTTGTTTTGTTTTTGTTTTTTGTTAATTCTCACCCAAGAATATTTTTTATTGATTTTTAGACAAAATGGAAGGGGGAGGGGGAAATAGAGAGAAAGAGAAACATCAATGTGAGAGATTGGTTGCCCCTCGCACAATCCCAACCAGGGCTGGGGATTGAACCTGCAACACGGGTATGTGCAACCCAGGTATGTGCCCTTGGCCAGGAATTGAACCTGTGACCCTTTGGTCCACAGGCAGAAGCTCTAACCACTAAGCAAAATCAGCCAGGGCACCTATGTTAAGATTTTAGGTGTATTATCTCATTTACTCATGGCAATCTTATGAGCTAGGTCATATTATAAACATCATCCCCGTTTTTCAGATGAAAAATTTAAGGCAGCCTCAAAGACATTACATAGTTTCTCCAACATCAAATAGCCAGATGTTGAATCCTTGAGTTCAAGATCCAAACTTTGATTCTAACCATCTCCCAGTTCTGCCAAAGTCTTCAGATAAGGGTACTATTGACTGAGTGAAGAGTAACTTCACAGAATGGGAGAAAATGTTTGCAAATCATATATCTAATAAGGGATTAATATCCAGCATATATAGAGAACTCTTAAAACTCAACAACAAAAACCCAAACAACCTGATTTTTAAAATGAGCAGAGGACTTAAATACACATTTCTCCAAAAGAAGATATACAGATGGCCAATATGCACATGAAAAGTTCAGTATCACTAATCGTTAGGGAACTGCAAGTCAAAACCACCTCATACCAATTAGAATGGCAATTATAAAAAGAAAACAACAGAAAATAACTAGTCTTGGCAATGGTATGGAGAAATTGGAACCCTTATGCATTTCTAGTAGGAATGCAAAATGGTGCAGCTGCTGGGGAAAACAGTATGGCAGTTTCTAAAAAAAAAATTAAAATTACAATTACAGTATAATCCAGCAATTCCACTTTTGGTTGTATACCCAAAAGAAGTGAAAGCAGGGTCTGGAAGAGTTATTTGTACTCATATTTACAGCAGTATTATTTACAATAGCCAAAATGTGGAAGCAACCCAAGTGTCCATTAATGGGTGAATGTATAAAAAAATGTTTATACATACTGTACAATAGAATATTATTCAGCCTCTTAAAGGAAGGAAATTCTGACACATGCTACAACATGAATGAACATTGAGGACATTATACTAAGTAAAATAAGTCAGTCACAAAAAGACAAATACTGTATAGTTCCACTTATTTGAAGTACCTAGAGTTGTCAAATTCACAGAGATAGAAAGTAAAATGGTGGTTTCCAGGTGCTGGAAGGAGGGAGAATGGGAGTTGTGTTGTATGGATACAGAAATTTTGTTTTGCAAGATAAAAGAAGTTCTGGAGATGAATGGAGGTAGTGGTTGCATAATAATATGAATGCACTTAATACTACTAAACAATATACCTAAAATGATTAAAATGGTAAATTTTATGTTTTGTGTATTTGTCACAATTTATTAAATATCCAAGATGTTAACCATTTCCCAGTCCTGCAAAAGTCTTCAGATAATTTCTTCTGATGAAAGTTTGCTGCTTTCCCTCCAGAAACCCTGTCTTTTATTTCTTTTTCCTACTAAGACCAGACTGCTCTTAGCCAGGATAGTTAGAGCCTTCACATTGGTCAGTGCCCCTGATGAGGGCATGACCCAGCCTCAGACTCTAGCTCACTCTCCTTTTGAGAAGAAAATGCCTCTACTACGACCACAGCCAGCACATATTTTACTCAAAATAGTTGGCAGATGGCTGTGGATCCCTTCTGTTCCCAGGAATCACATCGGGACTAATTGTACTGTGCATTTTCCATCACTCGTAGCTAATCTCAACAGTGATGCTAGGCATCATTATAGGCTAAAGAGACAAAAAGAGTGGAAGTGACTTGGGCTGAGAACACAGCAAAGTTAGAACTCAGCTCCCAGCCACTAACCTCACCTCAGGCTCTGTCCCATACATCTGGAAGCTTCCGAGACTTGCTGCTTTTTGTACTCTGTGCAACAAACTCTCTGGCTAATCAAGGGGGTCTGACTTGTCTTGCAGAGAAATAAAGCAAACATCTCCTTTGGAATGGTATCTTCTGATCTTTCTGTTTTTGTGGTTGTCAGGAAACCAGAGTCCCCACTTCTTGCTGAATGACCTTGAGCACATCATTGAAGTCTCTGGATCAGTTTTCCCTTCAGTAAAATGTGGACAAGAATTATTGATGCCCACCCCCAGAGAAACTGTGGATGAGCTTGGGAGAAAAGGATTGAGATACACTTATCTAAGTGTATTCCAACTATTCTGCATTATTCTTTACACGGGTGAACCCCAAACTTGGCAGAACATCATTATCACATGAGTAATCTTAAAAAATACAAATTCCTGGCCTTTGACCAGCCCAGCTTACTTGGACTCCTCCTACATTCTCCTGGCCACATGTCCGCCAATGTGAAGGGAATCCCTTTGAGTTGACAAGCAGGGTAGTCTTTAACTTTCCTATTTAAATCCTTTCCAACCTAGTTTAAAAGCACCTTCTCAACGAGATGGGAAGCATTGCACTCTGTCTTCTTTGAGCTCTCCCTTGGACTCACTGTTCCTCGATTTTGGCATTTCTTATATACTGCCTGTTATTTCTACTTAACTCTTTCAATTCTTTGCCTCTTGTGTCCTTAGCTAGCTACTGGAGGATAATAACTATGCCACACCTATTGCCCCCACAAATGCCAACTCCATTCGCATATAATATGCAGTATGTTTAATGAATATTTGTTGACTTGCAAATCTTGTGATTAGGAAATCTGGCATAATTTCTTGCTCATTAGGGGAGGTGTTCTGTGTCCTTTGGAAACTTTCTAATCACATGGAAAGAGCTTTAAATAAGGAGGCAGGAGCCTCAGCTTCCAATCCTGGCTGTGTCACCAACTCCCATTTTGACCAGCAGCAAATCACTTGCCTTCTCTTGCTGTCAATTTCCTCATTTGTGAAACCAGAATTGATTTGTAAAGCTTCTTTAGCTCTGTGTTTGGGCTACTCTAGATAGCAAGAGGCAGCCTTTTTCATGTCAGTGCTATTAATGGCTACAATGACTTTTTTCCCCTGTAAGGAATGCCTAATTGATGGGTCACCCTCAGTGTATAAAATTAAAAACTCAAGAGAAAGTAAGAGCTTTGGCCAAGTTTCCATGCCTAGAATTTGCGCATGTGTTTTTGGGGGAGGTGCTCACTCCTCACTCTAGACCCCTGGCTTTGACTGGATTTTTCCATCCCAGAGCTGTTTAGCAGCCCTTATCAAACACAGGATTGTCAACCCTTAATGATATGCATGTCCACTCTCTCCTCTGTGAATGACATAGGGCAAAGGTATGACATTCCAGCTGAGTTTCCTCTTGTCCCTCTGCACACTCCCATCCAGGGCCATAATGTTCACTGCCATGTTCAGTCAATCTGTTCAAATACTATCCTCTGAGAAGGAGAAGAAAGGCACAAGACATGAATCCTTGCCCTCATGGAATTTCTAATCTGCCTGGGAAGTGGAGATAAGAATATGTGGGAAAAAAATGTGCTATCATATGTAAGGAAGGATCTGGGAGTCGAGTGATGTTTTGATACATCTCCAATACCTAGAACAGTGCCTGATACATAGAAGATGCTCAAGAAATACATAAAATATAGGTGAAAATTGCCATGGTTTTCAAACTTTTTAGTTTAAAGAAGGGAAAGCCTTACTTCAATGAGACAGGTGCATGTAAGGTTGTCCTGGTAAGAGGAGCTAGGGTTGAGCCCTGCCTGCTCAGGTCTCCTCTGGGCACCAGAGAGGTTCCTCAGAGCCCCAGTCACTTACTGTAGTCAGTTGGAAAGTAGTCAAAGATCAACTTGCTGTTTTTCCTGGTTAACCTTAGCAAAAAAATGGAGGTTTGAAGAACCTAGCCATCCAAAGGGAATATTTGCCATCTGAAAAAGTGTTGTCAATCTTTCCTCTCCCCTCCTTTTAGGGAGCTCCAATTAGTAATGACAGAGGGGAGGAATTTTTGAGTGGGAGACTTCTAAGTTGGTCTACAACTATATATCAATGTAATGTTTGTTTACTTTAAATAAATAAAGAAAGAAAACCACTGTGGAAATGTTTTCCAGTATTCAATAGAAAGCCATTTGGTTTGTCTTCTAAGCAGTTCTGATTTGAAAATACAATGTAAAACTCTCATGAAGTCTCTTCAGTGAATAGATGGTGCTGCCTTTTGCCCAGTGTACCCTGCACCACCCTGGCAGCTACTAACATTCCTGACCAAGTTCATAGTCAGTCTTGGGCACATGCAGCTGCTAGAGATGAGAGAATCTCTACCCCATGCCTGCAGGATTGAGACCCACTACCCAGCTTGGCCTTCTCCTTGCCTATCCACCCCTGACCAGCAAGGGAGGAAAACCAACCCAGGGAAAGCATACTTGTTCAGATTATCCAGGGAGGAAGGAACATCCCAGACCTGCATCTGGAAAATAATTTTGGATAATGGATATCTATTTCTTTAAACTTATCAAATGGATAAAGCTCTTGAATTAAGAGGTTTTCATCATTATCCATCTCATGGCCCTTTCATATAAATTTCTTTACCTACACCACAGATTGTCCCTCTATACAGGTGCCAGAAAGGGCAGGCAGATAATGCTGGGGGTCTTGCTATAGACTGAATGTGTTCCCCCAAAATTCATAAATTGAAAGCTAATCCTCAATCTAATGGTATTTGGAGTTGGGACTTTTGGGAGGTGATTAGGTTATGAGGGCTACCTCACAGATGATTTTTGTGTCCTTATAAAATAGACCCCAGCAAGATTCCCTTGCCCCTTTCTGCCATGTGAGGTTATATATTTAAAAAAAGACAGCCATCTAGCCTGGCTGGTGTGGCTCAGTGGTTGGACGTAAACCCATGCACCAAGAGGTCGCTGGTTCAATTCCTAGTTCAATTCTCAGTCAGGGCACATGCCCAATCGATGTTCTCTCTCATAATACTTCTAGCTCTCTCTCCCTCTCCCTTCCTCTCTCTAAAATCAATAAAGAAAAAAAAAACTAAAAAAAAGACAGTCATCTATGAACCAGGAAGCAGATTCAGACCAGACACTGAATCGGCCAGAGCCATGATCTTGAACTTCCCAGCCTCCAGAAATAAATTTAACTGAGAAATAAATTTCTGTTTTGTTTTTTTATCCTCACCGGAGGACTTTTCTTAAAATTTTCATTTATCTTCAGATAGAGCGGGAGGGAGATAGGGAGGGAGAAAGAGAGAGAAACATTGATGCGAGAGAGACACATCCACTGGTTGCCACCCACACAACCCCAACTGGGTGGGGACAAACTGCAACCGAGGTATGTGACCTTAGCAAACCAAACCCGGGTGTCTCTGGTCCGCTGGCCGATGCTTTAATAGCTGAGCCAAACTGGCCAGGACTACATTTCTGTTTCTTACAATCATCCACTCTGTGGTATTTTGTTATAGCAGCCTGAATGGACCAAGACACCTCAGTCAACTGCAGGGGAAACTGCAGGGTGAATGGATCTCACTTTAGACAGCAAGTCACCAGGAGCCCCAGCTTCTCCCCTACTGCCCAGTTTAGCCATCTCTTGCACGTCTTGGCCAGTCCCATGACTTCCTTATTTTCAAAATCTAGCTCATGCCTGACAACAGTCTATCCACCCCTGCCCTTCCAATACTGCTGCAGACTTCACCACCTGTCCAAGCCCCCACCCACAACATCTAGCCTAGTCTTTTGTACTTAAGTAGCTGAGTTCCAATCATTAAATCTTGTCTTAGAATAGAAGCCCCCCAAGGTTAGGGCTGGAGGGAACCTTGGAGATTAGGAGAAACTAAGACTTCGCAGGGGTCTTGTCCAAGGTTACAAAAAAAAAAAAAATAGGGCTGCGAGCCAAATTTTCCTATGTGTGCCTTATGCCTTCCTGGCTACATCCTGAGATTCTCTATTTCTTTTCTTGTTCTCTTTCCCCTTTGCTGCACAGTACCTGTTCTCTGTATGACCTTGGTGTTGACTCCAGGAGGGATCAAAGGCCTAAACAACAAAGAGCCCAGACAGAGGCTGTGGTCCACATCTCTGAAACAAGACTTGATTCCAACTAAGACCATACCTGACATTGGTTCTGAAGCCCAAATGATGGCTCCCAGAATTCAGGTTACTTACCCAAGGTCACTCGGCTAAGAAGTGGCCACAGCAGGAGCCAACTCTAGGTCATCAAGCCCCAGGGGCAGCGCTCTGCCCGGAGCACTGCTCCAGGCACTGCCCAGAGCCCACAGATCCGGAGGCCAACGGAGCCAGAGGCAAGCCCAGACCCCGCCTCTCTGCCCTGCTCAGCATGACGTTGGGGGAAGTACGTTATTCCTTTAGGTCGCTAAGCATTGCCTGCTTATCTGTGCGTGTGGCTCCCATCTAAAGTGTGGACATTGGTAGGAGACAGTGTAGGCGGGTCACACTGGCCTTCTGTAAGTAATCGGGGCACCCTCGACGGCCCCTAGCCATCGTGAGCCAAGTCCCTGCAGCTTGTGCACAATCCTAACTCCCGCACACAATCCCCAACTGTGATGCGAAGATGTCTGAACTCAGGGATCTGGCGGAGGGAACCTGGAGGCAGTTTGGCCGCCGCTGGAGTGCGCCAGGATTTGCAGACTTTCTCGGAAGTAGCTCTCTCAGGTCCTTCTCCGCCTGCGGTTCTCCTTTGCCCCCGAGAGTACCCACTGACCCCAGCAGGCCAAATTCTCGTGGCCGCGCCCATCCGGCAGGCGTCCCCAGTGCGGCGCCCGCCCCAGCGCAGGTTCTGGAGTTGGGATGAGGGAGAGGTGAAGCCCCAGGCAAGCGGGTTGCCTCTCCTGGCCTGAGCTGGTGAGCGCATCTTCTTGGCGTCCCCCACCGCTCAGCTCGCGCCACTGAACTTCTACACCTACGTTCCCTGTAGCTTCCAGAATTGGAGATCAATCAAATGCCTTCGGAAAACTGTATTCACTACTTTTGGAGGACTCTCTGGGGAAGGCGGGCAGGGGCCAGGACCCGGGTGGGGGGGTCTTCCTCGGGACCCTCCCAACCCGCTTCCCTTCGCAGACAGCAGTGGTCACCCCTACAAGGACATGACTTGGGCTTCCCGAAAGACTGAAGGACTGTGCTCCTCGAGGTACCGGCCTCTCCATGGGGTGGGGTGTAGGTGTGGGGAGCGGGCCACTCGAGAACGGACCTGTTTGCTGACGGGTTTGGAGGTGGGATGGGGTAGGTTTTGGAGACAGAAGAGGCTGAGAGCAAAGACTGTTTTTTTTTTTTTTTTTCCTCTCCCCCTCGTCTGAAAAGGAACCACATTGTCAGGGGGAAATAAGACGGAGTGTAAACACAAACAACGTCAAAAAGAAGCCAAGAAAGGCGAAGCCAAAAGAAGCAAGCGCAACACTGTTACAAAACTGTCTGGTTTTGTAACAATTTCCCTGCCGCCGGCCAATGAGCTGCGTGGCGGCGCGTCACGTGGTGCCGTTTTATATAACGCTTTGCTGAGACAAGACAGTTATTAGGCGGCGCGGGGCGGCCGGTATGGAGCTTGCAGAGGCGCGGCTAGGACTAGTGTGTGGCCGCGCGGCCCCGGTGGCAGCCCCAATTCCCTCCAGCCGCTGCTCCCTGCTCCGGGTCCCCGACCCCTAGACGCCTCTTCCCGCGCTTATTCCTCCCTTTATGGATTCACTGCGGACCAGACAGATGCTGAGCTTGTCCGCCGAGCTCGCCAGCAACAACTTAGAGCTGGCTGAGTCGGCGGCATCAGTGACCCGTGTAGACACGGGCCACCTGGAGGCTGTTACAGAAGGTCCCGCACCTCTATCGACGCGGGAGACGGAGCGAGAGCAGCCTACAACGGCCTCGACGCCGGAGTGCAAAGTCCTGCTCTCACAGGCCGATGCCCTGGCGTCCCGGGGGCGCCTCGGGGAAGCCCTTGAGGTGTACAGACAGCTGTCGGAGCGGCAGCAGCTGGTGGCCGAGCAACTGGAGCAGCTGGTGCGCTGCCTGGCCGAGAACGTCCCGCGAGTAGAGGTGCTGTCTCCAGTGCCCGCGGACCGGAGCAGCGCGGCGAGCTTCGTGGTGGTGGCGGAAGAAGCAGGGATGGCAAGGGCTGCCGAGGCCACCGAGGTGTGGGATGGCTTCAAGTGCCGGAAGTGCCATGGATTTCTGTCGGACCCCGTGTCCTTGTCATGCGGCCACACCTTTTGTAAACTGTGCCTGGAACGCGGGCGGGCAGCCGACCGGCGCTGTGCGTTGTGCGGAGTCAAGCTCTCCGCGTTGATGGTGGCCACCGGGTGGGCGCGCGGAACCCGGAGGGCTGGGCAACAGGCGCCACCGCCGCCGCTGCGGGTCAATGTGGTGCTCAGCTGTCTCCTTGGCAAGTTGTTCCCTGGTCCCGCACGGGCGTCGCAACTCCGGCACGAGGGCAATCGGCTGTACCGCGAGCGCCAGGTGGAGGCGGCACTACTCAAGTACAACGAGGCAGTCAGACTAGGTGAGCCCACCTTGCCTCTCAGCAATTAACCCCGCAGGAATGTGGGGCATCGACGGGGGGGGGGGGCCGGAGGAGTGCGCTGGGTACCGTGGGACCGACCCGGACTGGAGTTGGGGAGGGGTTTCTGGAGTTCAGTTTTTTACTTTTTCTCTGCCCCTACCAATTTATTTTTCTTTCTCTGTCTCTGCCTAGCTCTGTTGCTTTGTCTTTTCCTGTCTCCTGTTAGATTCTGTGTTTCTGCATCTCTGTTTCTGTTTGTGACACTTTGTTTCTGCCTCTCCTTTCCTTTGTCTTTCGTGTCTCTATCACTCCGTTTGTTGCTCGGTGTCACCGACTGTGTTTCCCTCTGTCTCCTTCCTCTGCCTCTGCACGCCTGGGATCCTTCTTACACCTGCCTGCACCTTCCTTGCCAGAAGAGGAACTTCGCACCCTTCCCACCCTCACGCCGGCTCTGGCTTTGGCTCCGGCTCTGGTGGATTCCCGCCAGCCCTAAGTGTTTGCTAGGTGCCTGTGTCTGCCGTCCCACCTGGCCTGGGCCTCTGTTGCTGCCGGGAGGTGCCCATTCCGGGGCCGTGGCTCCGGGTGGGGTGGGGTGGGTCCGGTGTGGAATTAGGTCAGGAGAGCACTGGTTGCATAAGGGCCGCGAGCGGCCAGGGCCAGGCGGCCCCTCCTTCGCGCGGGCGCGCTGGCAGGCGGGCAAGATTGTGTAACGGCTGAGGTAACCGAAGTGGGCCACGCTCGTCTCGGAAACCATCCCGCGAGCGGGGGAGGGGGGTGGAAGCGCTCTCGCCCCGCTGCCCTGTGACTCATTGTCACCGTTTCCTATCACAGGATCCGAGGCTTAAATAGATGCTCCCCCCCCCCCAAGCATGCTGCCTGCGCCTTGGTCTGGAGATTGCTCAGGGATCCTGGGGGCTGGGGGCTAGCTGCGAAGGGGACACGCCTCTGTCCCGCTTTCTCATGCTGCCTGAAGACGGATGGATGGGCTTTGTGGGTTCAAGGACAACATGGGCAGTCTCATGCTGTGGTCTTACTAGGGCATCAGAGTTACCGCAGGGAGAGGCTCTCCCAATCCCTCCTCCCCATATCTGGACCTAGGAAGTGGCCGCTGAACCGCTGGCCCATATTGCCCAGTTCAGAGCCATTGCCAGGAGCTCGGCTGGTGGGGCAGAGTGTCTGGTGAAGTGTGCCAGGGGAGGAAGGAGGCAGCAAGGCTGGGAAGACAGGACTCTGAGCCCAACTCTGATGGGTGGAGAAAGGGGTGAGCTGGAGTCTCCAGGTGTTGAACCTCCACCAGAACAGGCAACAGGTATTGGGGGAAGGGGAGGAACTAGGGCTGACTGGGCAAGAGTGACACCTGAGGGAGATGAGGACTCCCTCTTCACATGCACACACTGTGCTCACACAAACACACTGTGAGCTGCCACTGTGATGGCATGTGTTGCCAAAAAGAAGAAATAGAGAAGGCTGTAAACTCTTTGCT
Source organism: Molossus molossus (assembly GCF_014108415.1). Taxonomy (NCBI): domain Eukaryota; kingdom Metazoa; phylum Chordata; class Mammalia; order Chiroptera; family Molossidae; genus Molossus; species Molossus molossus. Next base: position 48,937,592 of record NW_023425355.1, read on the forward strand.
AATGTCTTAAGAGCAAGTAATGGGCACCCAAGTAAACCTTCAGCATACCCCTGGGAAAAACAGCAACACTAAATCCTGTTCCCTCAACAGAAGTTTGTGAGCTGGATCCCTGGGGACAAGTGGAGGCCACTTAAGTCCAGATCTCCATAGGAGATTCCATTCCTTTCAGCCATCCTGGGAGGGGCAGTTTTCCCTGGTTTTTTTCTTGCATGGTCCGAGCAGTCAGGGTGAAAATGTCAAGACCTTCTAAATGGAAAGGGGCCTCCCCAGTAAAGTGTATCTTTGTGCTGGAAGACAGCCAGGCTCTCTTCCTCATTAGTCTAATGTTGTGCCCCCCTTCAGAAAAAAAGAAACCTGTCCCTCACCCCAGATTCAAAATCTGGCCAGTTAATGAGTCTGACCACCTAGCTGTGTGACTTTCAGCAGATGTCTTCCCCTTTCTGGGCTTGATTTTATTCATCTGAAGAATGGGTTGGTTGAGTCAGATGACTTCTAAAGGTCTGTCCAGCCCTGGCATCTAGTGATTCAGAGTGTTGATGAGAGCCAACCTCATTTTATTCTCAGAACCCTTGTCCAGGTTCATTCACATTTTGCTATCTGTAATGAGAGGATGGAGCTTTGCAAATAAATGCATTTCCATTTTCTTAGAGAAACTTTATATATGCTGGGTTTCTACATAGAAATGTTGCTGTTGCCACCAGAAAACTTGTCTTCCTGGTGGCCAGGATGGGGGTTACATCTGGCCAGCTCCCCTCTCCCCAATTCCTGGCCTGTTTCTTTGTAGGTGATACCTCACTCAGAAGCCAGGCTTTCAGTTGCTAGCCCCACATAGCTACAAAGCAGGGTACCAGGGTTTTTTCCATGCCAAAGTCTCTGATGCACCACTGACACCACAGACTCTCTAAGGAATTGCTCAAGAGAGGGGCAAATATTAATTGTTTACAGCTGGGGCATCTCAGATCCAGAGTGGCTGGGATAGGGGTGGGTTGTGCATGTGGTCGGCCAGGCAATATTAGGGCTAGAAATTGAGCTTGACCCTTTGGGTCCCCAGGAGAAAAGTCCTAGAAAACTTGGCATCTGCTCAAGACCCATCTTTATACAGGACTTATCATGTTTCTGCTGGAGGCCATTAATGAGGGCTTTTTTTTCCCCTCATTTTGGCAGCTCCGAATGACCACTTGCTTTATAGCAACCGGTCTCAAATTTATTTCACCTTGGAGTCTCATGAGGACGCACTGCAAGATGCAGAAATAGCATGTAAGCTCCGCCCAATGGGTTTTAAGGTGAGTGTGGGATGGGAGGTATGGGAAGGGGTTATGCTGTAGAAGGAATTGGTAGGAAGGGTTGCTGTCCTTGGAGGTATGGGCACTAGAGCTCAAGCAGAACTAGGAGAAGGCTTTGCAAAGGAGTTGGGGGGTCCCTTGACAAAGGGTGACTTAGAGGTCTTCAAGGGAACTGGATTCTTCCCCAATTTGATCTTCCATTGATGCAGCCCTGGCTCTGTGACTCCAGAACATGGACTTGGGAGCCTGACTGCCTGAGTTTATGTCCCAGCTCTTCTGTTTTTATAATCTGTCTGACCTTGGGAAAATTACTTAACCTCCCTGAGTACTCTCATCTATAAAATGGGGATATTCAAAGCACCTACTTAACAGGGTTTGTTGTGGGGATTACATCAGCTAAAACATGTAAGATGCTTAGAACAGTGTCTGGCACATAGCACTGTACAAGTGTTTGCTGTCATCATCATCATCACTTTCAATGGACAGTAGAAGGAGGAAGGTAAGAGAAGTATTGCGGGCTAGTTGTGCCATTTTGAATCTTTAATATAGTCAGTTAGCCTGCCAGTATTCACAAACATCTAGGTCACGTGGAGGGGTGGGGAGAAAGACAGGCTAGGCATCTCTTAGGATGCCAGGATGCAAAGTGTCACTTCTTGCATCTCTAGCATCAGGACTAGCCCTCAGCCACATGTCAATATTTGGTTTAGAAGATTAGATTTGAGCCTGGGCTCTACTACTTACCAGCTAAGTGACCATAGGGATGTCACTTCACTCTCTGGACTCCAAGTATCCATGTTTGCAAAATGAAGCTCTTTCTATCTGTCCTGATCACCTCGCGGGGGTGCAGTGAGGGTCATAGGTAAGGATGACCTAAGGGCCATTCTGTGAGATATAACACTTGCTGGGTCTTGGTGTAGTGCTCTCTTGGTGTAGTGCCCCAGGAAGCCCTTCTTGGACACCCAACTTATCCAAGTCCAGGTCCATGATCCCTTTATAAATTTCATGGGGCCAGATGTGTTCGGAATCCAGAATGTTTCCAATTTCAGAAGGACCTTATAAGAAGTAACACCCGCAGTCAATTTTGGACAGTGTCCCATAATCAAACGCTAATATTTCTGCAGTGTATTATGTACATGAAAATTCACATTAAATGGGATAAAGAATATAATAAATATACTTTATATCATTTTAGGTCAGGTTTTTCTACCTCATGACTTTTGATGTCAGGCTTATGAAAATATTGGATTATCAGACTTTTTTTTTTTTTTTTTTTTTAAATCTGGGAACTTCAGATAAAGCCTCGTGGACCTGCATAATGGGCCATTGATGTCAAAGTGAATCTTATGTTATTTAATGAGAAGATTTTTATGAGTGATGATGGATTAGTATGTTCTCTTTCCCAAGGAAAACATTTACAGTTTACTAAAAGTCACCAGCATCTTAAACCAAAGGAGTTCCAGCAGGAGCATTTTGGGCCTTATAGTAGTGCAGGTCCTGGAGCTACCCCAGCTGTAGGAGGACTTCTCTTGTAACTTTTTCTGCTCCCATCCTTAACTGTAAGTCTAAGAGTAGGGGCCTTGATAGTGCCCCTACTGAGTGAGCAGTGGACCTTTGTGGATGAAATGGGAAAAGTGACTTCCCTGGTGAAGGGAGAGTTGATGAAAGTATTAAATAGGAGTTTCAGTTCCCCTTAAGTAAGTGGGGAGGCTTATCTCTCTGCCCCTGGTTAGCCCTCTGAAGGGCAGTCTGCTTTGTGGTGAAGAACTTTCTGGGGGTTCTAGACCACAGTTCTAGTTCCAGCTTTGCTGCTGACGTCTTGGAGAGGTCACATCTCTTCTCTTGGGCTTCTGAAAAATGATCAGTAAGTGTAGGTGGTCACTCAAGCCAGTAATGTGGAATAGGCCTCTGCTTGACAAACTAGTTAGTAGGATGGCATATCTGGGCAGGTCCTAAAAGCTGGTTAGAATGTGTTCAAATGGGCTTCCTTGCTACTTTGTGATCCCTCCAATAAAATGGTAGGGTAGTAGGGAGGGGGAGGTAGTACAGCTCAGTGGTTAAGAATTTGGACTTTGGTATCATTCAGTCCCAGACTCAAACTCTGATTCCAGAATTTATCAGTGGTGTTACTTTGGGCAAGTCACTTTTCTGGGTCTTAGTTTTGTTTTCTTTAAAATGGGCTTCAGAACATTTGCCTACATTATAGATCTGTATATAAGATAATCCTTTGAAATGCTTCAGGAAATAGTGAATACTCATAAAGTCTTTAGCTAATGTTAAGAAGAGCAGTGTCAGAAAGGTGAATAAGAGTGGAATTGAATGCTAACATTTTCTTTCAGGCACACTTCAGAAAAGCACAAGCCTTAGCCACCCTAGGCAAAGTGGAGGAAGCACTAAGGGAGTTTCTATACTGTGTGTCCCTGGATGGAAAGAACAAAAGAGCAAAATCTGAAGCCCAAAGGGTGAGTTAAGATGATATCAGGTCCAACTACCCAATGGGCTCCCAATTTACTGTCTTCTCCAGGGAGGGGAGTGAGGGAACTGCCTTCTAGAGCATTTGGGGTCTTGAGTGGGTGGCTTCCTGGGTTAAGGGAACAGGAGGGAGACACAGGTTCCAATTGATTGCCCCCAAATCACCGTCCTCTTGCTGTGTACAATCATCAGATTGAGCAGTTGCTGCATTTCTGTAGGAGTCTGTGAGGAATGTTCTGGCTTCTTTAACTTAGGGTCTGGGCTGTCAATGGGACAAAAAACAAGAGAATATAAATGTAAACAAGTTAACATGGGGACGGAGGCTCATTGAGGAGATTCTGGCTGCTGACAAGAGGTTAGGGGTGTGGGGCTTCCTGCAGTTGTAGAACTTTACTTTGACTGACTCACAGCTTCACCAGCTACACCGGGAAGCCAGCTCCTCATAAAGGATGCTGGTCCCCATCTCACTTGGCATATGCACAACTCCAACCTTCAGGTCCTTTTCTAGAAATAAAACACATATACTGTCTCACAAATATAAGTCAGAGACCATTCCAATATAATCCAAACAGTCATTTCAACTCTTGAGTCCCAAGAGAATGTGGTTATTTTTAAAAGCTGCATGAAGTACTGAGAGTATTAGCGAAGGCTCAAGCATCCTCACTTTCTGGACTTTGTTGCTTACTCTTCTGCAGTGTGCTCTCAGCGTGTCTGGCTAATTGGCCTGAAGTTGGATGGTGACAATGGTGTCCTCGGCTTGCTTTGTGCCCTGCGCCCAATTCACCACCACAGCCCAAGTGCTTCTGTTCCAGTGTGGTTTGGTAGAGCAGTAGATGAAGAAAGGGAGGAAAAGACAGGATTGGTTTCTTAAGGCTACAGAAATGCATGTTTAGCAAAATCAATGAACTAGGGAAAGCAGAACTCTGGAGGTTCTGCCTCTGACAGATTTATTTTCTGGGGAGTTGCTTTGACCTGGTTTGGGAATGTAGACAAGTTGTTCTTGAGAGAAGCACTGGTAGATTCTCCAAGCTGTGGACCCTTCCCCAAATCTCAAGTGTAGATAATGATAATAATAATAATAATAATGATAATAGCAGCTAAAATTTATTGAGTACTTTCTATGCATGCTAGGCACTATGCTAGGGCTCTCTGTGGAAGATGTAGTTTAATTCCCCCCATATCTCTATAAGGGTAGGTACTGCTATTTATCTCCATGTTACAGATGACATGGATGAGGATGCTGAGGCTTGGTAACTTTCTGAGATCATGCAGCTAGTGATTGGTAGAAGAGCAATCAAACCCAACTCTACCTGCTTTCAGAGTCTGCCTACCGGCCTCTTCACCATCCTGCTGTCCTGGAAGGATGTGTCAGGAGTCTCAGCACTCACTGCTGGGGCTGGATGGAGAGCAGCAGTGTTCTGTGGTGGATGGACAAAAGCTGTTAGAAGAACCTTGACTTTGGGGACAGAATGTGCAAAGGCCAATAAAGGCAGGTGTCAGGTCCAAGGATGAGTAGTTTCTTAAAGAGTTATTATTATTATTGATTGATTGATTTGAGAGAGAGAGAGAGAGAGAGAGAGAGAGAGAGAGAGACGTCAATTTGATGTTCCATTTATGTATGCATTCATTGGTTGTTTCTTGTATGTGCCCTGACTAGGGCTCAAACTCACAACCTTGGCATAGCAGGACGACACTCTATCCAACTGAACTACCTGACCAAGACCATGAGTTGTTTCTTTACTCCTGTTTTCCCATTTCGCAGGTGGCCTGAGAGGCTCTGGTAACATCAGTTGGGTTGACCTGTCTTTACAGCTTTTATAGCAGCTGCCTAACTGAATGGAGCAAGAAGGTACTGTGCTAAACTCTGGAGACTCAAAGAGGCATAAGCCATAGTGTCAGTCCTCAAGGACCTTACAACATTGCATGTGTAACACAGTGCAATATAAATGCCAGACAATATGAGCCTATGCCCTTAATGAGTGATCCAGAGTTTTGAAGCTGGGGCAAGAATTTAGGGGCAAATTTCCACTGAGTGTGACAAGGGCATGGCAGCCCTTTAAGAACACTGAGGGCCCTCAGCAGTGTTTACTTACTGTATTGTTCCATTTTCAGATTTGACAGATGGTCCAGGTTTACTTGACATTAATTAGTTACCTTAGATACTCACAGACCTCAGATTGTCCCCCCCCCCCTTCTTGACCCATTGGGCCTTTTTAAAGCTGACACTGAAGTGGGTTTGACTTACATTTATGTGGAATAATTATTCTCACTGAAAGTTGACCCCACCTTTTGTTTTCTGAAGCCATTGGGAAGGCCTAGAATGAGATCTTGCGTAGCAAAGGGAAGAGATAAAGTGTTGCTGTTGTTTCTGCCTTGTTTCCTTCTATTTCTCCTTTCTGCCTCTGCTCCCTCCTACACTACTATGTCTTTTTATCCTCTTACCCTAGGATGCTCTGTGGCTGCCACTGAAGAGCATCATGCTGTTTATGGGAGAATGTGAGGGAAATTGCTTCAGAAATGGGTTGTTCCTGCTGGGCCACTCAGGAGGGCTTCTGAGGGACAACTGTGGCTTCTGTTGAGGAGAGACCTCTGAAAAATGGCATTTATGGCCCTGGGCACTATTTTCCACCTCACTCTTTTACCAACTTAGACCTGAGAAGTGGGTTTTCCAGAAATGGAAGGAAACAGGGATCTGTCTTAGGACTTTGGACCTGAACTTAAGGCCTCTCCATGAGCCCTGGGATGGATAAGTGTGTTAATTCAATTCCATCCAGTATGATAAGTATCTAGTGGACATCTGTAATGTACTCTCCAGAAGCTGGTCATCTGGTTAGAGGGAAAGACTTACATCTGAAATACCATTTGAGGATAACACAAGACTGTGTAGTGTAAGGTGTTATATTGGGGTGCAGTGGAGAACACAAAAGGCAGGTGACATTAGGGAGGCTGGAGTAGTAGGGGAGGCAGGACTGGAGCTGAGCCCTGAAAGCCGAGCAGAGTTTGGCTATGTGGCAGTTGCCGGCATCTGAAGGAACAGCATGAAGGAATGGCAGTGGGGCCAGCAAGGGAACAAATCAAACTGGAAAGAGTTTGGTCAAAGTTTCTGTCAGACTCTCTTCATCAATTATTACCCTGCCTATGTACCTTGGCTGAGCAAAGGGGTGGAACATTCTTTAGTGGGTCTCCAAACATTGCAGGGACCTCTTGGTATAAACACTTAAATATGTTTTAGAAGCCAAGTGGCCTGTCCTGTGTTACATGTTACATACACTATATACTCATGTGTATTCACAATCCCTGCTGGCACAGGGCAAATTGAGGCAAGAATGTGGGCAGAAGGGATTAAAAATGCAGGGATGATTGTTGGAGAAAGAGAGAGCAAAATGGGCAGGCAGAAGAAAGAAATATCAGAACTTAGAAGACAACTGTAGACTTCTACCCGCTGGGGTATTACGGACATGACTCCAGGTCCCCCAGTTGATGTTTGTCTTCTGCCTTCCCCTCTTTGTCTCTTTCCTCCAACATAGGTTTTTAAATCCTACTGCAGATATTTCTTTGGAATGAAAGCACTGGAGTGATAGTTCTTAAGTTTGACTAGTGTGACAGAGGCATCTGTGATGCCTTTTCAAAATGCAGATTCCTAGTCCACACTTCAGACCTGAGGAACCAGGCATCGGAACTCAGAACCTGGACTTTTAATAAGCTTCAAGTGATACTGATGCACGTTGAAGTGAGGCCCTCTGCCCTGGTCTGCCCTGATCTGTCTGGCCCAAGGCTTCCTCCCTGGAGTTTTGCCCTGCAAGCTTTGCCCCTGCCCCTTCCTACCCCTCCCCCTTCACCTGAGCACCTGTAGAAACTTAAGTAGTGAAGTCTTCTGTTTTATGTCACAGCTTCTCCTTAGTTTCTTTTCACCATCAGTCCCGGGAGATTCTCAGGAACATTCTCCCGATATCCTGAAGCTGTTGGCACCTCACCCTAGATTAAAGGAACACGTAGAGTCAATGGCTACTGAAGGCACCAGCCATAATCTACCAAAGTTGTCACAGGTAAAACTCAACTCACCCAGCTCGTTTGTGACGCTTCGTTTGGCTGTTTGGTGGGCAAACCTGGGGAGTAAGCCCTACCTCTCCTACTTCAGTTCCTGAGAAAGAAGAAATGAAGTTGCTAGTGGTTATGTTCTTTGTTAGAAGGTTATTTCTTAAAGATAAAAACTGGATTTCAGGCATGGTCCTAGGATTTATGATTTGTTCTATTCATTTTTTACTTTTTGGTCAAATCTACCTGAGAGACAGATTTGACAGAACTACGAAGGAATTGGCCCACTTCCACTGGAGTCATTCAGTAAGGTGGCTTTATCAGCCCAGGGTTGGAGCCTGGGAAAAGGGCCTGACAGCTCCTCCTTTCCTGCTTTTTGTTAGTTCAAGCTGCTGGCCTTTGAGCACCACTTGAGTTCCTTATATAAAGGCAGCTCCATTTGATCCCCAAGCGGAGGTAATTTCCTATTCCTGCACCATGTCTTACACATTAGTAGAATTCTGGTATATCTGAGGCTGAGAAGAGGGAAGCAATCCTGGGAGGAAGGCAGGTGTTTGTACATTTCTTTGAAAACAAGGGAACAGAACCACAGAGAAATGGGCTTCAGCCTCTGGCTTTCTCAGCACAGGGCAAGTAGGCAGTAGCTGGGGTTCAGAAGTCCAGACCTGAAGGTAGAGTTTATTGCTGACTACCTCGGCCCCTTGGGACTGCAGTTCCCACTCCATTTGTGCCCTGTGCTCTTCCCTGTATGTAAGCCCTGGCATCTCCATGGCTTCTTGGATTCTTTGGCAGGTCAAAACCTTACATTTTCCCAGTTTCTCTCCCTGCTCAGAAGGAATAAAATTCAGGTGTGTCCAATTCGAAAAGGATTGGGGGTAGGCAGGACTCGAAGAGTATCTCCTGAAATCAGAGAACCCCTAGTGTATTCCAATAATTGTTTGAGATCATGATTACCGAAGTGCCTGGAGTGATTTCTAATTGCAGCTCATTCTGAAATAAAGAAAAAAAGCACCCCTGGCTTTAGAGTGAGAGGCAGCTAGGGAACAGGGATAGGGTTTCCAACCAAACTTTTCTTTGCCAGAGCAGTGTACTCCTGTGTAAACAATGCCTGGGATTCATGGACAGTTGAGGACATGGCATTGTTATGGTGCTGAAAAATCTCTGAACTCCCTATGTAGGAAACTGAGAAAACCCACATTCTTTCCCTCGTCACCCCATTATTTTCTCCCAAATGTATGGATCTCATTTTTCATCTGTCTACCAACTTTTTTGTAATGTTTGGAGGGGAAACAAGTACATGGGCATTTTGATCTGTAGACTATGGGTTTAGAATAGAGAGGGGTTCTCCAGGTAAATCTGCATAAACACCTTGTTGTTGCATTTATTTTAGACCAATTTTCAAATGTCCCTCTCCTGGACAAACATTCTTTACAAGGCCAGAGACATTATTGTTTTACCAAATGGTTTTGTCTCTTTTTCAGACTTCCCCCTGCCCCCAAAATGTAGTAAAGGGAATAGTTTGGCCCTAGTTCATTTGAGCAGCATAACATATAGCTCTGTGGCATGAGGTGACAGCAGGCCTATGGACACACCTGTGCCAAAGTCTTACTAAAAGTCCTTTTGGAGCTGGGCTGTGGGCTTTCTCTGGCCTAGAATAGCAGTGAGGTGAGAGAAAGCACTGAGTGACAGGATCTACCCTCTCTGCATGCCTTGGTTTCCCTAATGTAGTAACTGGGGAATGATCTGAATAGGAGAGGACACTGGCGATACATCTTACATTTCTCCCCTTTACCGCTGCCTGAGGAACCTCTCCCCTACATGCCTTTTTGTCTTTGCCTAGGGAAGTCCCCCCACTCCACCCAAGCTGGGCATGCCTTTGTATCCAATGCAGTGTGGACAGAAGTGGGAAATATGCTTTATGACTGCTTGCCCCAGTTAAGCCATGTGTCCACTAAATGATAAAGGCTGTGCAGTTCTCTCTCTGTCCCCTGTGGTAGGAATATCAGAAGACAGTATCGGTCCCAAGTAGATTCTGATGTTTGGCTCTTTCTTCCTCCAGGAGAATCTGGAGCCCCCACATTGTTCTAGTCAGGAGGAAGCGGCAACCAGTGGGGACTACAACACCCTGATGAACCCAGTGAAAGTAGAGAGTGATGGGCAAGAAGGCAATATGAAAGACCAGGAAGGAAGAGAGGAGGAGAGGTACACTGCCTCTCCAGAAGCTGCCTCTATCAAGACTGGCAAATGCCAGGAAAAGAAAAGAAAACATTATCAGGTTGAATCTCAACACCCAGAGGTGTCCAATAAAGCCTCTAAGCCAGGTACTGACTCTACCCCAGGGGGAAAGGGGCTTAGAGGAGATGCCTGGGCTCCCCAATATCTGAAGGTTACTTGTTCTCAATATGAGGGCTCATCAGGCTCTGGGTGTGTGGCCCAGCTCTGGCACTTAGTTATGGCACCTCAGGAGTTGCTGTAAAGTTTCTGTGAGAGTGTGCACAGATCACAGAGTACTGCCAATGAGCCAGAATAACTATAATGGAAAGCCAAGGCATAAGGTCATGCAGTTTCAAGTAATGATATCCAATGCCCTTGATGGTGTCACTTCCTGCCAGGCCAACCTTTCCCTGCCTCCATCCCTATTCCAGGAATGGCGGACCAGAGCCATGTAATCAGGCCACACTCTGCTCATTCCCAGTTATGTTTCTTTAGGTAGGCATCTGAGAAGCAGCAGTTGCAGCTCGATAGCTTTTCAAGAGAGGTGGGCAGTGCCAAGATTCAGTATCAGCTTTGAAGGCCTGGCTCAGTCCATGGAGTTGCAGTTGCTGCATGAGGTGCCTGTTGCATTTGAATGAAGTCCCCAGGGCTCCTGGACACACCCTGACTTTCGCTTCTCTTGATATGGGGCTCGTAGACACCTCCGGGGTCTACTTCAGGGTGTCCCATTTGCAGTGGGTCAGGTGGCCACTAAAGCAACTCTCTGGAAGGGGATGAGAGTGGCAAACTGAAAAAGTAATTGGGTTCTTTTGCCTCACAAGTTTTGTCTGTGAAACCAAGGTTTATCCAGCTCTGACTTAACTGTTTTCTACACAGATCCTTCTGCTGATCTGGGGGCCAAGCCTGCTCTCCGTGTACCCCTAGCATCTTTTGATGCATCTGACCTTGAATGCTCCCTATGTATGAGGTATGTGATGTGTGCTGTCACTTAGTGCCTGAAGGGTTTTTCTCTCTGGTTTGTGGATCTTTCTGCTAGTGACCTACTGCTCCATTGGTCAGCCTATAAAACATGGTTCTAGCAAAATGAAAATTATGTAGATTGTCACATAAGCTAGCTTGTGTCCCCTGTTTACACATTGCATTCCCTGTACTCCTGACTTGGAAGTACATATCTAGTAGATATCTAGGTTTGAGACCCTGAAACTAATGTCAACTACTGGATCAAGATCTCAAAACTCAAGGGCGAATGTCAGTATCACAGGTCTATTCTTTGGCAACAAAGTAAAGACCTGCCAGAGTTTGTTTTATGCTAAAAAGAGGATTAGCAGTGGGCCTACACTACTTGGCCAAGCATCTTTCCTTCACTTCCTAGTGCCTTATCATCTCTACTTTCTCAGATCTCTGGAGATGCAAATTATCCACATGCTTCCTCCCCAGCTCCCTGCAAATAAAAAGGAAGCTGCTACAATCGTATGAAAAAAAAATTACTTTCATTTGTATTATTTCACAGTGGTGACTTTGTAACTAAGAGGAGGAGCTCCAAAGCCATATGGCCTGGGTTTAAACCCTGGCTCTGCCACTTACTAGCTCTTTGACCTAAGCAAGTGACTTTCTCTGCCACTGTTTTCTCATCAGTAAAATAGAGAACAATAGTCCCTATCCAAAGGCGTGGTTATGATTAATGGAGAAAATCTACTTAAAACACTTAGAATAGTGCCTGACATATAATAAGTACCTAATAAATGTTAGTTATTTTTTCTCCTAGACAAGAGGTTCTTCATTTTAGGTCCATGAAGAGGTTACATGTATACATTGAAATAGATCTACAAGTTCCCTGACATTGTATGTAAAAGTGTGTGTGTGTGTGTGTGTGTGTGTGTGTGTGTGTTTTCAGAACAAGGTCCACAGCTTTCAGTAGACTCTCATGTGTCTTTTAATTATTTACTTATTTATTTATTTTTATTAATTAATTAATTTTTGTTACAGATGTTTCTCCTTTTCCCCCACTGATTCCCCCCTCCCACACCCTCCCCGCCCTGTCCCCAGCTTTGTTGTCCATGTCCATTGTTCATGCATACATGCATATAAGTTCTGTGGTTTATCTCTCCCCCACCACCCCCTCTTCTGAGGATTGTCAGTCTGTACCCCACTTCCACATATCTGGGACTACCCCATTCCTCAGACTGTTATGTTCATTATATTCCACAAATAAGTGAGATCATATGATAATTGTCGTTCTTTGTTTGGCTTGTTTCGCTTAGGATAATACTTTCCAGGTCCCTTGATGTCCTCTCAAACAATAAGAGATCTTTCTTTCTTACAGTTGCATAGTATTATATTGTGTATATGTACCACAGCTTTTTGATCCATTCATTTACTGATGGACATTTGGGCTATTTCCAGATCTTAGCTTTTGTAAATGATGCTGCTATAAACATGGGGGTACATATATTCTTTCTGACTGGTGTTTCAGGCTTCTTAGGGTATATTCCTAGAAGTGGGATCCCTGGGTAAAATGGAAGTTCAATTTTTAATTTTTTGAGGTAACACCATATTGTTTCCCATAGTGGCTGCACCAGTCTGCATTCCCAACAGCAGTGTACTACAGTCCCCTTTTCTCCACACCCTCGCCAACACGTTTGATGATTTGTTGATGGTGGCCATTCTGATAGGTGTGAGGTGATACTTCATTGTTGTTTTAATTTCCATCTCTCTGATGATTAGTGATGTTGTGCATTTCTTCATATGTCTCATAGCCATTTGTATGTCCTGTTTGAAGAGGTATCTATTTAGTTACTCTGCCTATTTTTTAATTGGGTTCTTTGTCTTCCTTTTGTGGAGTTGTATGAGCACTCTATATATATATTGGAAATTAACTCCTTATCTGATATATCATTGGCAATTGTGCTCTCCCATACAGTGGGTTGCCTTTCCATTTTGGTGGTTGTTTCTTTTGCTGTGCAGAAGCTTTTGAGTTTGATGTAGTCCCATGTGTTCATTTTCTCCTTTGTTTCTGTTGCCTTAGGTGATGTATCAGTGAAAATTCTGCTGCATACAATGTCTGAAATTTTGTTGCCTGCATTTACTTCTAAAATTTTTATGGATTCATGAGTCACATTTAAATCTTTTATCCATTTTGAGTTTATTCTTGTGTATGGTATAAGTTAAATGTCTAGTTTCATTTTTTGTATGTAGCTGTCCAACTTTCCCAACACCATTTTAAAAGAGGCTGTCTTTACTCCACTGTATGCTCTAGCCTACTTTGCCAAATATTGAGCATATTGCCTTGGATCCATTTCTGGGTTCTCTGTTCTGTTCTACTGGTCTATCTGCCTGTTCTTATGCCAGTACCAGGCTCTTTTGATTACAGTGGCTTTGGAGTATAACCTGAAATCTGGTAGTGTGATCCCTCCAACTTTGTTCTATTTCAAGATTGCTGTGGATATTCGAGGTCTTTTTTGGATCCATATGAACTTTTTTTTTTATCCTCACCCGGGGACACCTCTTTGATATTTTGTTCAGGTAGAGTGAGAGGGAGGGAAAGAGAGAGACACATCGACCTGAAAGGGACACATCAAGTGGTTGCCATCCACATGACTCTGACAGGGGCCGGGTACAAACTGCAACCACGGTACATGCCCTTACTGGGAACCAAACCCAGGTGTCTTCAGATAGCAGGCCAATGCTCTATCCATAGAGCCAAACCGGCCAGGGCCATATGAACATTTGAAGTGTTTGCTCTAGTTCTGTGAGGTATGTCGTTGTTATTTTGATGGGGATTGCATTGAATCTATAGATTGCTTTGGGTAGTATGGACATTTTAATGATGTTAATTCTTCCAATCTATGAACAAGATATGTGCTTCCACCTTTTTATATCTTCCTCTACTTCTTTTTTTAATGTCTTGTAGTTTTCTGCCAATAGGTCCTTTATTTTTTTGGTTAAGTTTATTCCTAGGTATCTTAACTTTTTTGCTGTGATGGTAAATGGGATTGTTTTTTTAATTTCTCTTTCTGTGAGTTCATTGGTGTATAAGAATACCGTCAATTTCTTGACATTAATTTTGTATCCTGCTATTTTGCCAAATTCATTTATTAAGCCTAGTAAACTTTTGATGGAGTCTTTGGGGTTTTCTACATATAGTATCATGTCATCTGCAAATAATGACAGTTTTACTTCCTCCTTTCCAATTTGGATCCCTTTTATTTTTTCTTCCTCTCTGATTACTGTGGCTAAGACTTCCAGTACTATGTTAAATAAGAGTGGTGAAAGTGGGCATCCTTGTTTTGTTCTTGTTCTTAAGGAAAATGCTCTTAGTTTTTGCCCATTGAGTATGATGTTAGCTGTAGGTCTTTCATATATGGCCTTTATTATGTCAAGATATGATTCCTCTATTCCTACATCCTGAGTGTTTTTTATCAGAAATGGGTGCTGGATTTTGTTGAATGCTTTTTCAGCATCTATTGATATAATCATGTGGTTTTTATTCTTCATTTTGTTGATGTGGTGTATCACATTTATTGATTTGCAAATATTGTACCAGCCTTGCATCCCAGGGATGAATTTCACTTGGTCATGGTGAATAATTTTTTTGATGAATTGCTGGCTCCGATTTGCTAGTATTTTGTTCAGGATTTTGGCATCTATGTTCATTAGGGATATTGGCCTGTAGTTTTCCTTCTTTGTAGTGTCTTGTTCTGGTTTTGGAATTAGAATTATGCTGGCCTCATAAAACGAGTTTGGAAGTCTTCCTTCCTCTTGAATTTTTTGAAATAGTTTGAGGAGAATGGGTATTAGTTCTTCTTTGAATGTATGGTAAAGTCACCCCCCCCCATGCCCTCCAGGCCTTGGCTTTTGTTAACTGGGAGAGCCTTGATTACATCTTCAATTTCTGTTGTTGTTATTGGTGTATTCAAGTTTTCTATCTCTTCCTGGTTCAGTTTTGGGAGACTATGTGTTTCTAGACATTTGTCTATTTTGCTTAGATTGTCAAATTTGTTGCATTTAATTGTTCATATATGTTAACAATTCATTGTATTTCTGTGGTATCAGTTATTATTTCTCCTCTTTTATTTCTAATTTTGTGTATTTGGGTTCTCTCTCTTTGTTTCTTGATGAGTCTAGTTTAGAGTCCATCAAGCTTGTTTATCTTTTAGAAACACCAGCACTTTGATTCACTGTTCCTTTGAATTTTTTTTTTTTTTTTTTTTGTCTCCATGTCATTTATTTGTTCTGATCTTTACTATTTTCTTTCTTCTACTTGCTCAGGGGTTTTCTTTTTGTTTCCTTTGTAGTTCTTTAAGTAGTGAGGTTAGATAGTCTCTTAGAAATTTTTCTTGTTTCCTGAGGTATGCCTGTAGTGCTATGAACTTTCCTCTTAGAACTACTTTTGCTGCATCCCATAGATTTTGTGTTGTTGTGTATTCATTTTCATTGGTTTCCAGGAATTTTTTAATTTCTTCCTTGATCTCTGTGGTAACCCATTCATTGTTCAATAACATGCCATTTCGTCTCCATGTTTTCAAATGTCTTTGCATGTTGTTGTTGAAATTGATTTCTAGTTTTATGCCATTGTGATCTTGAGAAAATGCCTGATATGATTTCAATCTTATTGAACTTGTAGCGACTTAGTTTATACCCTAATATGTGGTCTATCTTTGAGAATGTCCCATGTGCACTTGATGAGAATGTGAATTCTTTTTTTTTTTTATCCTCACCCGAGGACATTTTTCGATATTTTTTTCAGATAGAGTGAGAGGGAGAGAGAGAGAGAAACATCGACATGAAAGCAACACATCGAGTGGTTGCCACCCACACGACCCAACCAGGACTGGGAACAAAGTGCAACCAAGGTACGTGCCCTTAGCGGGAACTGAACCCGGGTCTCTCCGGACCGCAGGCTGACACTCTAACTGCTGAGCCAAACCGGCCAGGGCGAGAATGTGAATTCTTTAATTTTGGGGTATAATAATCTGTAGATATCTATTAAATCCATTTGAGCTAGTGGTTCATTTAGAGTCTGTGTTTCCTCATTAATTTTTTGTCTAGAAGATCTATCCAGTGATATCAGCGGAGTGTAGAAGTCCCCTGCTATGATTGTATTGCTGTTGATTTCTCCTTTGAAGTCCTCCAAAAGATTTTTAATATATATTGGTGCTCCTATATTGGTTGCATATGTTTACCAAGGCTATATCTTTCTGTTGGATAGATCCTTTCAATATTATGTAGTGGCCTTCTTTGTGTCTAGTTATGGCCTTCGTTTTGAAATCTACTTTATCAGATGTGAGTATTGCTACCCCAACTTTTTTTTGCTTTCTGTTTGCTTGAAAGATTTTTTTCCATCCCTTCACTTTCATTTTATGTGAGTCTTTTGTTATGAAGTGGGTCTCTTGTAAATAACATATATGTGAGTCAAACTTTCATATCCAGTCAAGAACTCTGTGTCTTTTTATTGGAGCATTCAAACCACTCACATTTAAGGTGATAATTGATATGTACTTATTTATTGCCATTTTTGTTTAGTGTGGTTATATTTTTCTTCCCATTTCTTCTACTAATTACAGAAGTCCTTTTAGCATATCTTGCAGTGGTGATTTGGTGCTAATGTATTCCCTTACCCTTTTTTTGTCTGGCAAGCTCTTTATTTGACCTTCTATTTTGAATGATAGCCTTGCTGGATAGAGTAGTCTTGGATTCAGATCCTTGTTTTTCATGACCTTGATTACTTCATACCACTCTCTTCTGGCCTGTACTGTTTTTTGTGAGAAGTCAGCTGAGAGCCTTCTGGGGTTTCCTTTGCAGGTAACATGTTGCTTATCTCTTGCTGCCTTTAGGATTCTCTCTTTGTTTTTAATTTTTTGGCATTTTAATTACTATGTGTCTTGGTGTGGGCCATTTTGGGTTCTTCTTATTTGGGACGCTCTGTGCTTCTTGAACTTGAATGCCTTCTTCTTTCACCAAGTTAGGAAAGTTTTCTGTCACTATTTCTTCAAATATATTCTCTAACCCTTGCTCATTTTCTTCCTCTTCTGGGACTCCTATGATGTGAATGTTATGTTTCCAGTTGTCTCACAGTTCTATTAAGCTATCTTCCTGTTTTTTAATTGTTTTTTCCTTTTGGTTTTCTGATTGGTTGATTTTTTTCTACCCTGTCCTCTAATTTACTGATTCAGTCCTAAGCTTTCTCTACTCTGCTGGTTAGCCCTTCCAATATGTTCTTAATTCCTGCTATGTCATTCTTCATTTCCACTTGGTTGGTTTTCAATGTTTCTATATCTTTATTCATGGTGCTGATGTCCTTACTCATGCTGTTGAGCTTCCTCAAGATCATGGCTCTGAACTTTTCCTCTGATAATTTGCTTAACTGCATTTCATTGATCTCATCTTTGATAGAGTTCTCTTGTTCTTTTACTAGGGATTTGTTTCTTTGTTTCACCATTTTGGCTCTCTCAGTGGGTTTTGGATACTGCCAAATTTTCCCTGTGGGTGTTGGTGTTCTGCTGTTTGTGGCTCCCTCTACTGGGTTTGGATGGACCTGGGTGGGCCCATGTTAAACACCACTGTCAAGGCTTACTTTCCTCAGTAGATTTGCAAGCCCAGGAAAGGTTCAGTTATCCTCTCGCTTTTTCCTGGAGGCTAATATTCTCAGCTACTCAGTGCCATGGAACGTAGCCATGGTGTTCTGCATAAGAGGATTTCCATAGGGTGGAATAGATGCTCATTATTAATGAGCTTCAATTTGCATTTCTTTGTCTCACCTGGGAGAGGCTGACTCTTGGGGTGGGGGACTGCTGCTTTTCCCCAGCGCTCTGGGAAAGAGCACACCGGCCACAGTCCTTTGTGGCTGCAACTCAGCAGAAACTCTGAGTGCCCTCTACATCCCAGGTGTCCCCACAGAGTTCAAGCCCAGTCTGCCCTCCGTCTGCCATAGCCCCCAGGTGAGAGACTGTGGGTATTTTAGTGCTCTGTCCTTGTTCTCTGTGCTGTGGAGCAGGCTTTTTCTTTATTCCCAAGGGTCTTGCTGACAGCTAAGACTGCTGCTGTCTGTGAGCTCCCAGCCCGCCACCCTCTCACGCCTCTGTAGATCCTACCAGTGTCCCTGGTTATATGGTCCTGTCCTGATGCTTTACTGTTGCTGTTTTTGAGGATTTGTCTTTATTTTAGTTGTAATTTCCGGTTGGTCCTGGGAAATCGTCTGTGTGGCTTCCATTCACTTCGCCTTCGTTTTCACATGCTCTATGCCTATCTTGTGCACAGCTAGGTAGCACAGGCCTCTCTGTTGCCCCCTCACCCTGCAGGTCCTGCGGGTAGCTGGATTGCACAGAGCCTTTGGGGACCCGGCTCTATGCCTATCTTATGTGCTGAGGGGTCACACAGGCCTCTCTGGTGCTTTAGCACCCCACAGCTCCCGTGGGTAAGTAGATTGCACAATCCCTGCTGGGTTGCACAGGCCTCTCTGGTGCCCCCGCACCCTGCAGGTCCCATGGGCAGGCAGCTGGATTGCAGCAGTCCCTCTATACCTCTAGCTTCCCACCACTCCTGTGCGCTACTGGTTTGCACGGGCCTCTCTGGTACCCCAGCACCCCGCAGGTCCCACTGGTGGGCAGCTGGATTGCACCAGTCGCTCTTGGGCTGTGGCTTCCCACCGCTCTTGTGAGCTGATGGACCTCACAGGGCTCTGTGGAGCCCCAGGTCCCGCAGCTGGTGGCTGGGGAGTGTTGCTGCCCAGTGGGGCTGAACTCCTGCTCAGCTTTTGCTGTAGTTTTTAGGGATGGGTCTCAGCTACTGGTCTGTGTTTCTGTTGCCTGGGGATGGATGTCTGCTCCCCAGCCTCTGTTGCTGGGGGTATATCTCCACTCTGATCAGGCTGCTACTGTGGGGGATGGTGCTGAGCTCCCAGCTGTCTGTGGCTTCTGCGACCAGCACCTTGGGAGCTCCACTACTGTGCACTGGTCTGTGTTGACACAGAGTGTCCACTGGTCCGATGGTGCCAGGTGTGCTGGTGGGCTCAGGCTGCTGGGCCTTAGCCACTACCACTGCCTCCTCTCAGGGAAGCCCCGTGATCTTCCAAAATGGTGGGACCTCCCTGCTGCGCATGGTGAAGTGCCTTGAAGAGCTGCTTACCGACGTAGCTGGCATTCCCGTCCACAGCACAGGAACCTTCTGCTCTGCATCTCTGCAGTGCTTGGGTTTGGTCATCCACCTTCACATCCATTCACACTCTCTCACATACTAGCTCACTCTCTCACATACTCACCCTCTCTCTGGTCCTGCCCACCGCCATCTTCCCATTTTAACTATTCTCAAATGTGTCTTTTCACCAAAAGATCATTAACGAAGGCTGAGATATTTACACAAAAGTTGTTTAGGTGGTTGAGCCAAGAGGAGATATGTCAAGAAAATCTTTTGGTCCATCACACAGTGGGATCCAGCCAGCAGAGGCTCCTCAGATGTTGTCTTGCCCTTTACAAGCACATATGCCTTCTATATCAATCCCATGCATTTGTATCTGGGATGACTTTTCTTGTCATTTGAATAAAAATGAGTAAGGCAGCCACTACCTGAATGTATACCTTTCTTTCTCTTAAAAATATTAGAATGGGCAGATTTGTTCATAAGGTCAGCAGACCTGATAAGGAATGGTTGAAGAGATTTTGGAATGTAGAAGCACTCAAGGAAAGCCTTCATATACTGTCAAGAGTTTGTTTCCTTTTCCACCTCTATCTCCTCCACAACAAAGTGGCAGGTGGGTCATGCCAGAGCCAAAAGGATAGAGAAATTCTGCTTCCCAGCAGAGAAGTGGGCCTCCATAGGTAATACCAAGGTGGCTCTAAGCCTGTGATAAGAGCTAAGGTCTTTCAGATGTCAGACTTGGAGAGATCTGATTCACCTTGCTCAGAAAGCCCAGCTCCTTAGTGTACTTACCACTCCTCCTGATGCCAGGGGATGCAAAATCAAACACAGACTCATCCTGTTTGTGTTTCCCCTGAGGACTAAGAATCCTGAGGTTGAAGTTCTTTTGTTCCCTTTCCTCTCCTTTCTCCCTTTCATCTTGTTTGTCCCTGATCTCAACAGGGGGGTTCAGAGAAGGGTTAGAAATCTGGTCCAAGAAATAAACACAAAAAGGATAAGACCCCTTTTAGTTTGTTTGCTCTGACTTTAAAAGCCAATATTTCCTTTATCCTGCCCCTTTGTTCTAAGTGAGACTTGAAAACAAAAAGCCATCTTTGCCTGGAGTAGCTGTTGCATAGGCTGGGAAGTTATAGGGGGACTCTTGCTGCTTTATGGAAAAAACAAAAACAAAAACAAAAAAACTGCCAAGTCCAGAGAACATTTCTGATCTCAAGGCTCTTTAAACTAGCCCTTGGTCAGAAGCATGTGGTTCCCCTTCCAACAAGATTTGTCTTTAAGTAGAAATCAGATGTTCATAGGGGCTATCAATATACAGGCTTTAGCTTGAATTATTGTGGTCTTGAAAAGTTTCTCTTTTCACTTCTTAGTGTTTTTCTTTTTATTGTTGTTAGGATTATTATTAGGTTCTATTATGACCCTCATGTGTCTTTTGCAGAGAGGGTCTAAGGGTACAGATATTTTTAAACAATCTCCCGAGTCATAAACTGGACATTTGTATCTCCTATGCAAGTTTCTGGAATGAACTCCACTGCTGTGGTGCTGCATTGGTAAAAGACAAGTTAGAGTGTGAATTTATATATTTGATCCTAGGGAGAAAATATGGAGCAGCTTATAAATTCCACGGGAAACAGTGGAAATAGTGAATGGAGCAGTAATTGGCAGCTGCGTTTATGAGGAATTTTCCAGTCTCCAAGTCTCCCTTGCTGGACTGGGAGAGCTCTGCTGAGGGAGATATCTTCCTAATTCCAAGACCTCAGAACTCTGCCCCTCAAACTTTAGTAACTGAAAATCTTCCTTTGAGATTTACCTGATATGGATACCCTAGCCATTGGGGTCACATCTGGGGCTGCTGTGCAGAAGCACTTTTGTGGTGACAAGAATATTTTGAGACATGTAGCAAGAATGTTTGGTATTTGAACCAGTTACCTAGTGACCTCTGTCATTTGAAACAAAAAGCTTTATATTGAACCTAGATTTAGCCACTCAGCTACCTGGATGTTAGGGATTCAGTTCATTCAATACTATTCTAGTCTACTCTAGTTTGTTCTCTCTCCCTCGCTCTATCTACCCCCTCTTTCAAGGGTCCCTCTTTGCTCTCATTTGTTAGTGGCAAAGAAACACAATACAAGGATGTAACTGGTGGGAAAAGATAGCTATTTTCAGATAAGCCAAGCATTTAATCCAGGCTGACATCTAACTGAAAACATTATTATTACTGTTGTTTAATCCCTCACGTAACCATGTAAAATGCTTTCTTATGAAAAAATCTGGCCCTACTCTGATTTACAAATGTCTGTCCAAAGTGTTTTCTGAAATCATTATCAAAAGTGGTAAACAGCTCTGGCCGGTGTGGCTCAGTTGGTTGGAGTGTAGTCCCGTGCACCGAAAAGTCTTGGGTTAGATTCCCAGTAAGGACACATACCCGGGTTGCAGGTTTGGTCCCCAGTCAGGACACATGCAGGAGGCAACTGATTGATGTTTTGCTCTCACATCAATGTTTCTCTCTCTCCATTTCCCTTCCTGTCTCTCTAAAATCAATAAAAGCATGTACTCAGGTAAGGATTTTAAAAAAGTGGTAAATAAAAGGGAGAGGAATTCAAGTATATCTCTATATCTAGCTTGCTCTATCTATCTATCTATCTATCTATCTATCTATCTATCTATCATCAAGACTTCTCTCTCTCCCCTTCTACCTCCCACCCCCATGAGGGGAGAAGAGAGGGAGGGAGACACAGAGGAAGGGAGAAAATTGTGTGTTTGTGTGTGTGTGTGTGTGACTGTGTGCTTTCTACACGTACATGGATGATTTCTGTTCTAGATACAGATGTGTACACAGCTACGGTCGTGTCATATAGTGGAGAAGGAATATGGACTTGGGAATCAGATATTACTTCACATACAAGCCCCAACTAGCTGTGTGACCTTGGGCAAGTTATTTAACCTGTCTGGGTCTTAATTTTCTCTGTAGTAGAATGGAGCTAATCATAATTACCACCTATTAATATCTAAACTTAATTTATGTGAAAAATAGTATTACACACACTAGAATAGCAAGAGAAATATGTTCCATCTGTTCCTAATCACTTTACTTAGTCAGTATTTGTAGTAGAGTCACCCTGAATATAGAAGTGAATTGAGTATTGAAAGATGATATATTCTAAGCATTTGAACCTTGAATTATTTCAAAGCAATAATTATGCATCATCTGTGGCATCATTTTTGTTTGTGACCACTCAGATCAGGGGCATTTTAATCACAGCTCTTACAAAGAGTTGCTTCATCCTTTTGTGTCTGTTTTACTCATCTGCTCATTAGATGTCAGTATTTATTGCAATTATTTGACCAACTACATCATTGTTATTTTATGTGGATTACATTGTTAAATGAACTAAAAGCCCAATTTTGAAATTCTCGGGAAAAGTAGTTTTGCAGATACAGAGCCTTCAGCTTCATGGGACTGATATTACTGAGAAAGTGAATTATTCGGGTTTGGCTGTTCTAGTAGTTAGATTACAGCGTGGTTCCCTACTCAGCCTGCAAACCACACTTTTGAAAAACATTTTAATTGTGAAATATACACAATGGAAAAGTACATAAAATATATGTATTCTCTTACCAAAATACTGTAACGAGGATACTCATGCAACCATTCTCAGTTCAAGAAATAAAAGTGTCAGAACCCCAAAAGCTGCCCATATGCCACTTCCAAATCACAATTCCCTCATCCTTCTCCTGAAACCACTGTTTTGACTGTTATCTCTTCTTTTTTTAAAAATAGTTTTACCACCCTGGCCGGTTTGGCTCAGCGGTTGGAGCGTCAGCCTGCGGACCAGAGAGTCCCGGGCACATAAAAAGTTTTACCACCATGTGTGCATCCCTAAACAGTGTAATTTAATTTTGCCTATTTTTCAAAAATCTTTATATAAATGGCATTATCCAGAATGTATCCTTTTGTTCTGGCTTCTTTCCCTCAGTATTAAGATTTATTCATGTTATTGCAGGTAGGTGAAATTTGTTCCTTTTTATTAGTGTACATAAAGTGTCCCTTGTATGAATCTATCAAAATTTATTAGTTCCATTATAGATGGATATTTGGGTAGTTTCTTGTTTGGAGCTATTATGAAGAACATTGCTATGATGGGTTTTTACGTATACTGTGCATGTAAGTCATAACTCATTTTCTATTGGGTTATTTCTCTTTTTCTTACTGACTTGTAGCAATTCTATATATGTTCTAGATACAAGCTCTTTGTTAGTCTTGTGTGCTGTAAGCACCCTCTCCTACTCTGTGGCTTGTCTTTTTGCTTTCTTAATGGCATCTTTTGATGAACTTACAAATTTTTAATTTTAATAAAGTAAAAATCACCAATCTTTTCATTTATAGTTAGTGGGGTTTTTGTGTCTTGTTTAAAAAAATATTTTTACCCTTGAGGTCACAGATATTCTGTTTATCTTCTAAAAGCTTTACTGTTGTCTCTCACACTTATTTTTACAGCCCACATGGAACTGATTTTTGTGTATGGTATGAGAGGTGCTTTAACTTCATTTCCCCTGTAGATCACCAGCTATCCCAAACAGCAATTATCGAGAATGCTATTTATGTACTGAAAATCCCCCTTCTGTTTTGAAATGCCACATTTGTCATCGATCAAGAATCTGTGTCTGGGGCTTGCTGGGCTTTCTGTCCTGTTCCACAGATCTGTGTCTTTGTGCTAGTCCTATACTGCTTTAATCACTGCACCTTTATAAGTTCTGATGTCTGGTAGAGCAAGTCCTCCCACATTTTTGCTCTTCAGAAGTGTCTCAGCTCTTCTTGGCCCTTTGCCTTGCCATATAAAGTATAGACATCAACTTGTCAAGTTCCACAAAAACAAATGAATGAGTGAAATAACCTGTTGGGATTTGTATTGGTGCTTATTTAGGTCTTCTTTACTTTCTTTCAATGACGTGTTTATAGTATATCCCAGTAGAAGTCTCAGATATACAACTCTTGTTAGATTTATTCTCGCGTACTTAATTTAAAAAAAATGTAATCCTCTATTTTTCCATTTATCTGAAGATAGAGTGGGAGAGAGAGACAGACAGACAGACAGACAGACAGACAGACATCGATGTGAGAGAGACACATCAACTGGTCGCCTCCCACTAGACCCAGACCAGGGTGGGGACTGAACCACAACCGAGGTATGTGCCCTTGACCAGAATCAAACCCCGCAACTCTGGTCCGCCAGTCGATGCTCTAACCACTGAGCAACGGGCCAGGGCATGGGTACTTGATTTTTAAAAGCAATTGTAAATGTCATCTTTAAAAAATTTAGTTTCTCATGTTTGTTGCTGATATACAGAACACAGTTGTGTATGTGTATCTATCTAGCATCCTTGCTAATTCTTTCAGTTCTAATAATCATTATGTAAATTGTTTTAGATTTTTCTATGTTCACCATTTGTAATGACATATTTAGTTTCTTTCTTCCCAATCCTCAAACTTTATTTATTTTTCTTCTTGCCTTAGTTAACTGCTTAAGACCTCCATCATAAAGAGCTTTTCTTTTTGAAAATTAATTTTACTTTTTGGCCAGTTTAATAACTAAAATGTATTATTTCTGTTAAGTTAGCTACTTTTAAAACAGGCTTCTGACGTTCAAAGAGTAGAAAAATGTGAATGTATGAAAAGTCTCCTACTTCAGACCTTCATTATCTTGTTAAAAAATATCAAATCTCTGCCCCTTCCTTTGCCCTGCTGAATAACAAACTTTATCTCATGGGGCTTTGCCATGTCTGTATTTTTAAAGCTCCACAAGTGACAGTGACAATTAGGTTTGGAGACTAATTCAGAAGATTTGCCTTTGCACAGATTAGTAGGGTTGTGTAATACAGTGATTCTCAACCCTGGTTGCAAATTAAAACCACCCAAGGAGCTTTAAAAATACCTGATGCCTGGCCCTTACCCTGAACCAAGGGATATGAATCACTACAGGTGTGGTGCCAGGCATCTGTAATTTTTTAAGGTCCCCCAGGTAATTCAGAGTGTGGGGAGGAGCAGGAGGGGGAGTTTACAAAGGGGCATGAGGAGATATTTGGGGGTTATGGGTATGTTCGCAGTCTTGATTGTGAAAATTATTTCATAGGTATGTTCAGATGTTACACTTATCAATTGTACACTTTAAGTATGTGCAGTTTATTGCATATCAATTATACATCAATAAAGCTGTTCAAAGAAAGAGCTCCCCAGGTGATTGTCATGCACAGCAATGATGGAGAATCATTCTAACAGAAAAGCACACCACTGAAGTGGAAATTGGATAGCTTTTCATCTGCCAATAGTTGGCTTGTACACATAGATAAGCTACTGAATCCCCTCTAGATCTCAGTTTTACTCTAGTTGGTGGGTTTAAATTTTCCTCAAGTGCTTTTCAGTTCTGATACTACTTTGATTCTTCTGCTCAGTCTGGCAGTGCTGGCCCGGCTGCTGATGCTCTTCCCAGCCCCAGCCACAGGTGAGGGCTGTGCAGCTGGCTGCCTCTTCCTCTCAACTAACACTCTTGTGAGGTCAAAATAATCTGGTCAGGGTCTTTCCCTACTTTCTATCCTCTTGGTGAGTGGGAGCACCACTTGTGAACCATCATTTTCAAACCATTGGTTCTGCTGCAGGTGAGCCTTTCTTTAAGAAAAGTAAATCCATGAATCTCTCAATGTACAGAATAGCTTTTAAAAAGACCCCCAGATTGCTTTGAAAATATCCAGCTCCTGCAAAACAATTAAAATAGCATTTAATTGAAGTGTATGTGTGCTTACATATATATGTATAATGTACATATGTATGTAAGTATGTATGTATTAGTAAGCACATTAACAATATTACTCTACCAGCCCTAGGAAATGATTCATCCATGTAAAAAGGCAGTTATATGTTTGTTACAGGTGTGATTTCAAAATCCTTCAGGGAATAAACATTGCTTAGGTAAAAAATAGAATCAAGGTTAGCAAAGAAGCCAAGTCTTTTTTCCATTGTAATGTGATATAAAGTACTTAAATGGGTAAACATATGAATGTGTGTGTGTGTTTATCTATGTGTTTACATATACTCAGGTGAATAGGTTGGCTAAATATTTTAGAATTATAATCTATTCAGACACTCTGGGTATTTATCTCTAGACAGTGAAAAAATCTGGATGCCCCAGAAGAGATTGACTAGAACTAATGTTACAAAATGATCTAGCTATGTCCTAAACTTTATTAAATGCATTATTTTACAATTCAGTTCAGAAATAAAAGCAAATGCCTTTCTGAAGTGCAACAACAGCACGAATTAAAAAAAAAAAAAAACTCTCCCCAACACACAGAATTTTTCAGATAATACTATAAAAGTTTAACATTCAGTAGCTCTGTCTTTAATTTTTGTTCTTATTGCAATTTTCTTCCATTTTGATTCCTAAATTTCAGATTATTCTATGAGCCAGTCACAACACCTTGTGGACACACATTTTGCTTAAAATGCCTTGAAAGGTGCCTAGATCACAATGCGAAGTGTCCCCTGTGCAAAGATGGTCTTTCACAGGTAAAACATTATTTCTTTTTTGGTTGGGTTAGCTTATTTGGAATTGGGTACTTAAGAGAATGTCCTATTGAATCCCAAACCACTGCACTGTGCTAGGGCAAAATACCCCCTCAGACCATCCATCTCTTTCTCCTGGCTTTTTTTCTTATTGTTGAAAGTATTACAGATGTCTCCCTTTTTTCCACATTGACTTCCTCCTTCCTGCTTCCATCTGCCTCCTGCCTTCCCCAGCCTAGTGTCCATGTTGATTGGTTGTGCATATACGCATATATGTTCTTTGGTTTATCTCTTCCCACTCCTCCCATCCCCCTTCCCTCTGAAGTTTGTCAGTCTGTTCCCTACATCCATGATTCTGGGTCTCTTTTGGTCGACAGCTTGTTTTGTTCATTATGTTCCATAGCTACCTCTCCTCTCTCCACAGAGTCCTTCAGAAAAACGAGGCAACATCTAGCTTTTTATGAACTGTTGGTAATGAAATAAATTTGTGTTGGAAACAAAAGTATTAAATTGATGATAAACATGGATCCTGGTTCTAATCCCATCATGGCACCTGATTCGCTGTGATGTTGGGTGAATCTTGTGTCCTCTTTGGGCTTGGATTAGACAAGCTCTGATGTCCCCTTATCATCAATGTTTATTTTGTGGTTTGAAGAGATCACTCCCAAGGCTGCAGACAGACCTTCAATGTGGTCCTTGTTCCATCCCTCAGAAGCCACTCTATTTATTAGCAGATCCATGGCTACTTGAAAAGCTCTGGGGCTTCCAGGCCCTCTGAAATGAATCACACAAATTGCCACCTTGGTTTTTCAAGTGGATCTGATGGAATTTTCTTAGCACAAAACACCCAGGAGTCCATCTTGTTTTCCCTCCCTCAGGGACTTATATGCCACATTTTACAATCATCCCTGAGGACAGGTTGGAAACACAAGATGATCTTGAGGTGCATGTAGGTCCAGAGAAGTCACATGTTGAGCTTTCCCAGCACCTTGAGGAGTGAAATAATCTTGGATAACCCTGAGGGTGTGTATTGGGTTGGGGAAAGGGTCAGTGTCTAGGTAAAGGGGTGGGATTTGCTGGCCTGATTATAGATGAGAAGCCCATGGTCCTTATACTTAAAATAATACATTTGTGTTATGGTAACATTGCAACATTCAGATAAACAGAAAAAACAAAAGTCTACCATTATGCTCATCACCTGGAGAAAAACACCATGAACAGTTTAGTATGTGCCTTTCCTGGGTTTTTGTTTGAGCGTCAGCAGAGGAGTCATTTTCTTGGATTGGCTACCTCCTGAGTCACTGATTTTCCCCAAGACTGGGAGTGGGTAAAGCAGTTGGTTCTTCTGCAGCCACGCAATGGCAGTGGCTGATAAGGCATCATGGAGGCAGATGCTGTGGGGTCCCAGACTTAGGGGCTAGAAGATACTTTCATCTGTCTCTTTGTTTACACACAGGGTCACATTTACACCATTTCCCAGAGAGATTAATATCTTATTCCAATGATATTCACTGTAGAATAGACAGTCATAGCCCATACTGGGAAAGAAAAAAAATTGCCTGAAGCTTGCAATTTTATACTCAGGAGCTCTCCACTTCTGCGCCCATGTGGGTAGCTTCCATAGTAAGCAATTCTCTATAGATGCTTTATTGCCTGGTCCACACAATTCGATGCTCCTACTTACAGATGCCTGGATATGCATGGGGTAGGGGTGTTTGGGAGGAGAGTAATAGTGCAGTTGAACCTGAGTTCAGTTCTAAAATCATGGTTTATAACATAATGTCAGTGATAACTAAATGATATATTTTAAAAAACAAACAAAATCACCAGTATTTAGCTGTTTTTTTTGTTTGTTTGTTTGTTTGTTTGTTTTTAAGATAGAGAAGAAAAAAATATTTAGGCTTGAAATATCCAGAAATCAAGCTTTGGGATGGGATGGGGGTGGGGCCTGGCAGGAAAGGATTAATGATTGAAAATTGCTTTTTAGTTTCCTGAACCTTTTGACCACGAACATTCAGAATGTCTCAGTTAGAGACCGTTTCTGTGAGCTTGTAAACACAATCATCAGTAAAGGGAAAGGGAAAGGGAAAGATTCTTCCCCTTTTTTGACAACAACATGATCTCAATTTTAGTGTTTTAGAAAAACAGTGAAATTTTAAAAACATAAATGAAGGTCTTTTCCCCTTGTTAGAATATTTTTCTAATTATAACAATAATCAATTGCATGTGTTTTTGAATTTTGACTGAATTTATTGGGGTGACATTGGTTAATAAAATTATGTAGGTTTCGATATACAATTCTATAATATATCATCTGTATATTGTAGTGTGTGTTCACCACCCCATGTCAAGTCTTCTTTCATCACCGTTTATCCCCTGTTCTACCTCCACCCACAATCACCTTTCTCTCTGATAATCACCATACTGTTGTCTGTTTTGTTTTGGTTTTGGTTTTGGTTTTTAAAGAAAACAAAACACTCTATCACCCAGAGAATACATACATTATGATAGTATCAGCTGCTCATGCGTGGGGCCAAATTACTCCAATGTGTGGGTCATTTGATTATTCTACCGATTGCATCAGAAGTGCTTTGTGTTTTTATGATGACCACATAATATCTAATTGCCTCGTTTCTCATATAGTGCTTGGCATCAAGAAAATACAGCAAAAATGTCATAATGGAAGAGCTAATAGCTAAATTCCTTCCAGAAGAACTCAAGGAACGAAGGAGGCTTTATGAAGAGGAAATGGAAGAACTTTCTAAGTATGTATATACATGTTTCTATTTTCAGTTTCACTCATACCAGCTCATAGAGCTGAATGTTCACATTTCTTCCTAACTCCTCATTCAGTGATATCATGTCGGTAACTTGAAATTGGCCATGATGAGAGTATTTACACCACGGAAATTGACAAATGCTATAAACTAGGGATTTTTCCCCTCAGAAAGGCAGTTGTTCAACATTTACCAGCACACTGCTGAAGAAGCATGAGCCAAACCACTGACCAAATCAGATCTTGGCACCAGCAATGGTATCACTGACAGGAGTAAGATGGAGTAGCTTAAGTGTCCAGAAGACTTTTAAAATACATAAGGAGGTGCTCTGGGGTTAAGAATTTTGGTGTCAGCTGGACTTGGGCTTGTGATCCAGTTCTGCCACAAAGTGAATGTACTTCGTGACCCTAGGTAAGTCACTTCACCTCTCTTGGCCTTAGTTTCCTCATCTGAAGTTTGGGGATAATAGTTCTTACCTCCTGGACTTGTTATGAAGATCAAATGAGCTGGTGGCTAATAAGCACTTAATAGATGGTAATAGTAAGAATGCTGCTTTCTCTGCCATGCACAGGTGTTGTGAGAGGTGAAAGGTAGGGATGGGGATGCAAGTGGGGCTCCAAGCTCTCTGCCTGGTGGAAGAACAGCTCACTTAGTGGACAGAACGGGAGGCAGTCACTAATTTCTGCCTCTCGTACTGCTGCATTTCCATCTCAACCCCAGTGGAATCCTTGCAGCATTCTGGGGGCAAGGTTCCCAATGGCAAAAGCTGTTCAGGTTTTATGCCTATCCTGTAGAGAATCATTTCTAAACTGCCACCAGCTTGTCTGAATGTCCCTCGCACTTTGAACAACATGTTTTCCTGGGAAGCTAAAAATGAAATCCTTTTTACCTCATTGACTTATATTAGATCTACTCAGGGCATCTTTATCTTTATTTCTGATTCTTAAGTTGGTCTTGAATCTCTCTGAGCCCTTCTTAAATATTATTTAATGTCTTGGTAACATTAAATATTGGAATATAGCAGAGGGATTTCTATTTAAAGGCATCCTAACCTTAATCCTTTTGAAATTTGGGCAAATGGTCTTATATCTATTGGCAGGTTCCGCTGTTCCTGTATTGGATTTACTAGACAAGTATGAGAACAGGGATCCAGGAGGAGCTGGCCCAGTTGGTGGTACCCACTCAAGCTGTGTGTCTGAATCTTTGAGGGTACTTGTTGAAAGGCAGACTCCTGGGTTCCTGATTCCATAGCTAGTTCACCAGGGTCTCTGAGGTGCTGCATCCTGGATGTCTGAATTTAAGGGCCCCCAGTGATTCTGATGCACAGGTATATTTGAGCGTCACTAGGGTAAATTACTCTCACCTCTCCATTGCTCCCTCCTCCTCCCAGCTGGACCAGCTATGCAGATCTTCTAGGGGCTCTGCAAATTTGAGGTGCTCATGGTGACTCTGCAGAGAATTTCCTGCCACTCCACTGGAGATCTGGGTCCACTTATACCGCCAGTACCCTTCCCCATACTGCCAGCAAGGCACCTGAAGAGATTGAGTGGAGAGCATGAAAGAAAGAAAAGAAAAATGAAGTATAACTGGCACCTACCATGATAATGTACTAGAGAACTTTAGCCAAATTAGATTGTGTAGAATGTCAGTTTGCATCTCTGAGACCTTAGGCTAGCCCAATCATGGGACTCACTCCACAGCAACAATTGCATTTTAGTATTTTTAATTAGCCATCAAAACTTGATGTCTCCTTGCCTTCCTGTGGGGGGACTGCATGATAACACATTTGACCAACCTTTCTGTGTTGTGCTCCATTGCATTGAGAACCATGTCATTTACTCTTCCTGACAGCTTAAATAAGAATGTGCCTATTTTCGTGTGTACTATGGCCTATCCCACCGTTCCTTGTCCCCTGCACATATTTGAGCCTTGTTACCGTCTGATGATTCGTAGATGCATTGAGACAGGCACAAGACAGTTTGGCATGTGCCTTGGAGATCCAGTCAAAGGGTAAGTGAGGAGCTTTTGAAGTCAAGGAAGGTGGGTGGAGAAGGTTTTTGTTTTACCTTAGGGCTCTCCCAGGAGATTGGGAGGTACAGCTCATGAGATTTAGCCAGGTCATGACCAGAAGCATTTGTAAGGATCAGGGTCCCTCTAGACCTTAGTTTAGCATGCAAGAGGCCACCTATTTAAAGGATCCTCATAATTATTCTTTTGTTAAATGGATGGTATATACTATAAAACTTTTTTTGAGTGTAGGCTCTGGAGTCAAAATGCCTGAGTTCATATTCCGGCTTCATCCTTGGAACAAGTTTGACTTTGGGCAAGTTATTTATAAAATGGGTACAGTAAGAATGCCTACATCATTGGGTTCGTTGGGAGGATTGGTGAGTTCATAATGCACACAAAGCACTGAGCACAGTATCTAGCACATAGTATGTGCTCAATAAATTGTAGCAGTTATACTAATACATTGAGTTTTGTTTTGTTTTTTCACACAGGTACTGCCTGTTCTATAGCTGTAGCTGTAGATCTTGGGACAGGTGAATAGGCAGAAGGCCCTCGAGGCACGGACGGGTGTTATAGAAATGGCTTGTCAAGGCCAGGGAAACATCTCATGAAGATTTCAATTTCTTGACTTTATGTCCAATAAACAGGTTTGCAGAATATGGCTGCATCCTAGAGATCAGAAATGTTCAGTTCTTTGCCGATGGCCGCTCAGTGGTTGACAGCATAGGCAAGAGGCGCTTCAGGGTCCTCCATCAGGGCCAGCGGGATGGTTACAACACAGCTGATATTGAATACATTGAAGACCAAAAGGTAAGGGTGGTTAGTGCCAATAATCCCAAAGCAAGGTTATTCCTGTGGCTTGGCAGATGGAGATGGTTGAAAAAAGATTTCTCAGCACCATTGGGGGCATTGGGATTTCTCATCAAATTCGTGCAGAAACACTGAATGCTGCCTGATTGTTATTTGGGTTGTAGAATGGCAGTGAGAGCACACCCTGTCCTGCTTAGTTGCTGAATTATATTCATGAATAATAAATGCCAAGCCAGACCAACCCTCGGGCCCATTTAGCTGGGAGTTAGATCTCTGCCAGGGGTACCAAGGGATAGATCTGGAGCAGGGTTTACATGCGTATTGTTTTTATCAATTTATTTATATTTTAAAACTTTTTCTTTTGCGATAATTGGAGATTCACACATGCATTTGTATTTTTAAATGGGCAACCTGGCTAAAAGCCCTTGCCAGTAATGTATTACCCCATAATGCAGAAAGATGGCATGTCTGGTTAATCTTTGTTTTCTGGACTAATGGGCAGAAGAGGAGGTAAATAATCCCTTGTTCACTTATATTTATGTTCACTACATAGAACACTATTAATAAGTATTTGATCAGCAAAAAATGTGTTCAACTTGGAAGATAGAGTTATAAAACGAGATACAGCCTAGCTGGTGTAGCTCAGTGGATTGAGCATCATCCCATGGACTGAGAGGTCCTGGTTCGATTCCCAGTCAGGGCACATGCCCGGGTTGCAGGCTCTGTCCCCAGTAGGGGGCATGCAGGAAGCAGCTGATCAATGTTTCTCTCTCATAGTAATGTTTCTATCTCTCTCTCTCCCTTCCTTTTTCTCTGACAAATCAATAAAACCGCATTTAACAAATAAAATGAGACACAGACACATTCATGTCTCTCTTCCTAGTGAGCAATGACAAAGCAGATGTAAAAAATGAAAAGGAGAGATGTAGAAACCAGCATAACCTAGTTTAAGAGCATGCCTCCACTCCGGGTAGTTTGCATTTCTTGTTTTCTATATGTGTTGCTGTTTCAGCCAATTTACCCAGCTCAATCTCCTTCTTCCACCCTCAGCAGTGTTTACCCATAGCCCATCATCTGGCTGAGGAGCCTTTCACATACTACACAAGAGAAAGCTGGGTGGGTGAGCTTTCCCATAGGGGGACAGGATGGATGCTCAAAGAGAATCAGGTACCAACAGTGGCTCTGAGAGTGATGGAGAAGGTACAAAATGTTTCACCTCCACTTTGATACTTTCAGGTTCAAGGAGAAGATTGTGCTGAGCTCATGGGATTACATAACTGTGTCTATGAACAAGCGTCATCATGGTTTCATTCACTCAAATCATCTCTGAAGAATAGGATACTCAATCACTTTGGTCCAATGCCAGAGAAAGATGTGGATCCCCAGGTATATAAAGTTTGTCTTTGTAATCGGTTGCCCCAGCAGATAAGAGATCGTAGGGTTTGTGATTAGATGGATGTGTGGTCATCTAGTAAATCAAATGCAGAGAGCAAGATGGATCTAATCTGGTATTGTGTTGCTGGGCAGTGGACGTTAGGAGTAAGACCAAAAGGATCCCGGGTCAGAATTGGAGGAGCTAAAGTACAGTAGTGGGAACTTGGATCCAAGACAGATTTTGAGAGATGTCAGGTGAGAGATGGAAATGCAGACACCATCAATCGGAAAACCTTGAGTATGAGTCTAGAGTCACACCATGGTAGTATGTTAGGGTGACAATATTCCCACAAAAGCCAGGCTTAAGAGAAGGGTATCCTGGGAGCTGATACCAAAGGCTGCTACTTCCAGGAAGTTGCATAACTGTCTCTCCCATTGCTTCGGGAGCTGTGAAATAGGGTCAGCTACCTTAAAGGATTTCAACTGCAAAACCACAGAAATGTTTTTTTTTAATATGTTATTTTTTATTGGTATTTTTTTAAGAGAGAAAAAGAAACATCAATGTGGGAGAGAAACATCTATCAGCTGCCTCCTGCATGCCCCCTACTAAGGATCGAGCCCGCAACCTGGGCATGTGCCCTGACCAGGAATTGAACCTGGGCCTCTAGGTCCATGAGACGACACTCAATCTACTGAGCCACACTGGCCAGGCAAACCACGGAAAGTTTTCATGTCTGGGTCCCTCCATGCTTAGTCCTGCTGGTCTAGACCCTTGTCATTTTCCTCATCAGGGGTGAGCAGGACCTGAGAAAACTAATTCAATAGTTACATTTACTGTTGGCTGAGTTATACTAGAAAGCAGTTCACTGGATTCTACTGGGTCAATCTATTTCCTAGGGGGAAAGATCCCTTCAAGAGATAAAGCTGCAGATCAGAACCTCTCAAGGAAAGTAGAGATAGTTAGATTTCATCAAGCTTTGCTTGCCTGGTATAAATCAGAAAACACTTTCTTTCTAGGACAAGACTGGAGATATCCTAGCCAAAAATCTCCCCACAATTACCTTTCCTACATTCTGAGCTGGCTCTCCTACATCATCACCTCCAGAACTTTCTGGATTTTTTACTTACACTCATTCCTGACTCTGTCACAATAGTAAAATAGAGTATGTATGTTCTGACTTCCCTGCCAAAAGACTAGTCCTGCTTACCTCTCTAGCTGTGTGACCCTGGGTAAGTCTCTTCTCTTCTCTTCACTTTTCTCCCATCTCTGAATTGAGACAGGTAGATGAAGAGATCTCTAAAGTCTCCTCTTCCTCTTGCATTTTGAGACTTTAAAACACCAGTCTGTTCCTACGCACTGAAATGTTTTGCTCTCTCCAGACCACAATGGTGGCTCCCTTCCCTCTGCAAAAGCATCATGAATGTTGAAGGGAGAAAGGCCAGTTAGTTCTTCCCAATAACACAGCTCCTGGCTCTGGGCCACTATGACTCAGGACTACAGCAGAGCTCTGAGCAAGCTCATGATCAAGCTCAGTGTTCCCCTTCACCTTCTGGAAAGCATCTCCCCCAGTCAGGCAGAAGATAGTGATCAACAATGATAATAGCATCTTCCACAAGAAAAAATACAGATTCCACAGAGTGATTCATAAGGGCTCAGTGACAGAAAGCCAGAACATGGGGTTTTGTTTCCTTTCCTTTATTATTAGAACTGTTATCATGTTGCTTTGGCAGCAGCAACACTAGCAAACAAACAAAAAGCCAACATTCATCCAGTTTGATTCAGTCAATGCTGTAGCCCCAGTGGTCCCATTAATAAGAATGTTCTGAGCTTTGGGAGAAGACTTCTTAGAAACAGCCACAGATATTAACATCTGCTTAAATATCTTCATTAATTATCCTAGGAAAGAAAGTTCAGAATAATTCAATGTAATATTCAAAACTGGTAATAGGAGGGAGAGCATTTGACAGACTGCAGCAAGGGACAAAAATGAATCCAAGTGAACTTGGAGGCACAGAGAAGCCAAGAGGGCAGTGTGGTTTGGGGCAGATTTATGTGAACCAATTTGGAGGCGAATAATCCCATGTGTAAGTGATTTGACCAGAATGTGGTTCTCTAAAGTCCTGAAACTAACCTTCAGAAAATTGGGGGCAGAAAGCTCATTTCTGGATTACTAGGAAATAAGTCACCAATGTTTAAAATGTGTGCCTGGGCAGCTGTTGACAAACAGCATTGTGGTGTAGGGTTTGTGTGGGATGAGAAAGCTTTTTAGCGAAAGGAACTTGGAGACTGAATACATTTCTTAAGTGAATGTGTTTTCTAATTGGAATTTTTGCAAAGTGGGATTGCTGGGCTTTGGGGCTGTGAATAATAGGCTTGGTTTCAGGGGAGAAACTAGCAGGGGCTCTATATAGTGATATAGCATATGTGGACTATAGTGCTTTCAGCCAGAAACAGGGAAATGAAGGGAGTTAAGAGACATGCAAAGCCTAAGGGGTCATGGGAATTGAAGGCCCGCAAGTAGTATGCATCCCTCCGAAGGACCTTAAATAGAATCTTAGAAGTGGAAGAGACTGCGTAGTAGATATTCCAGCTCATAAAATCACCCTGGCTAGGAAGTATAGTGAATCTGTTACTATATTGATTTGCTTCCTTTAATGACTACCAAAAATAACTAGCTTAAACAAGGTAGCAGGCATGTATGTCCTAGAGGACTAATATGTTACGTGAGATTGTTCAGAGATCCAGGTTTTTTCCTCACAAAGCTCTACCATCCTTTGAATATTGATCTCCTGATCACTATATCCATGTTTTAGGTAAGGGAAAGGAAGAGAAAGAGGAAGATGAAGAACATGTGCCCCTTTCCCAGGTCATGACCCAGAAGTCACACATATCACTTCCCTTTATATCTTTGTGTCATGGCCTCACCTAGCTGCAAGGGAAGCTGAGAAATGTCTCATTTTTCTGGGTGGCTATACACCCAGCTAAGATGCGGGGAAATAGATACAGGGGCAATGATCAGTCTCTGCCACAAACAGAAGCAGTTTTACCTGGGATATTTACCTTGCTACTTTGGAACCTCCACACTGATATCACCTCTATGGGAATAGGATGAACCCATTTTGTTTCTCTGTTGCAGATTAACCCAAATGGGCCAGCCTGGTGCTGGTGGACATTAGCAGTTCTTCCATTGGAAAGCCGAGCTCAGCTCCCATTCCTAGCAATGAGGTCCTTAAAGGATAGACTGAACGGTATTCGGCGTGTCCTGGCCTTTATATCTCGAAACCAAAACTAGTGAGAATGGATTGATGAAGAGGAACTTTCACTCTCTCCATCGCCTAGGGGAGTCATCTTGTAAATATATCTAATTGCAATAACATCTTAACAGTAGGAAGTGTCAAACAGAGGCATTACCCTGCTGTTGATTACAGAGAGAAACTGGGTAGAAAGACAAAAGAATGTGACCTGTTAAAAACTTTCTATGTTAAACTACTTCTTGACATGCTGCACAAGTACAAGCACAGCAGAGGTGTTCAAGAGCCCAGAAAGAAATTGCTTTTGACATAAAATTTTCTGAAAGTTTAAAGTGATTTTGCTTTAATTCTTTTTCTTTCATCGGTGAATGACTGTGTGATTGAAATGTGAAGCAAAGATACTAATAATGTTGCTGCATTGTTTCACTGACTTGAGATTCTATTCCAAATACTTCAGATTTTTATAAAGCATTGTGTAAAATAATATTTATACTCCTTTCTGTTTTAATAATTTATTTTTTGCAATGCTGTGTCCTTTTATCTACATGTATGTTTGTAACTATTTATGTGTACATTACTGAATTCAGTTGCTTTATTTATTGATGTAGTTAACCATGTAACCAGAGGGAAGTAACAGTAGTAGAAATGTGCCATTTTTGCTTTAATAATTTTTTACTACGTTTGATCCCAGTTGAACTATTTTTGTATCTATCCAATTGGATGCTTAAAGGAAGTTCAGAATCATGCTAAGATCATGTATTTTCACAGATTCCCCCCCCCTTTTTCAGTTTGAATTCAATAATATAAAATATTTAAGGGATTTGGCATAGATTGTGGAATAAGCCAAGATAAAGTAAAATAATCCATTTTCTATGTGTTATACATAGCAAAGCTGAAGGAATTATTTTTCTGGAATGAAGCAATGAATCAGAGGAATGCCCTTTATTACAGGCATTTTTCTCAGCAACCTAATTCTAAACGTTTGCAATTTTTCCCCAGTTCAGTTAGGAATGGGATTTTTAGGCAACATAATATTTAACCCTTCAGAGGCAATGGTTTTCAGTTTGGCACATCACAGCTAGGCCCAACTATCCTTAATACCCCACTTCTTCTCAGTGTTCTGAGGATCACAGCCTGGCCAGCATGTGTGGAAACACTTGATGAAGGACTATGCATTATGAAAAGTGTCAAGAAGCTGGTAGAAAAGGTAGCATGATTTTTAAAAAAACAGTTCAAACTATCATTTGGGATTTCAAATCTTTTTAAAGGAACCAGAAAGTTAATCTATCATTTTATCTAATCACCTCCTTTCCTCCTAATTACAGTGAGCCAAAAATTTCAACATAGGGAAAGAATGCTGGGTAAGGAGGTAAGAGTGAGCCCTGGTTTAGCTTGCTTAGAGTTAGTGTGATTCTTTTAGTGCCAGGCAAACCTAAAAAATAGTGTGAGTATGTGAGTGTTATAATGACAGAGTGAAAAGATGAGGGCAGGGAAGAAGTGAATCATGTCATTTGTACCTTTATGCAAGTGACCCCCACCTCCCATGATTCTGGACAGTAGCAGGGCATTATTTACTTGAGGCCTCTCCACTCTCTTAAGGTGAGAGGTTAATGCCTTGAGTAATCACTCTGACTTCTTCCATCACCACCTGTGGCCAGAAACAGAAAAGGCAGAATGAGATGATCTGTACTTTCTTAATGGACTCTATGTTGTCAGAGCATCATGTTATCAGGTTTGATGTTTGGAGCCAGGCTGGGCAGTAAAGAATGGAAGGATAGGCGTGGTTACTGCCCAAGCAAACTGGACAAGACGAGGAGCATTAAATTACAGTTTCCCCATCTGACTTGGTGTACAATCATGTGGTCATAACACAGTCCTAGTATAATAGTTTTCTATTAACGACCCCAGAAAGGGCCATAAGCATCTCCACTTGCTAGATGTATTACTTTTGTGATTTAACTTTCTTCTGAGCCCCAGTTTCCCGATCTGGCAAATAGTAATGTTAAATACCGCATATAGGATTGTTATAAACATTGAATGAGATAATATATGTAAACCACTTAGCCTAATGCCTAGCATATAGGAGATAGTCAACAAATAATATCTGTGATTAGATTATTTGTTATAAAATTTTATCAGGGGCCTATATTTGTATAAAATGCTGCCTTTACAAACAATATCTATTTTTCACTCCTTTAAACTCAGTTGGGGGAATCCACACCACTGGGTTTCTTCGGGCCATAATTTGATGCTTTACAAATAATTCCTTTTGGAGTCAAGTCTGTTTGGGAAAGTGAAAAGACTGGAAAACAAATGAGGGTCAGAGATATGTGTCAGCAAATTTTTCTTATTTAAGTAGGGCTAAAAAGTAGTATTGTTTGGAGGTCAAGAATTACTGATAAAATGGAAGCCTTGAATTCTAGCTCTGTTAGAATAACCAACTCATCACTCCCTGTTCTCCAAAATGTATTGAAAATCTTGGCCATGCCAGGGTGAGGGAATTTTATAATCTATGACTTCTGTGTTTAGTTCATGGTATTTCTTTATGCTGCCCCAACACAAATGTATTGTGAACCTACTATGTACCAGGTGCTGCGCCAGGTGATTTCATATATACAATGAGCCTGTTAAATCATTTTATTTCTCACATTCGCCCTGTGAAATCACTTATCATCCCTATATTATTGAATGAAAAAGCTGAGACTCTGCAATGTTAAATACTTTGCCTAAGTAACACAGTCATCCAGTAAGTAGCCAAGCTTGTTTTTTATTTTTAACATTTTAAATAGAGTTTGTGTTATACATAATTTTATTAAACAGGCATGCCAATAAACTCAAAAGCACCCCAGAAACTCACAGTGGGAAGTTTAAGTAAAATTAAAATTAAATTTTAATTAAAACTAAATTACCCAACACATCTCTACTTAATCTAGGTAGAAAGGGAAGTTTGATTTTTTAAAAATAAAATTCCACATCATAGAATGCTTTATGTTAATACTTAACTCCAGCAAATGTCGATCTTGGCAAGGCAGAATTGCACTTTGCTCTCAGTAGCCTAGATACACCTTTGGGTGGTTTTACAGCAAGTTTTTGTTTCGGCAGTGGTGGGAGGCAGCATGCAAGGCTCAGCCTTGGCTTTCTTTGGGATGTTCTTGAATGGGGTAAGCAGACATGATTATTTCACCTCATATGAATTGATTTTGCAGCAAAGCTTAGGAATGAAGAGTGTACAGATAAAGACATAAAGTTAAATCTAGGCCAGAAGAACAAGGCTTCCTGGTTGACAGTGCCATTTATTTGGTTAGTTTTCCTGTCTATTGGGACCCAGTCTTTTTCTAGTGGATTATTTTCTGTGTGTGTGTTTGTGTACGTGCGTGTGTATATATATATAGTACCAAGCAGACATTATGCTTTTCTGCTTTGTACTGTACTACTGCTGCTAGCTAACAATCAGCAAAATGTAGAAAACAGAAAATAATAAAACTAATTTTCTGTAGACAACTTGGAGAAAAGTGTGCTTGCCCCGTCATAGGGGGGGCAGGAAACTAACTATTTCAACAATTTTCCTTTTCTAAAGTCTGACTGCTTCTAGACCCATGGGGCTAGTCGAATCACGGTGCCTGTGGCACTTCTAGCTCTGCCTGTGAAGCTTGCCTAGGCTCAGCTAATCCCCTGTGACTGGCCATTGGAGCAGTGGAGCTCCTGAGGCTGGTTCACAGCACCTAGAGGTCTCTTACTGTGAACAGATTGCATACTGTTGATGGACTGGAATCCAATGGGGACTGTGTTCCCCCATGCTGACTCCATTTCCAAGATGGAGCTTTATTCAGGGACTCATTCCTTGAGTTTCCAACTTGACCGTGCATCCATTTTTGTTTACCAAGGCAGAATCATAGCAGAGGTGTGTAATAAAGATGCAAATGGAAAGCAGCCAAAATAAGCCCATTCTTGAGTTTGTGGATTGAGGTTCTGATTTATCATCAAAGACAGTTCTGAAAAGCAGCCGGCTGCATGGGCTACAATTTGTGGCCCTGGGTGCAGAGAGGAAGAAGGAAAAGGAGCCATGTAAAATGTGGGCATTCAATTCCTCCTAGAATGATAGCTCCCACTGTTCAACTATTTAATCATCTGGGTTATGCACACCCAGAGGTGAAATGAAGACATTTTTACTACCAAATGGGTATTTGCAAATGCACTAAGTTAACCTTGAGAGAGAAGTGCCTGTAATCTCTATTCCTGGTGTAATTTCAAAGGTTTGCTTCATGACTTTGTAGCCTTTAAAAAATTTGTCACAGCAAATGTGATAAACAGAAGTTTACAAAGCAACACTGTAGCTTATACATCATTTTTAAAGTTTTTTAAAAATGCATCTCTTGTCAAAGCAACAACAAAATAAAAGGAGAGCAAATAAACAACAAAATAAAAGGAGAGCAAAATAGGTCAATGTGGTATCATAGACTTATCTTAGATAAACTAGTCCCATCATTTTATGCAGTTTTTGGTAAAGCCAGGAATAAAATACCAAGCAAGCCATTTAAACAGTGCTAAATCTGTCTGTTTGCTATTCCAGTTGTTGGTTGAGCAGCCATTTTATTCTCATACTGTAATGAACTGAAAGGGGAAATAAGATAATGCTTTTTTCCCCACCATATCGCAATTCAGCTACCTCTATATGCTTAATTTCTCTTTAGGATTTTCTTTCCTGCAAATCTGTACAAAGAAATATTTCAGCTCATCTATGTTATAATAACAATGTGATATAGATGATCTCCATGAAAACTGTCTGTTCATTAAAAAAAAAAAAAATGTTTTCTATTGTCTCACTTTGTATCTAACCCACCTCCACCTATACTTTAGGGCAAAAATTACCCAAATACTTTCATTTTGTTGGAAGCCAAATAGAAAGGAAAGCTATTGGAACATCTCTTTTGTTCATGTTCCTATTGGTTGTAATACCTTTGCCCAGATCTTTCAAGGAAATAGACCTGCACTCAGATAGCAAGCTCTTATGCATGTGACAGTGAGGAAGGTGTGAAGTGATTAATGTGACATGTGTTCTGAAAACCTGGCCATAAATTGTTTTAAAAAATGTATCAGAAAAGCTTGTGTTTAAAGAATTATTTTGAAACACATCACCAATAATCTACCCCCAATAAATCCATTCATATATTGGGTTTGTTTAAAGCAGAGCACACTACCTACTTTGTTTTCTTTGGCATTATAAAGTGTTCATGAAAGCAAATTTACATGTTTTTATTTCAATTAAACAGATTCTCAACAATAGGCTAAAGCTAAGGCCTAAAGTGTGAGCCTTTTGACAGGAAAATGGGTAACATTGACTGGGACAGTGAACAATATTGACCAAGCGGACTCTAGCAAGCAAGCTTTAGCAACAACTCATCATAATTACAGGACCCATTTTATTCTTGTGCCACTGATGACTTCATACAAATTCTATTTTTCCACTGAAGAGAAAAATGACATGGCAGTGGGACAATTACAAAAATGAAATGATGGAAAATTTCACTAGGCCTAGCCCTTGTTCTTTGTAACAGGATCTTTTGGCTAATTGAGAAAAATCAGAACTCCTGCCCAACGAGACCCCAGAGGGAACGCTTGGCTCTGTTGGATGTTGCCCTTCTGTGCCCAGTCTGCCACACTCCAGCTCTCATGAGATAGAGTACACTCTGGTCAAAGGCACAGTCTTCCCTCCAAGGCAGTCCATCTGCTCAGAATGCTGGCAAAATTCTGTCTGGAGAACTAGACTAGATCATCTAAAAACAAGGTCTTGTTTGAAGTTCTCCCATAGGCCTTGAGCAAAGCCAAAGTCAACACTTTCTGTTTCCTCTCCTCTGGGATCCGCCCTGGCAAATTTTAATCCTCCAGGGCCAAAGAAGCCTTCTAGAAGGAACTCCCAGTCTCACAATGAGAAAGGAGCAAGAGAAGGGAAGGGAAAATGCTTTTGGCACACAGGCTTCCAGATATTTAAACTTTGCCTTTCACTCGTATGTTTTATTTCTTCACTCCCAGGAGGGGCTGGGGTGGGATGGGAAGGAGCTGGTGGCAATACTCCCCAGTATTGGCATCTTCCAGGTAATGCAAACACTTCCAGCCCAAGATATCCCCTGGTCAAGGCAGAAAGTACAGGAGCCCTGATTCTAGGTCTCTGAGCCTATATCCCCTACCCTTTCCAGTTTTCTGTTACTCTTTTTCCCATTTCAAGCTATGCCCATGTTGACTGGCCCTCCTTGTTTACTGTCCACTTATACACATGGATTACTAAATGTCATTGTTGCATTAGAAAGCCCTGAAACCCTTTTCTCTACTTGCTGAAGTGCTTCCTTCTAAACCTGCCTGCAGAACACTGCCTACCTTCCAGTAAGTCAATAGCAACAATTTTTGGATGCCACAAGTGCAACAAAATTAAGTCTCGAAATGGCCCACTTAACCTAAGTTCAGTTTTGCTCTAAAAATCTTGCTTCTCTTGGATTGTAGAGGTGCATTATGGGAATATTCAACACGGTCATGGGAACAGGGGAGATCATTGCCCCTCTGGTCCATCAAGATGCCCATTTGCCACTCCTAGCATACAACTGCATTATAAGGACCACATGCTCCTCCTACAAGCCCAAATGAGCACTTTCATCAGAGGACCAGTAGTTAGGGTTGTGGGAACATTATGTCCACAAATGGAGTTAAGCTCTTCCATTTGGGCAGTCTACAGCAGCAGTTCTCAACCTGTGGGTCGCAACCCCTTTGGGGGTCGAACGACCCTTTCACAGGGGTTGCCTAAGACCATCGGAAAACACATTTCTGATGGCGATTCATAACAGTAGCAAAATTACAGTTATGCAGTATCAACGAAAATAATTTTATGGTTGAGGGTCACCACAACATGAGGAACTGTATTAAAGGGTCGCCGCATTAGGAAGGTTGAAAACCACTGATCTACAGGGATGAGTTCCAGCTGGAGGGAAGGAAGGAGGCAGAGAATTGTAGAAATTAACAATCATGACTCTCTCCACCTTTCCCCTCTCCTTCCCCCTCTCCTTGCCCCTCCCCTTGTCCCTCCCTTTCCACCTCCCCTTCCCCCTCTCCTTCCCCCTCTCCTTCCCCCTCTCCTTCCCCCTCCCCTTCCCCACTTCCCTTCCCCCTCCACCTTCCCCCTCTCCTTCCCCTTCCCCTTTCCCTCCACCTTCCCCCTCTCCTTCCCCTTCCCCTTTCCCTCCACCTTCCCCCTCTCCTTCCCCCTCCCTTTCCCCCTCTCCTTCCCCCTCCCCTTCCCCACTTCCCTTCCCCCTACACCTTCCCCCTACACCTTCCCCCTCTCCTTCCCCCTCCCTTTCCCCCTCCCCTTCCCCACTTCCCTTCCCCCTCCACCTTCCCCCTTCACCTTCCCCCTCCACCTTCCCCCTCTCCTTCCCCCTCCCTTTCCCCCTCCCCTTCCCCACTTCCCTTCCCCCTCCACCTTCCCCCTCCACCTTCCCCCTCCACCTTCCCCCTCCCTTTCCCCCTCTCCTTCCCCCTCCCCTTCCCCACTTCCCTTCCCCCTCCACCTTCCCCCTCCACCTTCCCCCTCTCCTTCCCCCTCCCCTTTCTCTGTCTCCTTCCCCTTCTCCTTTTCCTCCATCTTTCCCCCTCTCCTTCCTTCCCCTTAAATAAAAATTTGAAAAATTAAAAAATAAATAAATAGGCCAATGGAAAAAAAAAAAAAAAAGCCCTGGCCAGTTTGGCTCAGCGGTTAGAGCTTCGGCCTGCGGTCCACAGAGACCCGGGTTCGGTTCCCGCTAAGGGCACGTACCTCGATTGCAGTTTGTCCCCGGCCCTGGTTGGTTGTGCGGGTGGCAGCCACTCGATGTGAAAGGGACACATCGATGTTTCTCTCTTTCTCTTCCTGTCTCTCTCTCTTCCTCTATCTCTCTCCCACTCTATCTGAACAAAAAATGGAAAAATGTCTTTGGATGAGGATAAAAAAAAAAAAAAAAAAAAAACAATCATGACAACCGAAATGGCACCCTTTTCACCTCCTGGGCAGAATTTCATGCATCCTATTCCCCTACTTACTGAATTTGAT
Source organism: Molossus molossus (assembly GCF_014108415.1). Classification (NCBI taxonomy): domain Eukaryota; kingdom Metazoa; phylum Chordata; class Mammalia; order Chiroptera; family Molossidae; genus Molossus; species Molossus molossus. The sequence goes on from NW_023425355.1 coordinate 48,982,577, forward strand.
CTCCCATCCTGATTGGGAATGCCACTTATGCTCACACCAAGACTGCAGTCATATCTTCAAGAGATATGTCATGTTCTTATACTCCTAGGCAGCCAAAGGCCCAGCTAATGTTCATTGAGAGTTCACTCTGTGCCAGGCTCTTTTCTAGGGGTTTTTTGTTTGTTTCGTCTTTGATTTTTAATGTTTAGTTTCCCATTAGCTCCTCACTATTAATCTATGAAGTAGATCTCAATTCCCACGTTGTAGGTAAGTAAACTGCAGTGCAGGGTGGTTTTTACTTGCCCATGATCATGCAGATTAAAGCATGGACAATCTGATTCCAGAGACCTTATTTTTTTTCTTTTTAAACATTTTTTTTCTTTGTATTGAATTTATTGGGGTGACACTGGTTAACAAATTATACAAGTTTCAGGTGCACAATCTACAACACATCATCTGTATCCTGTATTGTGTGTCAAGTCTCCTTCCATCACCATTTATCCCCCCAATACCCTCCTCTACCTCCCCCTCCAGTCTCCCTTGCCCCGGCAACCCCCACACTTTTGTCTGTGTCCATGAGTTTTTTTCTCTTTTTTGCTCAATCCCTCTACCTCCTACCCAGCCCCCCAGCCCTACCCTGACAGCTATCAGCCTGCTCTCTATCTATAAGTCTGTTTCTATTCTGCTTGTTAGTTCATCATATTCCACATATAAGTGAAATTATATGTACTTGTCATTCTCTTACTGGTTTATTTCACTTAGAATAATGCTCTCCAGGTCCATCCATGCAGTCACAAAAGGTAAGAGATCCTTCTTCTTCTTCTTCTTTTTTTTTTTACAGCTGCATAGTCTTCTATTGTATAAATATATCTCAGCTTTTTTATCCACTCATCTACTAATGGACACTTGGGCTGCTTCCAAATCTTGGCTATTGTAAATAACACTGCAGTGAACATAGGGGTACATATATTTTCTTTAAAATTAATGTTTTGCATTTCTTCAGATAAATTCCCAAAAGTGGAATTTCTGGGTCATACGGCAGTCCTTTTTTTAATTTTGGGGGGAATATCCATACTGTTTCCCACAGTGGCCACATCAGTCTGCATTCCCAAAAATAGTGCACAAGGGTTCCCTTTTCAACACATCCTCACCAACATTTGTTGTTTGTGGATTTATTGATGATAGCCATTCTGACAGGTGTGAAATATCTCATTGTGGTTTAATTTGCATTTCTCTGATGATTAGAGACGTTGAGTATCTTTTCATGTGTCTGTTGGACATCTGTGTATCCTCTTTGAAGAAATGTCTATTTAGGTTCTTCACCCACTTTTTAATTGGTTTGGTGTGTGTGTGTGTGTGTGTGTTGAGTTGTATATGTTCTTTATAAATTTTTCATATTAACCCCTTATCAGATGTATCATTGGTGAATATGTCCTCCCATTCAGTGGGTTGTCTTTTCATTCTGTTGATGGTTTTCTTTGCTGTGAAAGTTTTTTTTAGTTTTATGTAGTCCCATTTGTTTATTTTTTCATTTGTTTGCCTTGCCCGAGGCAATGTATCAGAAAAAATATTGCTATGAGAAATGTCTGAGATTTTACTGCCTATGTTCTCTTCTAGGATATTTATGGTTTGGAATCTAACATTTAAGTCTTTAGTCCATTTAGAGTTTATTCTTTTGTGTGGTGTAAGAAGGTTATCTAGTATAATATTTTTGGACATATCTGTCCAATGTAACCAACACCATTTATTGAATAGATTATCTTTACCCTAGTATATGTATTTTGCCCCCTTTGTCAAATATTAATTGACCAGAAAGGTGTGGATTTATTTCTGGCAGAGCCCACACTCATAATGGCTGTTCTGAGTTGCCCATCCTGCAGCATCACAGACCCAGGAGAAAAACTCAGGTGATAGTGAGAAACTTATAGTAATGATGACAGCAAATGAGCAGCAAGAGCAGCTCCCATTTACTGAAATTAAACCCTGGGATGGGCACTGTGCTAAATATTATCTTGTTTAGTACTGAGGGAGGTGCTATTATTACCCAGCTTTTACAGAAGAGAATGCTGTGGGCCAGAAAAGCAAAGCAAGGAAGGCCATGCAGCTAGGAAACAGGGAGGCGGGGCTAGTCATCCAGGCTGTCTGATCCTACAGTCATTATTATTACTCTGAAAGTTAGACTGCCTCTCATGAAGCCCGCCACTCTCCCCACTTCTTGGGCCTTGCATCCTGTATTCTAGCATAATCTTTCTCATTCTAGTCCCCCAACATCTTGCCCATCTTTGTTCTTTGGAGCTGTTCTCCATGAGGGCATCTCTCCCTAAAGACTACAAACTCAGGGGCTTCATGATTGTCAACACAACTTTCCCAGCTCACTCTTCCCCTGACCCACCTCTGTGGCTGCTTTAAATATTTTTAAAAAATGGAGTATATATTTTAAGATTCAAAGGGTAAAATATATTAGAATATTCAAATGTTTCAACCCTGTAGTTCTAGAGTTGTACATCTCAGAGCTAGAAGAAACCTTAAGAAATCATTGAGCCCAACTTCCTGCTTTTGGCTGGTATTGTTCTTTATTTTTCAGATAAGAGAACTGTAGTTGTACAACTATATTTCAGGTTATTGCATAAAGTAGCCACCAACATAGAGCCTAATGTTTGATGCACACTCTACACACTAGGGGAAGCTCATGGCTTCCCCTCCTCACTCCATGAATGCTCTGATGGGAGCATCTTAGAAACTGGGGTCTACTTGGGAAGAACAATTTTTGTAAAGTGGCAACAGCCTATTTGAAAAAGCCCTCTTCAGGATTACTTTTTCTGACTCCCCTCACCCCACCCCTTTCCTATTAAAATGCTTTTCTGTTCAAGAATGTTTTCTCTCACACAGCCTGCTGTCTTGGAGAAATTTCACCACCTCCACAGAAGTTTGGGCTCAATGGGTCTGAGGTAGGCTGCTTTAGCCTGGGCAAGATGAGTCCTTGAGAATAATATCTGCCAGCTCAGAAGTCCCTCCATTCCCAACAGTTCAGGTAATCATGGAAGTAGTTAAGATTTACATCCTAACAAGGAAGAAAATTAGATTTTGGGATCCTGAGCCAGCACAGATAGCCCTGCAACCCACAGTGTTTCCCACTACATTAATTCATTTATATATCTAGCAAATATTAGTCAGTAAAATGTCATGGTTGAGAACACAGACTCTAGAGTCAGATTATTTAAATTAGAATCTTGCCCCCACCACTTACTACTTGGGTGACCTTAAAAAAATTACTTTAGGTCTCTATGTCTTAGTCTCCACTGGTGTAAAATTATGGTAATAAGAATATCTACCCTAAAAAAAAAAAAAAAAAAAAAAAAAAAAAGAATATCTACCCTATTAGATTGTTGGAAGGATTATATGAGCTGAGGCTTATCAAACTTTGGCTTATAGTGAGCACTCAATAAGTGCTAGCTTCTTACACACTAGTCACCAGATAGATCCCAGGCTTCTCTTCATCAAATGTGGCCCTCTCCAGCAGGCTGTCAAAATATTAGCCCATAGGAAAAATAAACTGAGATCCACTGAATATATATATTCAGCCTTCTTTTTCAAAGGACAGATCGTCAAAAAATTCCTACATCCCACATACTTTTAGAAGATGGCAGCAGGCAGGACCTGAGGGAGGGTAAGTGTGTGAGAGAGTGAGGTAGTGTGTGAGAGTGAGTGAACTTGATGGTGGACAACCAAACCTGAGCAGTTCAGAGACACAGAGCAGAAAGTTCTTGTGCTGTGGACCTGAGCAGCCGGCTACCAAGGTAAGTGGACCTTCAGGACTCTTCTCCCTGCACTGTGGGGAGGTCCCACCATTTTGGAAGATCCTGGGTCTTCCCTTGGAGGAGGCAGTGGGAGCGGACAGGACCCAAAACCTGAACCCACCAGCGCACCTGGCACCATCGGACCAGTGGACACTCTGTGTCAACACAGACCAGAGCACAGTAGTGGAGCTCCCAAGGTGCTGGTCACAGAAGCCTCAGACATCCTGGAGCCTAGCAGCATCCCCCATAGTAGCAGCCTAATCAGAGTAGAGATATACCCCAAGCAACAGAGGCTGGGAGCAGACATCCATCCCCAGGCAACAGAAGTACAGACCAGCAGCTGAGACCCATCCCCCAAAACTACAGCAAAACCTGAGCAGGAGTTGAGCCCCACAGGGAAGCAGCACTCCACAGCTGCCAGCGGCAAGACCTGGGGCTCCACAGAGGCCTGTGTGGTCCAGTAGCCACAAGAGCAGTGGGAAGCCAGAGACCAAGAGAGATGTGCAATCCAGCTGCCCGCCCACAGGAACTGCAGGGTGCGGGGGCACCAGAGAGGCCTGTGCGACCTAGCAGGGACTGTGCAATCTAGTTACTCATGGGACCTACAGGATGCTGTAGCACCAGAGAGACCTGTGCGACCCAGCAGAAACTGTGCCATCCAAATACCCACAGGAACTGCAGGGTGCTGAAGAATCAGAGTGGACTGTGGAACCCAGCAGGGACTGTGCGATCTAGTTACCCATGGGGCCTGTGGGGTGCTGAAGCACCAGAGAGGCCTGTGTGACCCAGCAGCCCATGACATAAACATAGAGCCAGGTATCCAAGGGGACTGTGCGATCCAGTTACCCGTGGGACCTGCAGGGTGCAGGGGCACCAGAAATGCATGAGCAACCCAGCTTTACACAAGAAAGGCATAGAGGATGTGAAAATGGAGGCGGAGTGAATAAAGCTATACAGATGGTATCCCAGGACCAAATGGGAATTACAATGAAAAGAAAGACAAATCCTCAGAAAATAAGCAACAGAAAAGCAGCAGGACAGGACCAGGGACACTGAGCACCATGGCTACATTCAAAGGCACTGAGAAACTAAGAATACTAGCCACAGGAAAAAGCTAGAGGATAAATTAACCTTTGGTGGGTTCCCCAATTTACCCAGGAAAGTAAGACTTGACACTGGTGTTTAACATGGGCCCAACCAGGCTTATCCAAACCCAATAGAGGGAGCCAAAACCAGCAGAACACCAACACCAACAGGGAAAATTTGGCAGGCTCCAAAACCAACTGAGATAGCAAAAATGGAGAAACAAAGAAACAAATTCCAAATGAAAATACAAGAGAACTCTACTGAAGATGAGATCAATGAAATGCAGTTAAGCAAATTATCAGAAGTAGAGTTCAGAACCATGATCTTGAGGAAGCTCAACAGCATAAGCAAGGACATCAGCACCATAAGTAAAGATATAAAAACATTGAAAACCAACAAAGTGGAAATGAAGAATGACATAACAGCTATTAAAAACACATTGGAAGGACTAACCAGCAGAGTAGAGGAAGTTGAGGACCAGATCAGTGAATTAAAAGACAGGGTAGAAAAAAATAACCAAACAGAAAACCAAAAGGAAAAAGCAATTAAAAAACAGGAAGATAGCTTAAGAGAATTGTGGGACAACTGAAACGTAATGACATTTGCATCATAGGAGTCCCTGAAGAAAAAGAAATGGGCAAGGGTGAGAGAATATATTTGAAGAAACAGTGACAAACAACTTTCCTAACTTGGTAAAGGAAGAAGGCATTCAAGTTCAAGAAGTGCACACAGCGTCCCAAATAAGAAGAACCCAAACAGGTCCACCCCAAGACACATAGTAATTAAAATGCCAAAAATTAAAGACAAAGAGAGAATCCTAAAGGCAGCAAAAGATATGCAACAGGTTACCTACAAAAGAAACCCCACAAGGCTCTCAGCTGACTTCTCAACAAAAACACTACAGGCCAAAAGGGAGTGCCATGAAGTAATCAAGGTAATGAAAAACAAGGATCTGAATCCAAGACTACCCTATCCAGCAAGGCTTTAATTCAAAATAGAAGGTCAAATAAAGAGCTTTCCAGACAAAAAAAGAAAAAAGGCTAAGGGAATGTATTAACCAAACCAGCACTGCAAGATATGCTAAAAGGACTGCTATAATTAGTAGAAGAAATAGAAAGAAAAATATAACCACACTAAAGAAAAATGGCAATAAATAAGTATATATCAATTATCACCTTATGTGAATGTTTTGAATGCTCCGATAAAAAGGCACAGCGTAGCTGACTGGATAAGAAAGCATGACTGACATATATGTTGTTTACAAGAGACTCACCTCACAACAAAAGACTCACATAGATTAAAAGTGAAGGGATGAAAAAAACCCGTTCAAGCAAACAGAAGGCAACAAAAATGGCAGGGTAGCAATACTCATATCTGATGAAATAGATTTCAAAATGAAGGCCATAACTAGAGACAAAGAAGGCCACTACATAATATTGAAAGGATCTATCCAACAGGAAGATATAAGCTTGGTAAACATATATGCACCCAATATAGGAGCAACAACAAATGTTAAAAATCTTCTGGAGGACTTCAAAGGAGAAATCAACAGCAATACAATCATAGCAGGAATCTTCAATAACCCACTGACATTACTGGATAGATATTCTAGACAAAAAAATTAACAAGGAAACACAGATTCTAAATGAAGCACTAGATCAAATGGATTTAATAGATATCTACAGAGAATTACACCCCAAAACTTCAGAATTCACATTCTTCTCAACTGCACATGAGACATTCTCAAAGATAGACCACATGTTAGGGCACAAACTAAGACTGAAGTAAAAGAAGACTGAAATCATATCAAGCATCTTCTCATATCACAATGGCATGAAACTAGAAATCAATTGCAACAAGAATATGCAAAGACATTTCAACACATCAAGGCTAAATAGCATCTTATTGAACAATGAGTGGGTCACCAAGAAGATCAAGAAATAAATTAAAAACTTACTGGAAACCAATGAAAATGAACACACAACAACACAAAATCTATGGGACGCAGTGAAAGCAGTTCTGAAAGGGAAGTTCATAGCACTACAAGACTACCTCAAGAAACAAGAAAAATCTCTAATAGAATATCTAACCTCACAACGTAAAGAACTAGAAAGCAAACAAGAAGAAAACCACAGAACAAGTAGAAGGAAGGGAATAGTAAACATCAGAGCTAAAATAAATGACATGGAGACCAAAAATACAATTCAAAGGATCAATGAAACAATATAAACAAGATCGATGAAAAGATAAACAAGATCAATGGACTCTTAGCTAGACTCACCAAGAAACAAAAAGAGAGAACCCAAATACACAAAATCAGAAATGAAAGAGGAGAAATAATAACACACACTGCCGAAATACAAAGGATCATTAACAAATATTATGAACAATTATATGGCACAAAATTTGACAATTTAAGCAAAATGGACAACTTTCTAGAAACACATAGTCTCCCCAAATTGGCCCAGGAAGTGATAGAAAATTTGAACAGACCAATAACAACAAAAGAAATTGAAGATGTAATCAAGACCCTCCCAGCAAACAAAATCACAGGCCCGGAACATTCAAAGAAGAACTAACAGCCATTCTCTCCAAACTCTTTCAAAATATTCAAGAAGAAGGATGACTTCTAAACTCGGTTTATGTCGCCAGCATAATTCTCATTCCAAAACCAGAATAAGACACTTCAAAGAAAGGAAACTACTGGCCAATATCCTTGATGAACATAGACGCCAAAATCCTGAACAGAACACTTGCAAATTGAATCCAGCAATACATCAAAAAATTGTTGGAAAAAAAAAAAATGGCGGCGGAGTGAATGGAAGCTACATAGATCATCTCCCAGGACCAAACTGGATTTGCAACAAAAATAAAGACAAATCGTCAAGAAGGGGCAACTGAAAGACACCTTGAAGGACCACATAACCAGGGAAACAGACTCAATCCTGGTAGGCTTGCGAGGACACGAGAGGGGGGTCCGCAGAAGCCTGAGCTGGGACCAGCAGACTCAGCTGGGACCAGGAGACACAGCTGGAAGCTGCTGGCGCCTCGGCTGCGACACCGGCTGAGTCTTGCGAACTTGGCTGCATGCTAATCCCTTGGCTGGTACCGCACGGAATGGCTGGGACAGGGGACTTGGTGGGAAGCTGCTGCCACCTCGGCTGCGACCTCAGCTGAGTCCTGGGAACTCGGCTGCCTACTAAGCCCTCGGCTGGTTCTGCACAAACTCAGCTGGGACAAGGGGACTCTGCTGGAAGCTGCTGTGACCGAGGCTGAGTCCTGTGGCTGGTGCCACAGCTGCGGCCGCCCTTGGCTGGAAGCAGCACCCTCGAGTTAAAAGTCCTAGGCGGCTCCACGAAGCGAGTCTAGACAGAGGCTAAATTGGCAGCAGACACTCACCTTGGGCTCCAGCAGAGGGAAGGCAGACTGGACTGGAACTGTGTGGGACACTCGGGTTTTGGAGGGTGCTCAGAGCTTTTGCTGAATGTAGCCATGCAAGACTTTGGTCATCTTATTCCTTCTCAGGGCCCTGGGGAAAGGCGGTGGCCCCTCCCTCAGAGATTCAATTCCACCTAGTGGCCATTGAAATGCTAATTGAGGCCCATTAACAACCAGCAGCTGCCCCACCCTCAGGAAATCCTCTTACACTGAGCACCTGAGGGAGTTTTTCAGGCAACTCAGAAACCAAGGTTCTTCAGGTGACCTCAACTAATAGCCTCCAGGCAAAAAAAGCTAGAGGATAACTACCATTCCCTGGGCTAGCAACACTAACTAGAAAAGCTAAGATTTGACAGTGGTGTTTAAAGTGGGTCCGCCCTGCCTCATCCAAACCCAGGAGAGGAAGCCACAAAAAGCAGAACACCAACACCCACAGTGAAAATTGGGAAGACTCCAAAGCCCACTGTGATAGCCAAAATGGTGAAAAACAGAAACAAAAGCCAAATGAAAGAACAAGAGACCTCTAGCAAAGATGAGATAAATGAGATGAGTTAAGCAAGTTAACAGAACTAGAATTAAGAGCCATGATCTTGAGGAAGCTCAACAGCATGTGTAAGCATATGAGCACCATGAGTAAAGACATAGAAATGTTGAAAATCAACCAGATGGAACTTAAAAACCACCAGGAAGAAATGTAGAATGACATATCAGAAATGAAAAAACATTGGAAGGTATAAAAAGCAGAGTAGGGGAAGCTGAGGACCAGATCAGTGAATTAGAAGACAGGGTAGAAAAAATTAACCAATCAGAAAACCAAAAAGAAAAAATGATTAAAAAACAGGAAGACAGCTTAAGAGAACTGTGGGACAACAGGAAACATAATAATATTTGCATCATAGGATTCCCTGAAGAAAAAGAAAATAAGCAACGGTTAGAGAATATATTAAAAAAAATACTGACAGAAAACTTCCCTAATTTGGTGAAGGAAGAAGGCATTCAAGTTCAAGAATCACAGAGAGAACCAAGTAAGAAGAACCCAAACAGGCCCACACCAAGACACATAGTAATCAAACTGCCAAAAATTAAAGACAAAGAGAGAATCCTAAAAGCAGCAAGAGATAAGAAACAGGTGACCTACAAAGGAAACCCCATAAGGCTCTCAGTGACTTCTCACAAGAAACACTACAGGCCAGAAGGGAATGGCATGAAATAATCAAGGTCATGAAAAACAAGGATCTGAATCAAAGATTACTCTACCCAGCAAGGCTATCATTCAAAATAGAAGGTCAAATAAAGAGCTTCCCAGACAAAAAAAAAAAAAAAAAGGCTGAGGGAATACATTAGCACCAAACTAGCACTGCAAGAAATTTTAAAAGGACTGCTGTAATTAGCAGGAGAAATGGGAAGAAAAATAGAACCCCACTAAACAAAAATGGCAATAAATAAGTACATATCAATAATCACCTTAAATGTAAATGGACTGAATGCTCCCATAAAAAGACACAGAGTAGCTGATTGGATAAGAAAGCATGACTAATCTATATGTTGTTTACAAGAGACCCACCTCACAACAAAAGACTCACATAGATTAAAAGTGAAGGGATGGAAAAAAATCTTCCAAGCAAACAGAAAGAAAAAAAAAAAAATCTGGGGTAGCAATACTCATATCAAATAAAATGGATTGCAAAAGAAAGGCCATAACTAGAGACAAAGAAGACCACTACATTATATTGAAAGGTTCTCTCCAACAGGAAGATATAATCTTCATAAACATATATGCACCCAATATAGGAGCACCAAAATATATTAAAAATCTTCTGGAGGACTTCAAAGGAGAAATTGATAGCAATGAATCATAGCAGAGGAATTAAATATCCAGCTGACATCACTGGATAGATCCTCTAGACAAAAAATTAGCAAGGAAACAGAGACTCTAAATGAAGCACTAGACCAAATGGATTTAATAGATGTCTACAGAGAATTACACCCCAAAACTACAGAATTCACATTCTTCTCAAGTGCACATGGGACATTTTCAAAGATAGACCACATGTAAGGACACAAACTAAGTCTCTACAAGTTCAAGAAGACTGAAATCATATCAAGCATCTTCTCAGATCACAATGGCATGAAACTAGAAATCAGTTGCAAGAAGAACATACAAAGACATTTGAACATATGGAAGCTAAATAGCATGTTATTAAACAATTAATGGGTCTCCAAGGAGATCAAGAAAGAAATGAAAAACTTCCTGGAAACCAATGAAAATGAAGACACAACAACACAAAATCTATGGGATGCAGGGTACGCAGTTCTGAGAGGGAAGTTCATAGCACTAAAGGCCTACCTCAAAAAACAAGAAAAATATATAATAGACTATCTAACCTCACAACTTAAAGAACTAGAGACAAACAAAAAGAAAACCCCAGAGCAAGTAGAGGGAAGGAAAGAGTAAAAATCAGAGCAGAAATAAATGACATAGAATCCAAAAAAAAAAAAAAAAAAAAAAAACAATTCAAAGGATCAATGAAACAGCTGGTTTTTCGAAAAGATAATCAAGATTGATGGACCCTTTGATAGACTCACCAAGAAACAAAGAGAGAGAACCCAAATACACAAAATCAGAAATGAAAGAGGAGAGGTAAAAAATGAAACCTCAGAAATACAAAAGATCATTAACAGCTACTATGAACAATTATATGGCAACAAATTCGACAATCTAAGAGAAATGGACAAATTTCTAGAAACACATAGTCTCCCAAAAATGGACCAGGAAGAGATAGAAAACTTGAACAGACCAATATCAACAGAAGAAATGTAATCAAGACTCTCCCAGCAAACAAAAGCCCAGGACCAGTCGGCTTCACAGGGGAGTTTTACCGAACATTCAAAGAAGAATTAACACCCATTCTCCTCAAACTATTTCAAAAAATTCAAGAAGAAGGAAGACTTCCAAACTCGTTTTATGAAGCCAGTATAATTCTAATCCCAAAACCAGAAAAAGACACTACAAAGAAAGAAAACTACAGGCCAATTTCCCTGATGAACATAGACGCCAAAATCCTGAACAAAATACTAGCAAATAGGATTCAGCAATACACACAAAAAATTATCCACCATGACCAAGTGGGATTCATCCCAGGCATGCAAGGCTGATACAATATTCGCAAATCAATAAATGTGATACACCACATAAATAAAATGAAGAATAAAAACCACATGATCATATCAACAGATGCCGAAAAAGCCTTAAACAAAATCCAGAATCCATTTCTGATAAAAAAAAAAAAAAGCTCAGCAGTGTGGGAATAGAGGGATCATATCTGGACATAATAAAGGCTATATATGAAAGACCTACAGCCAACATCATACTCAATGGGCAAAAACTAAAAGCATTTCCCTAAAGAACAGGAACAAGGCAAGGATGCCCACTTTTGCCACTCTTATTTAACATAGTACTGGAAGTCTTAGCCACAGCAATCAGACAGGAAGAAAAAATAAAAGGGATCCAAATTGGAAAGGAGGAAGTGAAACTGTCATTGTTTTCAGATGACATGATACTATACGTAGAAAACCCCAAAGACTCCATCAAAAGTTTACTAGACTTAATAACTGAATTTGGCAAAGTAGCAGGATACAAAATTAACATCAAGAAAACGATGGCATTCTTATACACCAAGGATGAACTCACAGAAAGAGAAACTAAGAAAACAATCCCATTTACCATTGCTGCAAAAAAATTAAGATACCTAGGAATAAACTTAACCAAAGAAATAATGGACCTATTCCCTGAAAACTACAGGTCATTGAAAAAAGAAATAGAGGAAGATATAAAAATTGGAACACATTCCCTGTTCATGGATTGGAAGAATTAACATCATTGAAATGTCCATATTGCCCAAAGCAATCTATAGATTCAATGCAATCCCCTTCAAAATACCAATGGCATACTTCACAGAATTAAAACAAGTACTTCAAAAGTTCATATGGAACCAAAAAAGACCTCGAATAGCCACAGCAATCTTGAAAACGAAGAACAATGTTGGAGGGATCACAATACCAGATTTCAGGTTATACTACAAAGCCACTGTAATCAAAACAGCCTGGTACTGGCACAACAACAGGCATATAGACCAGTGGAACAGAACAGAGAACCTAGAAATGGACCCAAGGCAATATGCTCAATTAATATTTGACAAAGGTGACAAGAGCATACAGTGGTGTAAAGACAGCCTCTTTAATAAATGGTGCTGGGAAAATTAGAGCTACTTGCAGAAAAATGAAACTAGATCATCAAATTTCACCCTACACAAGAATAAACTCAAAATGTTTAAAAGACTTAAATGTGACTCATGAATCCATAAAAATTTTAGAATAAACTGTAGGCAACAAAATTTCAGACATCATATGCAGCAGAATTTTCACTGACACATCACCTTATGCAATAGAAAGAAAGGAGAAAATGAACACATGGGACTACATCAAACTCAAAAGCTTCTGCACAGCGAAAGATACAATCATCAAAACGAAAAGGCTACCCACTGTATGGGAGAGCATAATTGCCAATGATATATCTGATAAGAGGTTAATTTCCAATACATATAGAGTGCTCATACAACTCCACAAAAGGAAGACAAAGAACCCAATTAAAAAATGGGCAGAGGAACTACATAGACACCTCTCCAAACAGGACATATAAATGACTAAGAGGCATATGAAGTAATGCTCAACATCACTAATCATCAGAGAGATGCAAATTAAAACAACCATGAGGTATCACCTCACACCTGTCAGAATGGCCGCCATCAACAAATCATCAAACAACAAGTGTTGGTGAGGGTGTGGAGAAAAGGGGACTCTAGTACACTGCTGGTGGGAATGCAGACTGGTGCAGCCACTATGGAAAACAATATGATGTTACCTCAAAAAATAAAAAATTGAACTTCCATTTGATCCAGTGATCCCACTTTTAGGAATATACCCTAAGAAGCCTAAAACACCTATCAGAAAGAATATATGTACCCCCATGTTTGTAGCAGCACTCTTTACAATAGCTAAGATCTGGAAACAGCCCAAATGTCCATCAGTAGACAAATGGATAAAAAAGCTGAGGTACATATACACAATGGAGTAGTATGCAGCTGTAAGAAAGAAAGCTCTCTTCTCCTTTGAGATGACATGGAGGGACCTGGAAAGTATTATCCTAAGCGAAACAAGCCAAACAGTATCATATGGTCTCACTTATTTGTGGAATATAATGAACATGACAGTTTGAGTAATGGGGTAGTCCCAGAGACTTGGAAGTGGGGTACAGACTGACAATCCCCAGAAGAGGGGTAGTGGGAGAGAGATAAACCACAGAACTTATATGCATGTATGCATGAAGAATGGAATGGACAACAAAACTGGGGATAGGAGCAGGGAGGGAGGGGAAGGGGGAAATCAGTGTGGGAAAAAGGAGAAACATCTGTTACAAATAAATTAATTAATTAATTTTAAAAAACCTTCCTACATCCCCCTCCCCCAAAATAGACATTTATTATCTTGTTTAGTAAAAAGACCAGAAGCAAGAGATTTCAATGTTGGTTCATAGGTCCTATGATCCCATCAAGTGTCTTTTCTGTTTCCATCATTCCTGAATGTTTTTAAAATGCCCTTAATGAAACAACTTCTAAAGAAGAGGAAGCCATCAACCCAGTCCCTCCTGCTGAGAGCCAGATACCTTAAAGTGAGGGCTTTGTTGGCCAACAGCTCTTTATGGCTATAAATTCATAGATGAAGAAATTTTTAAAGTGGAAATGGGTTTTTCTTGGAACAGATTGTAACATTTTACTGGTTTCCTCATTAGTTAATAAGTTGAATAAAATCATTGACATGTGTGCAATAAATAAATAAATAAATAAATAAATAAATAAATAAAGTGGAAAGGGGGCCTTCTATTGCTTACCTCAACCACAAAGTTCAGATGGGAAGGTGACCCCTATAGAAACTGCCAGAAAAACAGGGCTCAGCTACAATGATAAGTATTATTCCAGCCCTACAAGGGCTTTAATATCTCCAATTCATTTACTTATTAATGTAACAAATATCTATAGCATACATGTATGCTTGCATTGGGCTACAGAGAGGAATAGAACACTGTTCCCTTGAGAAGCTCACAGCCTAGGGGAGAAAACAGAGCATTAGAGAGCATGGTCGTACCTCAAAAGAAAGGCACTTAATCTCACTTGGGAAGGTGTTCAGGGAAGGCTTCCTGGAGGAGATAATGCAGGAGCTGAATTCTGAAGGGTGAGAAGAGTAGAGAGGGTTTGAAGAACATCCCAGGCAGAAGCAATACTTAAAAAAATCTGGTGGTCCATAGAGGGAGCCCTGGCCAGTTGTAGGGAATATTATGAGCAGTTCAGCTTGGCAGAGCACAGGACTCAAGGCATGGAAATGCCTGACAGTGAAATAGGGCCTGATTTCTCACATGTTTGTTTTATCCTGATGGAAACAAGCTTCTGGGAGACAGGGAGAGGGCTAGTGTATGAAGACCCAGCTTGCTGGCCAAGTCAGGTTCATTGCATGACTACCATGAGAGTCCACTCAGCACAGCCTGACTCCTGGTGTTGGGCCCAGGAGACACCTAGTGTTTGGACCAGAAGAAGAAAAGTGGAGATTGGTGCGATGGACATATTTTGAGGGAGTGAGTACAGTGTTCAGAAATAGGGAAGCCAGACTGTTTCTGTTCTGCTTGTTCATTTATTTTGTTCTTTATATTCCACATATAAGTAAAATCATATGGTATTAGTCTTTCTGTACCTGACTTACTTCACTCAGCATAATACCCTCTAGGTCCATCCATGTTGTTGCAGATGGCAAGATTGCATTCTTTTATATGGCTGAGTCATATTGCATTGTATATATGCATCGCTTCTTCTTTATCCATTTATCATAGATACAGAGAACATGGTGGTGGTTGTCAGGTGGGAAGAGGGGGTGGGGGATAGATGAAAAAGGTGAAGGGATTAAGTAGTACAATTGGGTAGTTACAGAATAGTCATGGGGATGTAAAGTACAGCATAGAGAATATAGTCAATAATATTCTAGTGCCCTGGCTGGTTTGGCTCAGCGGTTAGAGTGTTGGCCTGAGGTCCAGAGAGACCCGGGTTTGGTTCTCACTAAGGGCATGTACCCCGGTTGTAGTTTGTCCCTGGCCCTGGTTGGGTCATGCGGGTTGCAGCCACTCAATGTGTCCCTTTCACGTCGATGTTTCTCTCTCTCTCTCTCTTCTTCTCTCTCCCTCCCGCTCTATCTGAACAAAAAATGAAAAAATTTCCTCGAGTGAGGATAAAAAATAATAACAATAATAATAATATTCTTGTAACTATGTATGGTGTCAGATGGGTACTAGATTTATCAGGGTGATCACTTTATAAGTTATATAACTGTCTAATTATGAGGTTGTACACCTGAAACTAATATAATATTGTACATCAATTGTAATTGAAAAATAAAATAATTACTTCAAAAATAAAAAATGGGGAAGACAGGAATGGGGTAGGAAAAGAAAGGAGCTGGTAGAGCTGGAGTAGAGGGTTGTGATTTATAAGATCTAAAGGCTTTGGGACAGTGGACCCAGATCAATTTCTCCATCTTGATCAAGCAAACATAAACCAGGGTCCTGGCCATGATGTACTAGCGCTGGCTCACACTGGCTCACAAAAGCCAATTGTTAAGATTTTAGAAATTTTACAAGCTGGTTATTAAACGTAGCCATTATTTAAAAAAAATAAATGATGTAAAGTTACAATTAAATAAATTACATTAAATACAAAGTAATAAATACTCAAGGCTTGTCACTTCCTAATTATTGTACTAATTTTTACTCTTATCTATGCTCTGGAAGTTATTTAGGTCTACTGCATCAATGTGGGGGAAGTGTTATATAATGATATGTTACTGAGCATCTCTTTCCAAGTCCATGTTCAGTGACATCAGGTTGGTAGCTGAAATCAGCTGTGGTGGGAGTATTCACACCACACTAGAATCAGGGCTCTCCTCCCAGAAAATTGGTCACTACATTTTTACCAGCACACCACTGACTCTGAGTCTTTCTTCTTTTTTGGTCTCTAAACTTACTTCCAATACCAATAACCATTTTCTAGAAAAAGCAATCCTGAAAATAAATTAGTGTGTACATGTGAAGTGTTACCAGTCCAGATTTTGGGTTTTGGCTCCAGATCTTCTGGAGACACCATAATGGTGTGATTTAAAGAGAGTTTCCAGACCAGCCTTTGCAGAGGCTATCTCCTCTGGTTTTGTTTGTCACCACTCCACATACACCTCTTTCAAACCACAAGACTGAAACTATTCCCCCTGTCTTGGATTTCAGTGGAATTAAGTAGGTGAGCCCTCATCATTCATCCCACTAAAATCATGACAAATAGATTTATATGTCCACAGTCCAGGACCTCCCAAATAGAGAGGTCTCCTTTTACCACCACCACACAAGGGTAAATAGTACTACTACTACCACCACTAATAATAATAATAATAATAATATTAATAGTAGCAATAATAGCAGCTAATATATATTGAGCTTACTGTGTACCAGGCAAAATGCTCTTTAACACTCACAGCAGTCCTATAAGGCAAGTATCATATAGATGAGGAAAATGAGGATCAGGGAGATTAAGGAACCAGCTCAAAGGCACAGAGCAATCAAACAGAGGAGGAATATATGAATCCAGGTAGTCAGCTTCTGGAACACTAATTTCTCATCATCGCAGGGAGCTTTAGCCAATCAAAGCTGTCCTCAAGGCCCTTCCTACAGCTCTGCTCAGCTTGGGCTCATCCCCTGTTATGGACCACCTGTTTCATCTTCCTATACATTGCAGGATGTCACACCTAAGGACTAAGATGTATGGCTGAACTTGACTGTTATTAAGTGCAAAAAATCATAGAAGCTAAGGAAGTCTCAGACCATTTCTATTTTATGATCCTTCCAATGTATTAAAACAAACAAAAACAAACAACGGCTAAAGATAAGGTTAGAAGATGTGTGGTAACACTTTCATACACTTAATTACAGAGCAGTTTAACACAGTACGGGTTTGCTATTCACAAGATAAATATAGGATTTATATAAAAATTAATTTGTACTGTACTATATGCAGTGTGGGCTGCAAATGGAACATAAGATTTAAGTTGTGTGACAAATATCTGTCCAGACTTATTAGTGAAACTCTGTGAATCTATGAAAAAAAAACAGCCTTGTTATGCGATAACCTCAAACACTGAGGACCTTCATGAATGTAAGATTTTCATCAAATGGCTTTCCTAGCTGCCAATCCAAGTTTTGCCCTGACAGAAGACTTCTGGCAACAGAGGACCCCTCACAAGTACCATCAGTACTCACCTCAGGTTCACAGCTCTGACACTTCACTGCTGTTTCCAGAGGGGTAATACAAGGTCGAAAGTCCTTCCAGGCAACGAAAACCATGTCCTGACTTTTTGGTCATTTGAGTAGATAGTTTAACCTTATTTCATTGTTCTTTTTATTCCTGTATCTCAGTGGTTATCACCATTATTGTGTCACAAAAACATGGAACATTATGCATCTCCTCTCTAGGAAAAGGTACACACACACGCAATTTTGAATATACTTTGCATATTGTCCACAGACCTCTTCTGAATCAATGAAATTAATTCATGGACTCTGTGTATAAGAACTCTCTACACAATAACATCGATAATGTTTAATTTTATTGATTTTTTATTTTTTTAATTTTTATTTTTTAAATTAATTTATTCATTTTTGTTACAGATGTTTCTCCTTTTCCCCCATTGATTTCACCCTCCCCCCTCCCTGCCCTCTCTCTCGAGCTTTGTTGTCCATGTCCATTGTTCATGCATACATGCATTTAAGTTCTGTGGTTTATTGCTCCCCCTAGCACCTCTTGTGGGGATAGTCAGTCTGCACCCCACTTCCATGTCTCTGGGACTACTCCATTCCTCAGACTGTTATGTGCATTCTAAGTGACATTATATAATACTTATCTTGCTCTGTTTGACTTGGTTCGCTAAGGATGACACTTTCCAGGTCCCTCCATGTCATCTCAAAAGATAACAGATCTTTCTTTCTTACACCTGCATACTACTCTATTGTGTATATGTACCTCAGCTTTTGATCCATTCATCTACTGACAGACATTTGGATTGTTTCCAGATCTTAGCTACTGTAAATAGTACTGCTAAAACATGGGGGTACATATATTCTTTCTGATTGGTGTTTCAGCCTTCTTAGGGTATATTCCTAGAAGTGGGATCACTGGATCAAATGGAAGTTCAATTTTTTATTTTTTGAGGTAACACCATATTGTTTTCCATAGTGGCTTCACCAATCTGCATTCCCACAAGCAGTGTACTAGAGTCCCCTTTTCTCCACACCCTCGCCAACACTTGCTGTTTGATGATTTGTTGATGGCGGCCATTCTCACAGGTGTGAGGTGATACCTCATTGTTGTTTTAATTTGCATCTCCCTGATGATTAGTGATGTTGAGCATTTCTTCATATGTCTCTTAGCCATTTGTATGTCCTGTTTGGAGAGGTGTCTATTTAGTTCCTCTGCCCATTTTTTAATTGGGTTATTTGTCATATTTTTGTTGAGCTGTATGAGCACTCTATATATTTCAGAAATTAACCCCTTATCTGATGTATCATTGGCAATTATGCTCTCCAATAAAGTTGGTTGCCTTTTCATTTTGATGATTGTATCTTTTGCCGTGCAGAAGCATTTTAGTTTGATGTAGTCCCATGTGTTCATTTTTTCATTTGTTTCTGTTGCCTTAGGTGATGTATCCATGAACATTCTGCTGCGTATGATGTCTGAAATTTTGTTGCCTACAGTTTATTCTAGGATTTTTATGGATCCATGAGTCACATTTAAGTCTTTTAAACATTTTGAGTTTATTCTTCTGTAGGGTGTAAGTTGATGGTCTAGTTTCATTTTTCTGCAAGTAGCTATAGAATTTTCCCAGCACCATTTATTAAAGAGGCTGTCCTTACTCCACTGTATGCTCTTGCCACCTTTGTCAAATATTAATTGAGTATATTGCCTTGAGTCCATTTCTGGGTTCTCCGTTCTGTTCCACTGGTCTATATGCCTGTTGTTGTGCCAGTACCAGGCTGTTTTGATTACAGTGGCTTTGTAGTATAACCTGAAATCTGGTAATGTGATTCCTCCAACTTTGTTCTTCCTTTTCAAGATTTCTGGGGCTATTAAAGGTCTTTATTGGTTCCATATGAAATTTTGAAATATTTGTTCTAGTTGTGTGAAGTATGCCGTTAGTATTTTGAAGGGGATTGCATTGAATCTATAGATTGCTTTGGGTAATATGGACATTTTAATGATGTTAATTCTACCAATTCATGAAAAGGGTATGTGCTTCCACTTTTTTACATCTCCTCTATTTCTTTTTTTAATGACCTTAGTTTTCTGCCAATAGGTCCTTTATTTCTTTGGTTAAGTTTATTCCTAGGTATCTTAATTTTTTGGCAGCAGTGGTAAATGGGATTGTTTTCTTAGATTCTCTTTCTGTGAGTTCATCCTTGGTGTATAAGAATGCCATCAATTTCTTGATGTTAATTTTGTATCCTGCTACTTTGCCAAATTCATTTATTAAGCCTGGTAAACTTTTGATGGAGTCTTTGGGGTTTTCCATGTATAGTATCATGTCATCTGAAAATAATGACAGTTTCACTTCCTCCTTTCCAATTTGGATCCCTTTTATTTTTTCTTCCTGTCTGATTGCTGTGGCTAAGACTTCCAGTACTATGTTAAATAAGAGTGGCGAAAGTGGGCATCCTTGCCTTGTTCCTGTTCTTTAGGGAAATGCTTTTAGTTTTTGCCCATTGAGTATGATGTTGGCTGTAGGTCTTTCATATATGGCCTTTATAATGTCCAGATATGATCCCTCTATTCCCACATTGCTGAGCATTTTTATCAGAAATGCATGCTGGATTTTGTCAAAGGCTTTTCCAGCATCTATTGATATGATCATGTGGTTTTTATTCTTCATTTTATTTATGTGGTGTATCACGTTTATTGATTTGTCAATATTGTACCAGCCTTGCAGCCCTGGGATGAATCCCACTTGTTAATGGTGGATAATTTTTTTGTGTATTGCTGGATCCAATTTGCTAGTATTTTGTTCAGGATTTTGGCGTCTATGTTCATCAGGGAAATTGGCCTGTAGTTTTCTTTCTTTGTAGTGTCTTTTTCTGGTTTTGGGATTAGAATTATGCTGGCTTCATAAAACGAGTTTGGAAGTCTTCCTACCTCTTGAATTTTTTGAAATAGTTTGAGGAGAATGGGTGTTAGTTCTTCTTTGAATGTATGGTAAAACTCCCCTGTGAAGCCATCCAGGCCTGGGCTTTTGTTTGCTAGGAGAGTCTTGATTACATCTTCAATTTCTTCTGTTGATATTGGTCTGTTCAAGTTTTCTATCTCTTCCTGATCCAGTTTTGGGAGACTATGTGTTTCTAGAAATTTGTCCATTTCTCTTAGATTGTCAAATTTGTTGCTATATAATTGTTCATAGTAGCTGTTAACGATCTTTTGTATTTCTGTGGTGTCAATTGTTACTTACCCTCTTTCATTTCTGATTTTGTGTATTTGGGTTCTCTCTCGTTGTTTCTTGGTGAGTCGAGCTAAGGGTCCATCAATCTTTTTTATCATTTCGAAAAACCAGCTCTTTTTTTCATTGATCCTTTGAATTGTTTTTTTGGTCCCTATGTCATTTATTTCTGCTCTGATCTTTACTATTTTCTTCCTTCTCCTTGCTCTAGGTTTTTTTTTTTTTTCTCTCAAGTTCTTTAAGTTGTGAAGTTAGATAATCTATTATAGATTTTTCTTGTTTTTTTGAGGTAGGCCTGTAGTGCTATGAACTTCCCTCTCAGGACTGCTTTCGCTGCATCCCATAGATTTTGTGTTGTTGTGTCTTCATTTTCATTGGTTTCCAGGAAGTTTTTGATTTCTTCCTTGATCTCCTTGGTGAACCATTCATTGTTTAATAACATGCCATTTAGCTTCCATGTGTTCAAATGACTTTGTATGTTCTTCTTGCAATTGATTTCTAGTTTCATGCCATTGTGATCTGAGAAGATCTTGATATGATTTCAGTCTTCTTGAACTTGTAGAGACTTAGTTTGTGCCCTAACATGCGGTCTATCTTTGAGAATGTCACATGTGCGCTTGAGAAGAATGTGAATTCTTTAGTTTTGTGGTGTAATCCTCTGTAGATATCTATTAAACCCATTTGGTCTGGTGCTTCTTTTAGAGTCTCTGTTTCCTTGCTAATTTTTTGTCTAGAGGATCTATCCAGTGATGTCAGTGGGATGTTGAATTCCCCTGCTATGATTCTATTGCTATTGATTTCTCTTTGAAGTACTCCAGAAGATTTTAAATATATTTTGGTGCTCCTATATTGGGTGTATATATGTTTATCAAGGTTATATATGGATACATCCTTTCAATACTATGTTGTGGCCTTCTTTGTCTCTAGTTGTGACCTTCATTTTGAAGTCTATTTTATCAGATATGAGTATTGCTACCCCAGCTTTTTTTTCTTTTCCGTTTGCTTGAAACATTTTTTCCATCCCTTCACTTTCAACCTATGTGAGTCTTTTGTTGTGAGATGAGTCTCTTGTAAACAACATATAGATGAGTCATGCTTTCTTATCCAATCAGCTACTCTGTGTCTTTTTATGGGAGCATTCAATCCATTTACATTTAGGGTGATTATTGATATGTACTTATTTATTGCAATTTTTGTTTAGTGTGGTTCTATTTTTCTTCCCATTACTCCTGCTAATTACAGCAGTCCTTTTAAAATTCCTTGCAGTGCTGGTTTGGTTCTAATGTATTCCCTTAGCCTTTTTTTTTGTTTGTTTGTTTGGGAAGCTCTTTATTTGACCTTCCATTTTGAATGATAGCCTTGGTGGGTAGAGTTGTCTTGGATTCAGAACCTTGTTTTTCATGACCTTGATTACTTCATGCCATTCCCTTCTGGCCTGTAGTGTTTCTTGTGAAAAGTCAGCTGAGAGCCTTATGGGGTTACCTTTGTAGGTAACCTGTTGCTTATATCTTGCTGCTTTTAGGATTCTCTCTTTGTCTTTAATTTTTGGCAGTTCTATTACTATGTGTCTTGGTGTGGGTCTGTTTGGGTTCTTCTTACATGGGGCTCTATTTGCTTCTTGAACTTGATTGCCTCCTTCCCTCACCAAATTAGGAAAGTTTTCTGTCACTATTACTTTGAATATATTCTCTAACCCTTGCCCTTTTTCTTCTTCTTCGAGGACTCTATTATGCGAATATTATTACATTTCTAGTTGTCCCACAGTTCTCTTAAGCTGTCTTCCTGTTTTTTAATCGTTATTCCTTTTGGGTTTCTGATTGGTTGATTTTACTACCCTGTCTTCTAATTCACAGATCCGGTCCTCAGCTTCTTCTGCTCTGCTTTTTAGACCTTCCAATGTGTTTTTCATTTCTGATATGTCATTTTTAATTTCCAACTGGTTGATTTTCAACATTTTTGTTTTTACTCATGGTACTCATGTCCTTACACATGCTGTTGAGCTTCCTTAAGATCATTGCTCTGAATTCTAGTTCTGTTAACTTGCTTAACTGCACCTCATTTATCTCATCTTCGGTAGAGGTCTCTTGTTCTTTTATTTGGCTTTTGTTTTTGTTTTTCACATTTTGGCTATCACAGTGGGCTTTGGAGTCTGCCAAATTTTCCCTGTGGGTGTTGGTGTTCTGCTGTTTGTGGCTCCCTCTCCTGGGTTTGGATGAGACAGAGAGGACCCACTTAACCACCACTGTCAAGTCTTAACTTTCCTCTAGCTTTTTTTTTTTTTTTTTGCCTGGGGGCTCTTAGTAGAGGTCTTCTGAAGAACCTTGGTTTCTGAGTTGCCTGAAAAACTCCCTCAGTTGCTCAGTGTAAGAGGATATCCCAAGGGTGGGGCAGCTTGCTGGTTGTTAATGGGCCTCAATTAGCATTTCAATGGCCACCAGGTGGGGTTGAATAGCTGAGGGAGAGACCACCACCTCTCCCCAGGTCCTTGGGAAGGAATAAGATGACCACAGTCCTGTGTGGCTGCACTCAGCACAAGCTCTGAGCACCCTCCAAATCCCGAGTGTCCCCACACAATTCCTGTCCAATCTGCCTTCCCTCTGCTGGAGCCCAAGATGAGTGGCTGCTGCCAATTTAGCCTCTGTTCAGACTCTGCGTTGTGAAGCCACCTGGGACTTTTAACCCTATGGCGCTGTTTCCAGCTAAGGGCAGCCGAGTATGCGGCACCAACTGAGGGTGTAGCACTCACCCAAGTTTGCAGGACTTAGCCGCGGTCGCAGCCGAGGCGGCAGCAGCTTCCTACCGAGCCCCCTGGTCTCAGCCGAGTCCGTGCGGCGCCAGCCAAGGGCTTTGCACCAGCCAAGGCAGCAGCAGTTTCCCGCCGAGCCCCCTGGTCTCAGCTGAGTTCGCTGGTCCCAGCCCAGGCTGCTGCGGACCGTGAGCTCCCGGCCCCCTCTCACATCCTCGCAAGCCTACCAGGATTGAGTCAGTGTCCCTGGTTATGTGGTCCTCCAGGCTACCTTTCAGTTGCTCCTTCCTGACGATTTGTCTTTATTTTCGTTGTAAATCCAATTTGGACCTGGGAGATGGTCTGTGTAGCTTCATTTACTCTGCCGCCATTTTTCTGTATTTCTTTTTTCAATGACCTGGAGTTTTCTGCAAATAGGTCCTTTATTTCTTTGGTTAAGATTATTCCTAGGTATCTTAATTTTGTTTGCCACAATGGTAAATGGGACTGCTTTCTTAGTTTCTCTTTCTGTGAGTTCATCATTGGTGTATAAGAATGCTGGCAATTTCTTGACGTTAATTTTGTATCCTGCTACTTTTCAATTTCGTTTATTAAGTCTAGTAAATTTTTGATGGAGTCTTTGGGGTTTTCTATGTATAATATTATGTCATCTATAAATAATGACAGTTTCATTTCCTCCTTTCCAATTTGTATCCCTTTTATTTTTTCTTCCTGCCTGATTGCTGTGGCTAAGACTTCCAGTACTATGTTAAATAGCTGTGGCGAAAGTGGGCATCCTTGTCTTGTTCCTGTTCTTAAGGGAAATGCTTTAATTTTTGCCCATTGAGTATGATGTTGGCTGTAGGTCTTTCATATATGGCCTTTATTATGTCGAGATATGATCCCTCTATTTCCACACTGCTGAGCATTTTTATCAGAAATGGATGCTGGATTTTGTCAAAGGCTTTTCCAGCATCTATTGATATGATCAAGTAGTTTTCATTCTTCATTTTGTTTATGTGGAGTATCACATTTATTGATTTGTGAATATTGTACCAGCCTTGCATCCCTGGGATGAATCCCAGTTGGTAATGGTGAATAATTTTTTTGATGTATTGCTGGATCCAATTTGCTAGTATTTTGTTCAGGATTTTGGCGTCTATGTTCATCAGGGATATTGCCCTGTAGTTTTCTTTCTTTATAGTGTCTTTTTCTGGTTTTGAAATTAGAATTATGCTGGCTTCATAAAACAAGTTTGGAAGTCTTCCTTCCTCTTGAATTTTTTGAAATAGTTTGAGGAGAATTGGTGTTAGTTCCTTCTTGAATGTTCGGTAAAACTTCCCCATGAAGCCATCCAGTCCTTGGCTTTTGTTAACTGGGAGAGTTTTGATTACCTCTTCAATTTCCTTAGTTGTTATTGGTCTGTTCAAGTTTTCTATCTCTTCCTGGTCCAGTTTTGGGAGACTATGTGTTTCTATAAATTTGTCCATTTCTCTTAGATTGTCGAATTTGTTGCCATATAATTGTTCATAGTAGCTGTTAATTATCTTCTGTATTTCTGTGGTGTCAGTTGTTACTTCTCCATTTTCATTTCTGATTTTGTGTATTTGGGTTCTCTCTCTTTGTTTCTTGGTGAGTCTAGCTAAGGGTCCAGCAATCTTGTTTATTTATTAATTTGAAAAACCAGCTCTGTTTCATTGATCCTTTGAATTGTTTTTTTGGTCTCTATGTAATTTATTTCTGCTCTGATCTTTACTATTTCCTTCCTTCTACTTGCTCTGGGGTTTTCTTTTTGTTTGCTTTCTAATTCTTCTAGTTGTGACGTTAGATAGTGTATTAGAGATTTTTCTGCTTTCTTGAGGTAAGCCTGTAGTGCTATGAACTTCCCTCTCAGAACTGCTTTTGCTGCATACCATAAATTTTGTTTTGTGTGTTCATTTTCATTGGTTTCCAGGAAGTTTTTCATTTCTTCCTTGATCTCCTTGGTAGCCCATTCATTGTTTAATAACATGCTATTTAGCCTACATGTGTTCAAATGTCTTTGCATGTTAATGTTGCAATTGATTTCTAGTTTCATGCCATTGTGATCTGAGAAGAAGCTTGATATGATTCCAATCTTCTTGAACTTGTAGATATTTAATTTGTGTCCTAACATGTGGTCTATCTTTGAGAATGTCCCATGTGCACTTGAGAAGAATGTAAATTCTGTAGTTTTGGGGTGTAATTCTCTGTAGATATCTATTAAATCCATTTGGTCTAGTGCTTCATTCAGAGTCTCTGTTTCCTTGCTAATTTTTTGTCTAGAGGATCTATCCAGTGGTGTCAATGGGGTGTTGACGTCCCCTTCTATGATTGTAATGCTGTCGATTTCTCCTTCGAAATCCTCCAGAGGATTTGTAATATATGTTGGTGCTCCTATGTTGAGTGCATATATGTTTATCAAGGTTATATTTTCCTGTTGAATAAATCCTTTCAATATTATATTGTGGCCTTCTTTGTTTCTAGTTATGGCCTTCATTTTGAAATCTACTTTATCAGATATGAGTATTGCTACCCCAGCTTTCTTTTGCTTTCTGTTTGCTTGGAATATTTTTTTCCCATCTCTTCACTTTCAACCTATGTGAGTCTTTTGTTGTGAGGTGGGTCTCTTAAAAACAACATATAGATGAGTCATGCTTTCTTATCCAATCACCTAATCTGTGTCTTGTTATCGGAGCAGTCAGTCTATTTACATTTAAGGTGATTATTAATATGTATTTATTTATTGCCATTTTTGTTTAGTTTGGTTATATTTTTGTTCCTATTTCTTTTATTAATTACAGAAGTCCTTTTAACATTTCTTGCAGTGCTTATTTGGTGCTAATTTATTCCCTTAGCCTATATTTTTCTGGTAAAATTATTATTTGACCTATTTTAAATGACAGCCTTGATGGGTAGAGTAGTCTTGGATTCAGATCCTTGTTTTTCATGACTTTGATTACTTTATGCCATTCCCTTTTGGCCTGTAGTGTTTCTTGTGAGAAGTGAGCTGATAGCCTTATGGGGGTTCCTTTGTAGGTAACCTGTTGCTTATCTTTTGCTCCCTTTAGGATTCTCTCTTTGTCTTTAATTTTTGGCATTTTGATTACTATGTGTCTTGGTGTGGGCCTGTTTGGGTTCTTCTTACTTGGGGCTCTTTGTGCTTCTTGAACTTGAATACCTTCTTCCTTCACCAAATTAGGGAAGTTTTCTGTCACTATTTTTTCGAATATATTCTCTAACCCTTGCTCATTTTTTTCTTCAAGGACTCCTATGATGCATATGTTATTACTTTTCCACTTGTTCCACAGTTCTCTTAAGCTGTCTTCTTGTATTTTAATCATTTTTTCCTTTTGGTTTTCTGATTGGTTGATTTTTTTCTACCCTGTCTTCTAATTCAATGATCTGGTCCTCTGCTTTCTCTACTCTGCTGTTTAGACTTTCCAATGTCTTCTTTATTCCTGATATGTCATTCTTGATTTCTTCTTGGTGGTTTTTAATTTCTAATTGGTTCATTTTCAACATATCTATGTTCTTACTCATGCTGTTGGGCTTCCTCAAGATCGTGGCTCAGAATCTAGCTCTGGTATCTTGCCTTACTGCTCGAAATTTATCTCTTCTTCAGTAGAGGGCTCTTGTTCTTTCATTTGGCTTTTGTTTCTGTGTATCAGCATTTTGGCTATCACAGGGAACTTTGGAGCCTGTCAAGTTTTCCCTGCGGGTTTTGGTGTTCTGTTGTTTGTGGTTCTGTCTCCTGGGTTTGGATGAGTGAGGGAGGACCCACGTTAAACTCATTTCTCATGTCTTACTTTTGGGGTTAGAGTTGCTAACCCAGGAATGGTACAGTTATCCTGTAGCTTTTTGCCTGGAGGCTATCAGTAGCTGTTACTTGAAGAGTTTTGGGTTGTCAGTTGAATGAAAAACTCTCAGGTGCTCAGCATAAGGGGATTTTCAAAGGGTGGGGCAGGTGCTGATTGTTAGTGAGCCTCAATTTGCCTTTCAATGGCCCACAGGGTGGGGTTAAATCTCAAAGGGAGGGGCCACTGCCTTTCCCCAGATCCCTAGGAAGAATCAAGATGTCCACCGTCCTGCATGGCTGGAATTCATGAAAAGCTCTGAGTGCTCTTCAAATCCTGAGTGTACTCACACAGTACCAGTCCAGTCCATCCTCCCTCTGCTGGAGCCCAAGGTGAGTGGCTGTGGCTATTTTAAAGTCTGCCCTGGCTCTGTGCTGTGGTGCTGTTTGGAAGTTTAACCCGAGGGTGCAGCTCACAGCTGAGGCTGCTGCTGTCTGTGGGCTCCCAGCCCCCATCTCCCACCTCTGCAATCCTCCCAGGATTGAGTCAGTGTCCCTGATTATATGATTCTCGCAAGCTGCTTTTCTGTTGCTTTTTCCCATTGATTTGTCTGTGTTTTAGTTGTAATTCTAGTTTTGTCCTGGGAGATGGTCTGTGTAGCTTCCATTGACTCTGCCACCATTTTGGAATCCCAGAAAACTTTTATAAACTGGTCAAGAAAAAAGTCACACAAGTCCAGGAAACATAGAGGGTACCAAGCAAGATTAACCCCAAAAGACCCACAGCTAGACACATCACAATAAAAATGGCAAACATTGAAGACAAAGAAAGAATCTTAAAGGACAAAAGAGAGAGACAGAAGTTACTTACAAGGAAGCTCCCATTAGGCTGTCAGCTGATTTTTATATAGAAAAATGCAGGCCAGAAGGAAGTGGCATGAAGTGTACAAAGTAATGCAAGGCAAGGGTCTGAATCCAAGACTACTCTCTCGAGCAAAACTATCATTCAAAATTGAAGAAGAAATAAAGAGTTTCACAGATACAAAAAAGTTAAAGGAATTTACCACCACCAAACCAGCACTGCAAGAAATGCTGAAGGGACTGTTGTAAGAAGAAGAAGAAACAGAAAAAGAGAAAGGAACACAGGCATAAAATAAAAATGGCAACTCATAACCATTTATCAATAATAACCTTAAATGTAAATGGCTTAAATGCTCCAATCAAAAGACATAGGGTAGGTGATTGGATAAGAAAAACACGACCCGTATATATGCTGTCTACAAGAGACCCACCTCACAACAAAAGACTAAAACAGGATGAAAGTGAAGGGATAGAAAAATTTTTTCCAGGCAAATGGAAATGCAAAAAACAAACAAACAAAAATCTGGTGTAGCAATACTCATATCTGACAAGATAGAATTCAAAACGAGGACCATACTAAGAGACAAAGAAGGTCACTACATAATATTAAAAGGATTAATTCTACAAGAGGATATAATCCTGGTAAACATATATGCACCAAATATGGGAGCAACAAAATATATTTTAAAACTTCTGAAGGAGAGGTGGGTCAAGATGGTGGCACAGGTAAACGCAGTATTGCCTCCTCCCACAACCACATCAAAATTACAACAAAACTACAACACAACCATCATTCAGAAACCCCTGAAATTGAGCTGAATGGAAGTCCTACAACTACAAAATTAAAGAAGCAGTCACATTGAGACTGGTAGGAGGGGTGGAGGCGTGGACAAGCTGGTCCCACACCCATGTGTGGCAGATAAAAATCAGGAGGGACACCTCGGCTGAGAAGGCCCTCTCTGAGGAGTGAGGGGTCCCCATCCCACACCAGGCAACCAGATCAGGGTCCCATTGCTAGGAAGAAAAATACCCATAACTTCTGGCTGTAAAAACCAGCGGGAACTGAAGCAGATGGAGGCTGCGGTTGTGGAAGCCCCAGCAGTTCTTCTTAAAGGGCCTGTGCACAGACTTACTCAGACTTGCTCCCTCTGAGCTCCCAGAATATGCAGCTTGAGGGGCACCAGAGAACAGGGAAGAACTGAGCTGTTTGGCCTCTGGATGAGGGCTGGAGGGGCAGCTTTCCTCTGGTCAGACGTGCTGGTGGAGGCTGTTGTTCCTTTGGTGAGCCCTTCCCCCACAGGGCAGGCACACAGCCGCCAGATCCGGGACTCCAGCAACCTGTCTCACACTGTTGGCCTTGCCCTGATGATTCTCTGAGGCCCTGCCCCACCCAACTTTTGGGCCCACCCAAGCTGTTTCCAAAGACTTTACCATAAGAGTGTCTTGTCCTGGATCCTGCTTCAGAGTTTCCTAAAATCTCTCAAACAAGCAGCATCTGGTACCCAAGCCCATCAGTGCACCTGGCATCATCAGACCAGTGGACACTCTGGTTGTGAAAGCCACAAACATCCAGGAGCACAGCACCATCCCCTGCAGTAGCAGCCCAATCAGAGTCAAGACATATCCCCAGCAACAGAGGCTGGGGAGCAGACATCATCCCCAGGCAATAGAAGCACAGACCAGCAGCAGAGAAAAATTCCCTAAAATTACAGCAGGGGCTGAGCAGGAGCTGAGCCCCACTGGACAGCAGCACTCCTCAGCCACCACCAGTGGGACTGGGGGCTCCATAGGGCCCTGTGAAACACAGCTGCCCACAAGAGTGGTGGGAAGCTGTGGATCCATAGGGGCCTGTGTGACCCATTGGACCACAAGAGCAGTGTGGAGCTGGGGCTCAAGAGGGGCCAGTCTATCAGCAAGCCCCATACCTCTCATTAAGTGGCCCTAAGCCTGGCACCATAGCAGCTAGCCTTGGTTAACAACTTGGCTTTTCCTGGACACCTCCAAGCCCAGCACAAGAAGCAGCCATCTGCAGTTCACCATGTAGCTTATACTGGGTGGCCCTGGATAGAGCACAAATAGTGGCTGACCTTGCCCAAGAACCAGCACACCTGGTGGACAGCCACCTGGTGGACAGCTTCAGACCACATCAAAACACCACCACCCAACCACCTCCACAAGTGACACACTCAATGAGTGGACTCAGTGGGTGCCAGAGCCCTGCTGAAGTAAGTCTTGCTCTGTGTGTTGGGCCTCTACACAGCTGATCCTCCAGGGTAGTGGCTAGTGGGCACAGCCAGTCCTTGAAGCTGATTAGGCTGAGTAAACTCCTCCCATTGACATGCCAACAGCAATCAAGACTCAATTGCAAGGGTGTACAGTCCACACTAGGGGTGCACTGCGAGGTCCCAACTGGGGTGATCAGGGAGACTGTGCCACTGGATCCTACAGGACACCTACAAAAGTAGGCCACCCTACAAAGCCTAGGAGGCATAGCAGCTCTGCCTAATACATAGAAGCAATCACAGGAAAGCAGCCAAAATGAGGAGACAAAGAAACATGTCCCCCCCCAAAAAAAGAACAAAACTCCAGGAAAAGAACTAAACAAAATGGAGATAAGCAATCTAACAGATGCAGAGTTTAATACACAAGTTATAAGGTTGCTCAGGGAACTTGGTGAGCTATCCAAGGGACTTAGTAAAACCTTCAAGGAACTTAAGGAGACCTCCAAGGAACTTAGTGAACACATCAACAACATAAAAATGGGCTAGTCAGAAATTAAGAATGCACTTACTGAAATAAAGAATAATTTACAGGGAATCAATAGTAGAGCAGGTAAAGCCAAGAAGCAAACTATCGATTTGGAATATAAGGAAGCAGAAAACACCCAACTAGAAGAGCAAAAAGAAAAAAGAATTTTAAAAAATGAGGATACTGTAGGGAGCCTCTGTGACAACTTCAAGCATGCCAACATTCACATCATAGGGTTGCCTGAAGGAGAAGAGAGAGAGCAAGTAATTGAAAAACTATTTGAAACAATAATAACAGAAAACTTCCCTAACTTGGTGAAGGAAACAGACATACAAGTCTAGGAAGCACAGAGAGTTCCAAACAAGTTGAACCCAAAAAGGTCCACACCAAGATACATCATCATCAAAATGCCAAAGGTTAAATACAAAGAGAGAATCTTAAAAGCAGTGACAGAAAAGCAGTCTGTTACCCATAAAGGAGCTCCCATAAGACTGTCAGCTGATTTTTCAAAAGAAACTTTGCAGGCCAGAAAAAAAGTGGCAAGAGATATTCAAGGTGATGAAAAGCAATGACCTACAACCAAGATTACTCTATCCTGCAAAGCTATCATTTAGAATTGATGGACATATAAGGAGTTTCCCAGACAAGAAGAAGCTAAAGGAGTTCATCACCACCAAACCAGTATTATATGAAATGTTGAAGGGTCTTCTTGAAGGAGAAGAAGAACAAAAATATGAACAATAAAATGGCAAGTAATACATATCTATCAACAATTGAATCTACAAACAAAATGAGCAAGCAGAACAGAAACAGACTCATAGATACAGAGAACTTTTTGTTGCTTTCCAGATGTGTGGGCGCTGGGGGCATGGGTGAAAAAGATGAAGCAATTAAGAAGTACAAATTGGTTGTTAGACTGAAGAACCTCAAAGGGAAAGGGGAAGGAAGGGTGGGATGAGATAAAACAAAGAATTTCTATGCATATATGCATAAGCAATGGTCACCAACAATAAAGTGGGGAAGGCAGGAGAGGACCAGAATGGGGAGGAGAAAAAAAGGAGAAACATCTGTAATACATTCAACAATAAAGATGAGTTTAAAGAAAACTTCTGGAGGACTTCAAGAAAGAGATCAATAACAATACGTTCATAGTGGGTGACTTCGACACCTCACCAACACCACTGGATAGATCTAGACAAAAAATTAACAAAAATAGAGTCCTGAAATGATGAAGTAGATCAGTTGGACTTAATTGATATTTACAGAACATTTCACTGTAAAGATGCAGTATATACATTTTTCTCAAGTGCACATGGAACATTCTCAAAGATAAAACACATGTTAAGACACAAAGTAAGTCACTACAAATTCAAGAAGATTGAAATCATATCAAGCAAATTCTTGACTCACAATAGCATGAAACTAAAACTCCATTACAACAAAACCACAAAAAAACATTCAAACACTTGGGGACTAAATAGCATGTTATTAAACAACGAATGGGTTACAACGAGAACAATGAAGAAATTAAAATCTTCCTGGAAATCAATGAAAATGAACACACAACAACACAAAACTTATGGGATGCAGCAAAACAGTCCTGAAAGGGAAGGTCATAGCACTACAGCCCTACCTCAAAAAAACAAGAAAAATTTCTAATCGACTTTCTTACCTGACCACCTAAAGAACTTGAAAGTAAAAAAAGAAAAGAAAATCTCACAGCAAGTAGAAGGAAAGAAATAGTAAAGGTCAGAGCAGAAATAAATGACATAGAGATTAAAAATAACAATTCAAAAGATCAATGAAACAAAAGCTCATTCTTTGAAAAGATAAACAAGATTGATGAACCTTTAGCCAGACTCACCAAGAAGTAAAAAGAAGGGACAAAATAAACAAAATCAGAAACAAAAGAGGGAAAGTAACAACTGACATCACAGAAATACAAAGAATTGTTTTTAAATTCTATGAACAATTATACACCAACAAATTGGACAGTCTAGAAAACATGAACAAATTTCTAGAAACACACAGTCTCCCAAAACTGAATCGGGAAGAAATAGAAAACGTGAATAGACCAATAATGACTAAGGAAATTGAAGATGTAATCAAGACTCTCCCAGCAAAAACAAACAAAAAAAGCCCATGTCAGGACGGCTTCATGAGGGAGTTTTACCAAACATTCAAAGAAGAAATAAGACCTGTTCTCCTCAAACTATTCCAAAAAATTTAAGAAGAAAGACTTCCAAAATTGTTTTATGAGGCCAGCATAATTCCAAATCGAAAACCAGATAAAGACACAACAAAGAAAGAAAACTACAGGCCAATATCCCCGATGAACATAGATGTCAAAATCCTGAACAAAATGCTAGCAAATTGGATCCAGTAATACATCAAAAAAATGATTCCCCATGACCAAGTGGGATTTATACCAGGAATGCAAGGCTGGTACAATATTCACAAATCAATAAATGTGATATACCACATAGTCAAAATGAAAGATAAAAACCATATGATCATATCAATAGATGCTGAAAAAGCATTCGACAAAATCCAGCACCCATTTCTGATAAAAACACTCGACATAATAAAGGTGACATATGAAAAACCTACAGCCAACATCACACTCAATAGACAAAAATTAAAAGCATTTCCCTTAAGAACAGGAACAAGACAGGAATGCCCACTATCATTACTCTTAACATAATACTGGACATCTTAGCCACAGCTATCAGACATGAAGAAAAAATAAATAGGATTCAAATTGGGAAGGTTCCAAAATGGTGGTAAAGTGAATGAAAGCTACACAGACCATCTTCCAGGTCCAAACTGGAATTACAACTAAAATAAAGACAAATTGTCGGGAAAAAAGCATCAGAAAAGCAGCTGCTGAGGACCATACAACCAGGGACACTGGATTCATCCTGGTAGGATTGCAGAGGTGCAAGAGGGAAGCAGGGAGACCACGGACAGCACTGGTCTTATGTGCATGCAGAGCCCTCAGGGTTAAACTCAAAAGGGGCTCCACAGCTCAGACAGCCGGGACAGAGTGCTAAAATAACCACAGCCACTCACCTTGGGTTCTGACAGAGGGAGGTCAGACTGGACTGGAACTGTGTGGGGACACATGGGATCTGGAGTGCTCTCAGAACTTTTGCTGAGTTGTGGCCCTGCAGGACTGTGGTCATCTTACTCCTTCCCAAGGCTCTGGGGAGAGGTGCCAGCCCCTCCTTCAGAGGTTCAATCCCACATGATGAGCCATCAAAATGCAAATTGGGACTCATTAAAGACCAGCCCAACCCTCAGGAAATCCACTTACCCTGAACACCTGAGGGAGTTTTTCATTAAACTGAGAACCGGAGACTCTTCAAGTAACTGCAACTAACAGGCTCCAGGCAAAAATCTAGAGAATAATTAAACCATTCCTGGGCTTGCACCTCTACCCAGGAAAGTAAGACTTGACAGGGGTGTTTAACATGGGTCCTCCGTCGCTCATCCAAACCCAGTAAAGGGAGCTACAAACAGCAGAACACCAACACCCACAGAGAAAATTTGGCAGGCTCCAAAGCTCACTGAGATAGCCAAATAGGTGAAACAAAGAAATAAATCCAAAATAAAACAATAAGAGACCTCTACCATGAATGAAATAAATGAAACACAGTTAAACAAGTTAACAAAGCTAGAATTCAGAGACATGACCTTGAGAAAGCTCAACAGCATGAGTAAGGACATCAACACCATGAGTAAAGACATAGAAACATTGAAAATCAACCAATTGGAAATTAAAAACCACCAAGAAGAAGTCAAGAATGACACAGCACAAATAAAGAACACACTAGAAAGACTAAACAGCAGAGTGGAGTAAGCTAAAGACTGGATCAGTGAATTAGAAGACAGGGTAGAAAAAATCAACCAATCAGAAAACCAAAAGAAAAAAAAACAATTTTAAAAAAGGAAGACAGCTTAAGAGAATTGTGGGACAACTGGAAACATAATAATGTTTGTATCATAGGAGTCCTTAAAGAGGAAGAAAATGAGCAAGGGTTAGAGAATATATTTGAAGAAACAGTGACATTAAACTTCCCTAATTTGGAGAAAGGAAGAAGGCATTCAAGTTCAACAAGCGCACAGAGCCCCAAATAAGAAGAACCCAAACAGGCCCACACCAAGACACATAGTAATAAAATGGCAAAAATTAAAGACAAAGAGAGAATCCTAAAGACAGAAAGAAATAAGCAACAGGTTACCTACAAAGGAACCCCCATAAGGCTATCAGCTCACTTCTCACAAGAAACACTTCAGGCCAGCAGGGAATGGCATGAAGTAAGCAAAGTCATGAAAAACAAGAACCTGAATCCAAGAATACTTTACCAAGCAAGGCTATCGTTCAAAATAGAAGGTCAAATAAAGAGCTTTCCAGACAAAAAAAAAAAAAAAAAAGGCTAAGGGGATAAATTAGCACCAAATAAGCACTGCAAGAAATGTTTAAAGGACTGCTGTAATTAGTAGAAGAAACAGGAAGAAAATATAACCGCACTAAACAAAAATGGCAATAAATAAGTACATATCAATAATCACCTTAAATGTAAATGGATTGAATGCTCCCATAAAGAGACACAGAGTAGCTGATTGGATAAGAAAGCACAACTCATATATATGTTGTGTGCAAGAGACCCACCTCACAGTAAAAGTGAAAGGATGGAAAAAAATCTTCAAAGCAAAGGAAAGGGGGAAAAAAAAAAAGCTGGGGTAGCAATACTCATACCTGATAAAATAGATTTCAAAATGAAGGCCATAACTAGAGACAAAGAAGGCCACTACATAAGATTGAAATGATCTATCCAATAATAAGATATAACCTTGGTAAACATCCGTGCACCCAATATAGGAGCACCAACATATATTAAAAATCTTCTGGAGGACTTCAAAGGAGATATTGACAGCAATACAATAATAGCAGGGGACTTCAACACCCGGCTGACATCACTGGATAGATCCTCTAGAGAAAAAATTAGGTAGAAAAAAAGACTCTAAATGAAGCACTAGACCAAAAGATTTAATAGACATCTACAGAGAATTATACCCCAAAACTACAGAATTCACATTCTTCTCAAGTCCACAAGGGGCAGTCTCAAAGGTAGACTACATGTTAGGACACAAACTAAGTCTCTACAAAATTAAGATTAAAATCATATCAAGAGCATCTTCTTAGATCACAATGGCATGAAACTAGCAATCAATTGCAACAAGAACATGCAAAGACATTTGAACATATGGAAGCTAAATAGCATGTTATTAAACAACAAATGGGCTACTGAGGAGATCAAGGAAGAAATGAAAAACAATCTGGAAACCAATGAAAATGAACACAAAACAACACAAAATTTATGAGGTGCAGCAAAAGCAGTTCTGAGAGGAAAGTTTATAGCACTACAGGCCTACCTCAAGAAACCAGAAAAATCTCTAATACACTATCTAACCTCACAACTTAGAGAACTAGAATGTAAACAAAAAGAAAACCCCAGAGCAAGTAAAAAAAGAAAATAGTAAAGATTAGAGCAGAAATAAATGGTATGGAGACCAAAACACAATTCAAAGGGTCAATGAAACAAAGAGCTGGTTTCTTAAAAAGATAAAAAAGATTGATGGACCCTTATCTAGACTCACCAAAAAACTAAAAGAGAGAACTGAAATACACAATATCAGATATGAAAGAGGAGAAGTAACAACTGAAACCACAGAAACACAAGAGATCATTAACAAATACTTTGAACAATTATATGACAACCAATTCGACAATCAAAACAAAATGGACAAATTTTTAGAAACACGTTGTCTCCCAAACATGAACCAGGAAGAGATAGAAAACGTGAAAAGACCAGTAACAACAAAGGAAATTGAAGAGGTACTCAAGACTCTCCCAGTAAACAAAAGCCCAGGCTGGACGGCTTCACAGGGAAGTTTTACCAAATATTCAGAGAACTAATACCCATTCTCTGCAAACTATTTCATAAAACTCAAGAAGGAGGAAGACTTCCAAACACGTTTTATGAGACCAACATAATTCTAACTCCCAAATCAGAAAAAGTTACTACAAGGAAAGGCAACTACAGGCCAATATCTCAGATGAACATAGATGCCAAAATCTTAAACAAAAAGCTACCAAATGGCATCCAGCAATACATCAAAAAAAAATCATTCACCATGATCAAGTGGGATTCCTTTCAGGGATGCAAGGCTGGTACAATATTCGCAAATCAATAAATGTGATATACCACATAAACAAAATGAAGAATAAAAACAACATGATCATAGCAATAGATGCTGAAAAAAGCATTTGACAAAATCCAGCATCCATTTCTGATAAAAATGCTCAGCAATGAGGAAATAGAGGGATCATATCTCAATATAATAAAGGGCATATATGATAGACCTACAGTCAACATCATATTCAATGGGAAGAAACAAAAAGCATTTTTCTTAAAAACAGGAACAAGACAGAGATTCCCACTTTCACTACTCTTATTTAACATAGTACTGGAAGTCTTAGCCACAGCAATCAGACATGAAGAAAAAATAAAAGGGATCCAAATTGGAAAGGAGGAAGTGAAACTGTCATTATTTGCAGATGACATGATATTATACATAGAAAACCCCAAAGACTACATCAAAAATTTACTAGACCTAATTAATGAATTTGGCAAAGTAGAAGGACACAAAATTAACATCAAGAAATCGACGGCATTCTTATTCACCAATGGTGAACTCACGAAAGAGAAACTGGAAAAACAATCCCATTCACCATCGTAGCAAAAAAAAATTAAGATACTTAGGAATAAACTTAACCAAAAAAGTAAAGGACCTATTTGTAGAAAACTACAGGACATTGAAAAAAAGAAATAGAGGAAGATATTGAAAAGTGGAAGCACATACCTTGTTCATGGACTGGAATAATTAACATCATTAAAATGTCCATATTACCCAAAGCAATCTATAGATTCAATGCAGTCCCCATCAAAATACCAATGAGTTATTTCACAGAACTAGAACAAAAACTCAAAAGTTCATATGGAACCAAAAAAGACTCCGAATACCCACAGCAATCTTGAAAAAGAAAAACAAAGTAGGTGGGATCACAATACCGGATATCAGATTATACTACAAAGCTACTATAATAAAAACAGCCTGGTACTGGCACAAGAATGGGCAGATATACCAGTGGAACAGAACGGAGAACCCAGAAATGGACCCAAGGCAATATGCTCAATTAATATTTGACAAAGGAAGCAACATCATACAGTGGAGTCAAGACAGCCTCTTTAATAAATGGTGTTGGGAAAACTGGACAGCTACGTGCAAAAAAATGAAACTAGACCATCAACTTACACCATACAGAAGAATAAATTCGAAATGGATAAAAGACTTAAATGTGACTCATGAATCCCTAAAAATCCTAGAAGAAAATGTAGGCAAAAAAATTTCAGACATCATACGCAGCAGAATTTTCACTGACACATCACCTAAGGCAGCAGAAACAAAAGAGAAAATGAACACATGAGACTACATCAAACTCGAAAGCTTCTGCACGGCAAAAGAAACAACCATCAAAATGGAAAGGCAACCCACTTCCTGGGAGAGCATAATTGCCAATGATACATTAGATAAAGATTTAATTTCCTATATAGAGAGAGTGCTCATACAGCTCAAGAAAATGAAGACAGAGAACCCCATTAAAAAATGTGCATAGGAACTAAATAGACACCTCTCCAAACAGGATATACAAATGGCCAAGAGACATATGAAGAAATGCTCAACATCACTAATCATAAGAGAGATGCAAATTAAAACAACAGTGAGGTATCACCTCACACTTGTCAGAATGGCTGCCATCAACAAATCATCAAACAACAAGTGTTGGTCAGGGTGTGGAGAAAAGGGGACTCTAGTACACTGCTGGTGGGAATGCAGACTGGTGCAGCCACTACGGAAAACACTATGCTGTTACCTCAAAAAATTAAAAATTGAACTGCCATTTGACTCAGTGATCCCACTTCTAGGAATATAGCCTAAGAAGACTGAAACATTAATCAGAAAGAACATATGTACTCCCATGTTTATAGCAGCACTATTTATAATAGCTAAGATCTGGAATCAGCCCAAATGTCCATCAGTAGACAAATGGATAAAAAAGTGTTGTACATTGTCATTATTTGCAGATGACATGATACTATACATAGAAAACCCCAAAGACTCCATCTAAAGTTTACTAGACTTAATAAATGAATTTGGCAAAGTAGCAAGATACAAAATTAACATCAAGAAATCGATGGCATTCTTATACACCAATGATGAACTCACAGAAAGAGAAACTAAGAAAACAATCCCATTTACCATTGCTGCAAAAAAATTAAGATACCTAGGAATAAACTTAACCAAAGAAATAAAGGACCTATTCGCAGAATACTACAGGACATTGAAAAAAGAAATAGAGGAGATATAAAAAAGTGGAAGCACATACCCTGTTCATGGATTGGGAGAATTAACATCATTAAAATGTCCATATCCCAAAGCAATCTATAGATTCAACACAATCCCCATTGAAATACCAACGGCATACTTCACAGAATTAGAACAATTATTTCAAAAGTTTGTATGGAACCATAAAAGGCCCCAAATAGCCACATCAATCTTGAAAAGTAAGAGCAAAGTTGGAGGGATCACATTACCAGATTTCAGGTTATACTACAAAGCCACTGTAATCAAAACAGCCTGGTACTGGCACAAGAATAGGCATATAGACCAATGGAACAGAACAGAGAACCCAGAAATGGACCCAAGGCAATATGCTCAATTAATATTTGACAAAGGTGGGAAGAGCATACAGTGGAGTAAGGACAGCCTCTTTAATAAATGCTGCTGGGAAAATTGGACAGCTACTTGCAGAAAAATGAAACTAGACCATCAACTTACACCCCACAGAAGAATAAACTCAAAATGGATAAAAGACTTAAATGTGACTCATGAATCCATAAATATCCTAGAATAAACTGTAGGCAACAAAATTTCAGACATCATACACAGCAGAATTTTCACTGATCCATCACCTAATGCAATATAAACAAAGGAGAAAATGAACACATGGGACTACATCAAACTCAAAAGCTTCTGCACAGTGAAAAATACAATCATCAAAACGGAAAGACTACTCTCTGTATGGGAGAGCATAATTGCCAATGATATGTCAGATAAGGGGTTACTTTCCAATACATATAGAGTGCTCATACAACTCCACAAAAGGAAGACAAAGAACCCAATTAAAACATGGGCCGAGGAACTAAATAGACACCTCTCCAAACAAGACATACAAATGGCTAAGAAACATATAAAGAAATGCTCATCATCACTAATCATCAGAGAGTTGCAAATTAAAACATCAATGAGGTATCACCTCACACCTGTCAGAATGGCAGCCATCAGCAAATCATCAAACAACAAGTGTTGGCCGAGGGTGTGGAGAAAATGGGCCTTAGTGCACTGCTGGTGGGAATGCAGCCTGGTGCAGCCACTATGGGAAACAATATGGTGTTACCTCAAAAAATTATAAATTGAACTTCCATTTGACCCAGTGATCCCACTTCTAGGAATATACCCTAAGAAGCCTGAAACACCAATCAGAAGGAATATATGTACCCCCATGTTTATAGCAGCACTATTTACAATAGCCAAGATCTGGAAACAGCCCAAGTGTCCATCAGTAGACGAATGGATCAAAAAGCAGTGGTACATATACACAATGGAGTACTACGCAGCTGTAAGAAATAAAGATCTCTTATCCTTTGAGACTACATGGAGGGACCTGGAAAGTATCATCCTAAGTGAAACAAGCCAAACAGAGAAAGACAAGTTTCATATGATCTCACTTATTTGTGGAATATAATGAACATAACAGTTTGAGGAATGGGGTAGTCCCAGATATGTGGAAGTGGGGTACAGACTGACAATCCCCAGAAGAGGGGGTGGAGGGGGAGAGATAAACCACAGAACTTATATTCATGTATGCATGAACAATGGACATGGACAACAAACTGGGTAAAGTGCAGGGAGGGAGGGGGAGGGGGCAATCAGTGGGGAAAAAAGGAGAAACATCTGTAACAAAAATTAATTAATAAAAAAAAGTGGTGGTACATATTCACAATGGAGTACTATGCAGCTGTAAGAAAGAAAGATCTCTTATCTTTTGAAACAACATGGAAGGAGGTTGAG
Organism: Molossus molossus; assembly: GCF_014108415.1. Taxonomy (NCBI): domain Eukaryota; kingdom Metazoa; phylum Chordata; class Mammalia; order Chiroptera; family Molossidae; genus Molossus; species Molossus molossus. The sequence continues at coordinate 49,023,906 of NW_023425355.1, forward strand.
AGTATTATGATAAGCAAAATAAGCCAAGCAGAGAAAGACAAATACCAAGTGATCTCACTTATTTGTGAAATATAATGAGCAAGGTGGGCTGATGAACGAAATAGACCCAGAGACATAGAAAGGAGTAAGATTCATACTGACAAACCTCAGAGTCCGGGGGCAGCGGGGATGGAGGAGATGAACCAATGTATATAGACAACAATGCTACCAAGGGTGGGGACCAGGATGGCGAGGAGGGTGTCTAGGGAAAATAAACCAATAAAGAACAAAACAAAACAAAAACAAATACAAAATTGGATTGTGAAGGCCTCCGAGTTCGAAGTAGTCAGGCAATTTTGAGCAGTGCTCTAACCATTGGAGATGTTGGCATGAGGAAAACATGACCTGAAGTGTCTTTATTTTCCCTCCCTATTTCCTTTTCTCCCCCTTCTCTTCCTCCCCCTCCTTTTTTCTTTCTTTATTTTATTTTAATATTATTATTGTTGTTGTTGTTGTTGTATTTATCTTCAGATAGAGTGGGAAGGAGAGAGGGGTAAGAGAAAGAGAAATATAGATGTGAGAGAGACACATTGACTGGTCGCCACCCACAGGACCCCAACTGGGTCTGGGGACAAACTGCAACCAAGGTACACGCCCTTAGTGGAACCAAACCCAGGACTCTCTGGTCCATGGGCCGACACTCTAACAGCAAAGCCAAAGTGGCCAGGTCTCTCTCTTTTTTTTTTTTTAGCCCTTCCTCTTTGTTCCTTATCCTTGGCCCATGTTGTAGCTAAGCCACTTGCCTCCACATTGTTTAGCCCTAAGTGGGGCCCTTGGGAGTAAGGTACCTCTGTGAGCCCTACTCAGTCTGGGCTCTCTTTGGAATGAAGCTGCTTTAAAATGTGCCTCCTGCCACACCATCCCAGGCCTTTTTACACTCAACCATGAAGACTGGTAAGTAATGATAATACCATATTATTTCTGTGTCAACTTTGATTTTCTATTACTTGGAAACCAAGGGTTATCCTAGGACACAGTGGCAGCTCTACAATATCTACATAGGAAAAATATCTATATATCTTTTAAGGGCAGCAAATAGTTACTAGTGGGATGTGGGGAGATAGGACATGTAGATGGTCCATTGTGTATGGCCAAAGAGCAATCTTGAAGCTGAGTTATAACACAGCTAGCACACTATTTCTGTTTAGGTGGTATGTGGTAGAGGAGCAGAAATAGCAAACATCTCTAAATATGCCTTTTCCACTTTTTACTTAATATTAAAAATATAGGTTGTCCTTATCAAAGAAGGATTTTATCATTTTTATTTGAGGGTAAATTTGAGAGATAGTTCCTCCAAGCTACTCCTTGGTGCCACCACTCCTGGGCAGGAGGCATCTAGTGTCACAATCTTTTATCAGAAGGCAGTCATTCAGCTCCAAGTTCAATGTTTTGTTTTGTTTTATCCTCACCTGAGGACATTTTTTCATTTTTTGTTCAGACAGAGTGAGAGAGAGAGAAAAACATCAACATGAAAGGGACACATCGAGTGGCTGCCACCCGCACAACCCAAACTGCAACCGAGGTACATGCCCTTAGTGGGAACCGAACCCAGGTCTCTCTGGACCACAGGTCAACATTCTAACTGCTGAGCCAAACCAGCCAGGGCTCCAAGTTCAATTTTTGTTCTCAGGGACTTATGCTGTCCCTCAGCCACCTGCCTGGGGCCTGACTTCTGGTTGCTCAGACACCTGACTCTGATCACTGTTCTCCCAAGCACATGATTCAGGGTTTTTGTGGCCTCACTCCTTTGGCCTAGAGCATAGCTCTTAGCTGATGTTTTGTTTTTTTGTTTGTTTTTTATCCTCATCCAAGGACATTTTTCCATTTTTTTGTTCAGATAGAGTGGGAGAGAGAGAGAGAGAGAGAGAGAGAGAGAGAGAGAGAGAGAGAGAAACATCGATGTGAATGGACACATCAGTGGCCACCTCCCGCACAACCCAACCAGGGCTGGGACAAACTGCAACTGAGGTACATGCCCTTAGCGGGAACCGAACCAGGGTCTCTCTGGACCGCAGGCTGACACTAACCACTGGCCAGGGCTAGCTGATGATTTTTTAATGTGACCTCAGGTTTGCCAGACTTCTGGTACCACCAACTCTTCCTTTGCCATTCCTTATCAATTCTCCAGTCTCTCTCCATTCCAGCTTGTGGAGTCTAGGCATAACAATGAAGCTAGTCTTTTAGCATGTACATCCAAGGCAGTAATTTCCTTCTTTCTGGAAACTCAATAGGGTTATTTAATTGAAAATGTCAAAATATCATACAAAACAAAAAACCCAGGAGACAAATTGAATATGTCTGAGGCACAAGGCTTTCAAGCATACCCCTGTGTGAAAGAGCATATTATACTTAAATTATACCCAATCTTTCACTGAATAGTTATTTAACTTTGTTTTAACTTTTTATTAGGGTAAAAAAATAAAGGTCAGTAGAGCAAAGGTTTCTATAGCAACCTGGCAACAACACCTCTTGAAACCTATGAAATCACTAAGTTCTGAGATGCAACTAGGTCAGAGAAAAGCCTTTTGGGTATTGGCTGACCAACGGTTATATAACTGGAGTAACTGAAGATTACAGCCCACTCATCAAGGAGGAGACAACTAGGTATTTACAAATCTCTGAAGCTGCCTCATATTTCCTTTTGTTAGGAGGGCCTTCAATTGGTGGTGGGGAGTGGGAGTTGAAAGTTTTATGTTATATATATGTCTTTAGGATGAGAGGGGTGCCCTAAAGAGTAGGATAAAACCTGAGAAAATAGAAAACCTAAGGCTTATCTCTGAAAATCCTGGTGTACTCAGACTGAGTGATTCTTGCTGGTCTGCTATCTTGGGAAAAGTGGGCAGGCCTCCTTTTTGTGGGGGATGGGGCAGATGAGTACAAGCCAGCTGTACTTGAGAATAAATCAGTAGGTGGGCAAGAAAACACAGGAAGACCAGGATGAACTTGCTGGCAGGTACCAACACACACACACACACACACACACACACACACACACACACACACATCCTAGGCCTGGGAACCTGAGGATTTACCAAGGTTATAAAGGGCTAAACACCCCCATAGATACATCTCTTGAAGTCCCCATTCTCCCTCATCCCACAACTTATGACAACAACCATAAACTCCTGTCTATGCCTCCAAACGTCAGGTAGAAAATTGATGATTAATACATAGAATGCTGGAAATGAATACCCACCATTAGTTTCTTTTATCTCAGCACCACCTCTGCAAAAGATGTAAATGTATTAATCAACATACTTTCATTTAATGTGGGAAATTGCAGAGCATTACATAAGGTAGTATTTTATTTTGCACCTGCTGATGAGAATGGGGTTTGATGTAGAGACATTTGTTTCTAGTCTGGCTCGTACAATGAAGGAAAGAAAGAGAAAGAGAGATCCATTCTATTTTCTCAGCATCCTGTGGGAGAAAAGCCCATCGCCTGGTTAGCATTAGCCTCATCAGAGGGGCCAGAGTCCTTATTTCCTTATTCTCACCATCCACACAAATCCTGGGATGCTGTCCCATTGCTGGACCCTGGAAATTGCTTTTTTGTCAACCTTCTTTGTGTCTTAAAACCTGTCTCTGCCATCCCCATCTCCCAAATAGCACACTCATGCAGGAGTAGACTGAAGAATGTTTAACTTTAAGGGAGTGGTGGTGAGAGAGGTCAGTTTAGGATAACAACCAGAGCTATAGCACTCATATGCTGGCTCTAATTCAAGTCCAGGGTCATTTCCAACTTGCTGAGTGAGTTTTAGTCTTCTATGAGTCACAGCTACAGCTGAGTCATAGACAGAGAGAGACTTGTGTTTTCTGCTTACAGGCTTTCTTCTTTATCCCCTCCCCATATTCTTCCTAGTTACTTGAAGAAGAGGCTGTACCTTCTATTATCATTATGCCAAATGCCATAATGTCTTTGGAGTCATATAAATCTGTCATTTACTTCCTGTAGATTACTTCCTCTGTCTGAGGCTTAATTTCTTTTTCTACAATGTGGGGAGAAAATAGTACCTCATAGCATATCTCTGGATTATTACGAAGTATAAATGTGATAAATCATGTAAAGAATTTTTCAGCCCTGGCCGGTTTGGCTCAGCGGTTAGAGCGTCCGCCTGTGGTCCGGAGAGACCCAGGTTCGGTTCCCACTAAGGGCGCGTACCTCGGTTGCAGTTTGTCCCCGGCACTGGTTGGTCGTGCGGGTGGCAGCCACTCGATGTGTCCCTTTCACATCGATGTTTCCCTCTCTCTCTCTTCCTCTCTCTCCCTCCCACTCTGTCTGTACAAAAAATGGAAAAATGTCCTCGGATGAGGATAAAAAAAAAAAAAAAAGAATTTTTCAGTGTTCCTTTTACATACTAAATACTCAATGAGTATGAATCATTATTAAGTAATTCCCTTACATTATTTTGGAAATATTTTTGGAAATCCATCTATTATGAGGTTGGTTAGTAAGGATCATTTGTTTTTTTTTTTTGTTTTTTTTTAGAACCTCATCATCCTCTAGGAAGAGGTAATTATCTAATCTAATTTCTTCATCAAAGGTCACATACCCCACAAAGCTATGCATGAAAAAGCACATGGGTTTCTCTGTGAACCTCCCTTGAACACCGTAAGGTACCATGTTCATATTAGACTTCTGCTAGGGTTGAAGGTATCCCAGGGTTTGCCATGTTTATACTAATTAATGGTTTTTCCAACCCATATAGAAAAACGATGATGTTCCTAAGTGTATGTAGAATCTGTTCTTTGGCGACCTGTGTGCCTCGTGGGTTCCCTGCACACGTAACATCCTTAGTAGATGTTTGGAAATCCATCTCTAGAAAGAAACAGGTTTCCTACCAAAGTTATTTTTTATTTCCTCCAGAGAAAGGGAAGTCTGTAAGTGAGCCTTTATCAAGTGTTGCTAAGTCATTTCCACAACACGTTCAGCGAGTCAATTTCATGGCTAAGTGTGCTTTTAATACCCTCCAAAATCAATAACAACCACTTTTCCACATAACCTCTCAATCCCAGAATGTAGTCATAAAAAATGGATGGGCTTCCAGGTTCCAGAGGAAGCTTTTTTTTCTTTTCCAGAAATAAAATTTTGGTAACAGTGCATACACAGAAAGCCAAAGGCAAGATCAGTGCAGATGTTTTCATTGTTCCAGACATAGTCATCAATGAAGTATTGTGTCGGTGCTTCTGAAGCATCCCCATGTGTTTCAAATGCAAAAAGTAGAGACACATTAACGTTGATGATAAGGCATGGGTTCAATGGCCTTATTCGTCATGCTAATGATGCACTCATGGGCTGTGCCAATCTTCTCCAACACGCTATTGCAGGGCTCCTGCTGAAATCTACCCTTCACAACAGACCACAAACATGGGCAGAAAATGCTGCAGTGCCAGTGAGGGGCCTGTACAAGTTTTCCTCTGATAACTGCATGGATACTTTTTTTAATTCAGTAATTTACACTATTCCTTTGGGATAGTAGGAGGAAGAGAGAGTAGACTTTTCTGTAATAGGGGAGTTACAAAATCATTGTGGAATGATATTTAAAATTGAACAGGTCTTTAGAAACCATCTAGTATCCAATGTCCACATTTTTTTTACAAGTGAATAAATTAAGGTCCAGAGAGATCTTGTCACTTACTCAAGGCCATTATGGATATTTTGTGGCAGAATTGGAACTAGAATCTAGGACTCTTGACATCCAGTACAGTGCTTTTTCCAGGACAGTATGCTATTTTCCATTGTAATGGCATTTGTTTTACCTTAAATAATAACAGCTAGTACTTATTAACCACTTTCTATGTGCCAGGAATTGTCCTAAGCACTTAAGTGTCTTATTGTATTTAATTCACAAAGCAACGCTAAGAGACAGAGACTTTTATTTTTCCACTTGATAGACAAAGAGATAGAGGCTTACAGAGGTCAAGTAACTGAGCCAAGGTTACACATGACACCATACAAATCTTCTAATATTTAATGTACTAAGCTGACCAATCCAATGCAAGTAGAAGAGTTCTCAGAGTACAAGGAATATTTACATTGACCAGAATCTATAAGGTATAACGTCAGAGTTATATGTATATTTGTTTATTTTTATCCTGAGAAGATACTTTCCTGCATGAACACTTACAAGTCTATTTCTGAGAGGTTCTTCCCCCTTCTGAATGCTCTCAGTGGCATTCACCACTATGTTTAGGAATAGTAATATGATGAGCCCTCGCAAATGTGCACAGGTTGGACTTAAAAGGTGAAGATAGAGACTGGTGTTTGCCAGGGGCTGGGGCTGAGGGAAATGAAAAGTTACTAATCAGTGGCCATAAGATTTTGGTTAAGCAAGATGAATAAACTCTGCTGTACAACATTGTACCTACAGTTAACTGTAATGTATTGTACACTTAAAAATTCGTCAAGAAGGTAGATATCAGGTTAAGTTTTCTTACCATAATGAAATAAAATTTACTATATTTATTTATTATTAATTTATTTATTTATTTATTTATTTATTTTTTATTTATTTTTTATTGATTAATTTTTGTTACAAATGATTCTCCTTTTTTCCCCCAGTGGTTCCCCCCTCCCCCTTCCCTCCCTGCCCCTTCCCCCGATTGTTGTCCATGTCCACTGTTCATGCATACATGCATATAAATTCTGTTGTTCATCCCTCTCTCAGCTCCCCACTCCTTAGGGGATTGTCCTCAAACTGTTATGTTCATTATATTCCAGAAATCAGTGAGATCATATGAAATTTGTCTTTCTCTGCTTGGCTTGTTTCACTTAAGATGATACTTTCCAGGTCCCTCCATGTAGTCTCAAAGGATAAGAGATCTTTCTTTCTTACCGCTGCGTAGTATTCCATTGTGTATATGTACCACAGCTTTTTAATCCATTCGTCTACTGATGGGCACTTGGGCTGTTTCCAGATCTTAGCGATTGTAAATAGTGCTGCTACAAAGATGGGGGTACATATATTCTTTCTGACGCTTCTCCTTTTCCCCCGGCAGACACCCTCATCCCTATCCCACCTCGCACCCCCAGCATTGTTGTCTATGTCCATTGGTTACAAAAACATGCATATAAGTTCTTTGGTTTATCTCATCCATCCCCCTGCCCCCTCCTCTGAAGTTTGTCAGTCTGAACTTTACTCCTTTCTATGTCTCTGGGTCTGTTTTGTTCATCAGCTTTTTCTGTTAATTATATTACACAAATAAGTGAGATCATGAAGTATTTCTCTTTCTCTGATTCGCTTGTTTCGCATAGCATAATACTCTCCAGGTCCCTCCATGGCGTCTCAAAGGATAAGAGATCTTTCTTTCTTACAGCTGCATAATGTTCCATTGTGTATATGTACCACAGCTTTTTTATCCATTCATCTACTGATGTATACTTGGGCTGTTTCCAGATCTTAGCTATTGTAAATAGTGCTGCTATGAACATGGGGGTACATATATTCTTTCTGACTGGTATTTCATGTTTCTTAGGATATATTCCTACAAGTGGGACCACTGGGTCAAATGGCAGTTCAATTTTTAATTTTTTGAGGAAACACCATATTGTTTTCCATAGTGGCCGCACCAATCTGCATTCCCACCAGCAGTGTTCTAGAGTCCCCTTTTCCACACACCCTCTCCAGTGCTTGTTCTGTGATGATTTGTTGATGGCAGCCATTCTGGCAGGTGTGAGGTGATACCTCATAGTCATTTTTATTTGCATCTCTCTTATGATTAGTGACATTGAGCATTTTTCATATGTCTCTTAGCCATTTGTATGTCCTGTTTGTAGAGGTGTATATATAGGTCCTCTGTCCATTTTTTTTGTATGTGCCCCTAGTGGGAACCGAACCTGGGACTCTCTGGTCTGCAGGTGGATGCTCCAACTGCTGAGCCAAACTGGCCAGGGCAATCCTCTGCCCATTTTTAACTTGGGTTCTTTGTCTATTTTTTTTTTTTTTTTTTTTTGGTGAGTTGTATGAGTACTCTATATACTTTGGAAATTAACCCCTTATCTGATGTATTGTTGGCAATTATACTCTCCCATATAGTTGGTTCCCTTTCCATTTTGATGGTTGTGTTTTTTTTTGTTTTTTTTTTTTTTTTGCTCTTAAGAAGCTTTTTAATTTGATGTAGTCCCATGTATTAATTTTTTTCTTTTGTTTTTCTTGACTTAGACGTTGTATCAGTGAAAATTTTGCTGTGAGTGATGTCTGACATTTTGTTGCCTACCTTTTCTTCTAGGATTTTTATGGATTCACAAGTCACATTGAAGTCTTTTATCCATTTTGAGTTTATTCTTGTATATGGTATAAGTTGGTTGTCTAGTTTTATTTTTTTACATGTAGCTGTCCAACTTTCCCAACACCATTTATTAAAGAGGCTGTCTTCACTCCATTGTAGGTTCTTGCCACCTTTGTCAAATATTAATTGAGTATAATGTCTTGGGTCTATTTCCAGGTAATTTGTTCTGTTCCATTGATCTATATGCTTGTTCTTGTGCCAGTTACCTGACTGTTTTTATTACAATGGCTTTGTAGTAAAACCTGATATCTGGTATTGTGATACCTGTAACACTGTCCTTCTTTTTAAAAATTGCTGTGGCCATTCAGGGATTTTTTGTTTGTTTGTTGTTGTTGTTTTTGGTCCCATATGGACTTTTGAAGTATTTGTTTTAGTTCTGTGAAATATGTCCTTGATATTTTTATGGGGACTGCACCTGCATTGAATCTATATATTGCTTTGGGTAGTATGGACATTTTAATGATGTTAATTCTTCCAATTCATCAACAAGGTATGTGTTTCCACTTTTTTATATGTTCCTCTATTTTTATTTAAATTTTTTATTTCTATTTCTTTTTTAAATGTCCTGTAGTTTTCTACAAATAGGTCCTTGACTTCTTTGGTTAAGTTTATTTCTAGGTATCTTAATTTTTTTCCTGCAATGGTAAATGTGATTATTTTTTTAGTTTCTCTTTCTGTGAGTTCATAATTGCTGTATAAGAATGCCGTCGATTTCTTGATGTTAATTTTGTATCTTGCTATACTGCCAAAATCATTTACTAAATCTAGTAGATTTTTGATGAGATCTGTAGGGTTTTCTATGTACAGTATCATGTCATCTGCAAATAATGACACTTTCACTTCTTCCTTTCCAGTTGAGATCCCTTTTATTTTTTCTACTTGTCTAATTGCTGTGGCTAAGACTTACAGTAGTATGTGAAATACGAGTGGCAAAAGTGGGCATCCCTATCATGTTCCTGTTCTTAAGGGAAATGCTTTTAGTGTTTGCCCATTGAGTATGATGTTGGCTGTAGGTTTTTCATATATCACCTTTGTTATGTCAAGATATGATCCCTCTATTCCCACATTGCTGAGCATTTTTATCAGAAATGGGTGCTGGATTTTGTCGAGTGCTTTTTCTGCATCTATTTATATGATTGTATGGTTTTTATCTTTCATTTTATTTATGCAGTATATCACATTTATTGATTTGCGAATGTTGTACCAGCCTTGAATCCCTGGAATGAATTCCACTTGGTCATGGTGAATAATGTTTTTAATGTATTGCTGGATTCAATTTGCTAATATTTTGTTAAGGATTTTGGCATCTCTGTTCATCAGGGATGTTGGCCTGATGTTTTCTTTCTTTGTAGTGTCTTTATCTGGTTTTGGAATTAGATTTATGCTGGCCTCATAAAATGAGGTTGGAAGTTTTTCTTGTTCTTGAATTTTATAGCATAGTTTGAGGAGAATGGGTGTTAGTTCTTCTTAAATGTTTGCTAAAACTCCCCTGTGAAGCTGTCTGGGGCCGGGTGTTTGTTTGCTGGGAGTTTCTGGATTACATCTTTAATTTCCTCAGTTATTGTTGGTCTGTTCAAGTTTTCTATCTCTTCCCAGTTCAGTTTTGGGAGACTATGTGTTTCTAGAAATTTTCCCGTTTTGCCTAGATTGTCCAATTTGTTGGTGTATAATTGTTCATAATATTTGTTAATGATCAATTGTAGTTCTGTGGTGTCAGTTGTTATTTCTCCTCTTTTGTTTCTGATTTTGTTTATTTGTGTCTTCTTTCTTTGTTTCTTGATGAGTCTAGCTAAGAGTCTATCAACCTTGTTTATCTTTTCAAAGAACCTGATTGTTGTTTTATTCCTCTTTTGAAGTGTTTTTTCTTTTGTTTGTTTTTGTTTTGTTTTGTCTCTATGTCATTTATTTCTGCTCTAATCTTTACTATTTCCTTCCTTCTATTTGCTCTGTGGTTTTCTTTTTGTTTGCTTTTTAGTTTTTTAAGTTGTGAGGTTAGATAGTCAATTAGAAATTTTTTCTTGTTTCTTGAGGTAGGTCTGTAGTGCTGTGAACTTCCCTCTCAGAACTGCTTTCGCTGCGTCCCATAGATTTTGTGTTGTTGTGTGTTCATTTTCATTGGTCTCCAGAAAGTTTTTAATTTCTTCTTTGATCTCTTTGGTAACCCATTCATTGTTTAATAACATGCTATTTAGCCTCCATGTGTTTACATGTTTTGCTGTAATTGATTTCTAGTTGTATGCCATTGTGGTCTGAGAAGATGCTTGATATGATTTCAATCTTCTTGAACTTGTAGAGACTCAGTTTGTAACCTAACACTTTGTCTATATTTGAGAAGGTTTCATGTGCAGGAGAATGTGAATTCTGCAGTTTTGGAGTATAATTCTCTGTAGATATCTATTAAATCCATCAGATCTAGCACTTTATTCAGTGTCTCTGTATCTTTGTTATTTTTTTGTCTATAGGATCTATCAAGTGATGTCAGTGGGGTGTTGAAGTCCCCTGCTATGTATTTCTGTCTATTTCTTCTTTGAAGTCCTCCAGAAAATTTTTAATATATTTGGGTACTCCTATGTACAGTGCATATATGTTTACCAAGGTTGTATCTTCCTGATATATATATATATATATATATATATATATATCCTTTCAATATTATGTTGTGGCCTTCTTTGTCTCTAGTTATGGTCTTCACTTTGAAGTGTTTTTATCAGATATGAGTATTGCTACCTCAGCTTTTTTCTTCTTTCTGTTTGCTTAGAAAAATGTTTTCCATCCCTTCACTTTCAACCTATGTGAGTCTTTTGTTGTAAAGTGGGTCTCTTGTAAACAACATATATATGAATCATGCTTACTTATCCATTCAACTACTCTGTGTCTTTTGATCGCAGCATTCAATCCATTTACCTTTAAGGTGATTATTGCTATGTACTTATTTATTGCCATTTTTGTTTAGTGTGGTTATATTTTTCTCCAACTTTTTTCTACTAATACAGCTGTCCTTTTCACATTTATTACAGTTCTGGTTTAGTTTCTTCCAGTTTGGTCCAGTGTTGGTTTGGTGCTAATATATTCCCTTAGCCTTTCTTTGTCTGGGAAGCTCTTTATTTACCTTCTATTTCAAATGATAGCCTTGCTGTACAGTGTAGTTTTGGATTTAGATCCTTGTTTTTCATTACCTTGATTATTTCATGCCATTTCCTTCTGGCTGGTACTGTACTGTTGAGAAATCAGCTGATAGCCCTACAGGAGTTTCTTTGTAGGTAACCTACTGCTTATCTCTTGCTACTTTTAGGATTCTCTCATTGTCTTTAATTTTTGGCATTTTAATTATTATATGTCTTGGTGTGGGCCTGTTTGGGTTCTTCTTACTTGGGGATCTCTGCACTTCTTGTACTTGTATGCTTTTTTCCTTCACCAAGTTAGGTAAGTTTTCTATCACTATTACTTCAAATAAATTCTCTAACCCTTGCTCATTTTCTTCTTCTTCTGGAATTCCTATGATGCAGATACTGTTCCATTTCATAATGTCTCACATTTCTCTTAGGCTGTCCTCCTGTTTTGTATTTTTAATCATTTTTTGTTGTTGTTGTTTTGTTTGGTTTGGTTTGGTTTGGTTCTCTGACTGGGAGATTTTTTCTACACTGTCTTCCAATTGACTGACTGATCCTTGGCCTCCTCTACTCTGTCGGATATTCCCTCCCATGTGTTCTTTATTTCTGCTATGTCATTCTTCATTTCCAATTGGATGGTTTTCAATGCCCCTATATCTTTACTCATGTTGTTGAACTACCTCATGATTCTTACTCTGAACTCTCCCTCTGAAATCTTACTCAATTCCCTTTGATTTATTTCATCTTGTGTCAAATTATTGTGTTCGTTCATTTGGGATTTGTTTCTTTGTTTCACCATTCTGGCTGTGTTTCACCATTCTGGCTGTGGAAAATTGGGAGACTGCCCAATTTTCCCTGTGGGTGTTTGTGTTCTGCTTGTTGTGGCTCCCTCTACTGGGTTTGGGTGAGCGTGGGAGGACCCACGTTAAACAACACTGTGAAGTCTTACTTTCCTGGGTAGATTTGCAAGCACAAAAAAAAGGTTCAATGATCCTCTAGCTTTTTGCCTAGAGGCTGTAAGACTCAGCTACTTGATGAGCCTTGGTATGTAGCCCTCAACTGAATGAAAAACTCCCTCAGGTGTTCAGGCTGAGAGGATTTCCAGAGGGTGGGGCAGATGATTGCTGGCTGTTAATGCTCCTCAATTTGTATTTCTCTCACCTGTTAAATTCCTGAGAAAGGGGCTGTTGCTTCTCCCTGGGGCTCTGGGAAGGGACTCTTTGAGCAATATGGCTACTGTTCTGTGAGGGACGGATCCAACAAAAAACTCCCACTGCTGTCCCAGCTCTCCTAGTTCCTGAGTCTGTCCACACAGTTCCAGTCCAGTCTGACTTCTTTCTGCTGGAGGCCAAGGTGAGTGGCTGCAGGTAATTTAGTGTTCTGTCCCAGCCTGTTGTGCTGTGGAGCCAGTTTGAGATTTTAACCCTAAGGGAGCTGCTCACAGATAAACCAACTGCTGTCTGTAGGTTCCTAGCCTGCCTTCTTATGCCTCCACAGTTCCTACCAAACTCAATTTTATATCCTCTTTCTGACCGTGGTTATACGGGTCCTCTCCAGCTGTTCTTGTGTTGTTTTATTCTTGATGATTTGTCTTTATTTTAGTTGTAATTCCAATTTGGTCCTGGGAGATAATCTGTGTAGCTTCCATTAACTCCACCACCAATTTGGAATCTCACATAAAATAAAATTTAAAAGAATAATGTTAACAACCATGCTGAAAAGTTTTCACTTTTATTTCATTAAAGATATATCATTAGTATAACTAGAGAAAATTATACTATTTAGACCATGTTTATTTTTTGTCTGGGTTCAAACATTATGGGGTGGTCTTGATTTGCCTTGATCCATTATAGTTGCAGAATTAATTTTTCTAATATTGGTGTCCTGTGAAGTTGTTTATGTTTAACAGAACATCAGGTCCTAGTTTGGTGGTGTTGCTAGTGTCAGGTCAGCTCCTAGCAACACCAAAGCCTAGCTGATAGGACCAGACAGCTCCTGGATGTTAGCAGATAATGTTCTCTTACTTAAATTAGTATTTTACAAGAAGGGTATTTGCAAGAGGCTTCCTTAAGTGCATTTCAAATAAGCTTGGCCCCTTTTCCAAGCACCAGGAATTTCTCTTGCCTCTACTGCATTACTTTATCTCTACCTACCCAGCCACTAGAATAATTCTGGTGCCTACCCCAAGTCTTAGATCTTCCATTAAACCATCTATGACCACTCCACCCGAAAGAACATTTTCGCTGCTCTGATCTTGGTGACTTTATTATTTGCTATACTTCTTTGGTACACTCAGGTTACATAAAGAATGTCTTTCTCCAAAGAGAGAATCCTAAAGTCAGCAAGAGATAAGCAACAGGTTACCTGTACAGGAACCTCCATAAGGCTATTAGCTGACTTCTCAACAAAAACACTACAGGTCAGAAAGGAATGGCATGAAATAATCAAGGTCATGAAAAACAAGGATCAGAATCCAAGACTACTCTGTCCAGCAAAGCTAACATTCAAAATAAAAAAGGTGAATTAAAGAGCTTCCCAGACAAAATTTTTAAAAAGATAAGAAAATATATTAGCACAAAACCAGCACTCCAATAAATATTCAAAGGACTGCTGTAATAAGCAGAAAAAATAGGAAGAGAAATATAACCATAATAAGCAAAAATGGCAATAAATAAATACATATCAACAACAACTTTAATATAAACAGATTAAATGCTCCAATCAAAGACACAGATAGCTAAATGGATAAGAAAGCAAAATTAATATATATGTTGTTTACAAGAGACCCACCTCACAACAAAAGACTCACATAGGTTGAAAGTAAAGGGATGAAAAACATTTTCCAAGCAAACAGAAAGAAGAAAAAAGCTGGGGTAGCAATAGTCATATCTGATAAAATAGACTTCAAAATGAAGGCCATAACTAGAGACAAGGAAGGCCACTACATAATATTGAAAGAATCTATCCAACAGGAAGATATAACCTTGGTAAACATATATGAACCCAATATTGGAGCACCAAAATACATTTTAAAACATCTAGAGGACTTCAAAGGAGAAATCAACAGCAATACAATCATAGCAGGTGATTTCAACACCTTGCTGACACCACTGGGTAGATCCTCAAGAAAAAAAATTAACATGAAAACAGAGGCTCTAAATGATGCACTAGATCAAATAGATTTAATAGATATCTACAGAGAATTATTGCAGAATTCACATTCTTCTCAAGTGTACATGAGACATTCTCAAAGATAGACCACATGTTAGGACACAAACTAAGTCTCTACAGATTCAAGAAGATTGAAATCATATCAAGCATCTTCTCAAATCACAATGGCATGAAACTAGAGATCAATTACAACAAACACAACACATGGAGGCTAAATAACATGTCAATTAACAATAAATGGGTTACCAAAGAGATCAAGGAAGAACTAAAAACTTCCTTAAACCAATGAAAATTAACCCACAAGAACAAAATATCAATGGGATGCAGAGATAGCAGTTCTGAGAGGGAAGTTCATAGCACTACAGGCCTACTTCAAGAAACAAGAAAATTTTCTAATTGACTTTCTAACCCTACAACTTAAAGAACTAGAAAGTAAATAAAAAGAAAAACCCAGAGGAAGTAGAAGAAAAGAAATAGTAAAGGTCAGAGCAGAAATAAATGACATAAATTTAAAAAAAAAATTCAAAAGATGAATGAAACAAATACTTGATTCTTTGAAAAGATAAATAAGATTGATGAACCTTTGGCCAGACTCACCAAGAAACAAAGAGAGAGGACCCAAATGAACAAAATCAGAAACAAAAGAGGAGAAGTAACAACTGACACCACAGAAATACAAAGGACCATCAAAACATACTATGAACAATTAAACACCAACAAATTGGACAATCTAGGCAAAATGGACAAATGTCTAGAAACACACAGTCTCCCAAAACTGAACTGAGAAGAGATAGAAAACTTGAACAGACTGACAACAATTAAGAAAATTGAAGATGTAATCAAGATATTTTCAGCAAACAAAAACCCAGGTCTGGACAGCTTCACAGGGAAGTTTTACTGAACATTAAAAGAAAATTGAACACCCATTCTTCTCAAATTATTCCAAAAAATCCAAGAAGGAAAACTTCCAAACTCATTTTATGAGGCCAGCATAATTCTAATTCCAAAACCAGAAAAAGACACTACAATGGAAGAAAACTACAGGCCAATATCCCTGGTGTACAGAGATGCCAAAATTCTTAAAATATTGTCAAATCAAATCCAGAAATACATCAAAAAAATTATTCATCATGACCAGGTGGGATTCATCCCAGGGTTGCAAAGATGGTACAATATTTGCAAATCAATAAATGTGATACACCACATAAACAAAATGAAAGATGAAAACCATATGGTCATATCAATAGATGCAGAAAAAAAGCATTTGACAAAACCAGCACCCATTTCTGATAAAAAACACTCAGCAATGTGGGAATAGAGGGATCATATCTCGACACAATAAAGACCATATATGAAAAACCTACAGCCCACATCATACTTGATGGGCAAAAAGTAAAAGCATTTCCCTTAAGAACAGGAACAAGACAGGGATGCCCATGTTCACCATTCTTATTTAACATAGTACTGGAAGTCTTAGCCACAGCAATTAGATATGAAGAAAAAATAAAAGGGATCCAAATTGGAAAGGAGGAAGTGAAACTGTTATTATTTGCAGATTATATGATATTATATATAGAAAATTCTACAGGCACCATAAAAAATCTACTTGATTTAATAAATGGATTTGGCAACGTTGCAGAATACAAAATTAACATCAAGAAATAGATGGCATTCTTATATACCAACTATGAACTCACAGAAAGAGATACTAAAAAAAAAAAAAAAATCCTATTTACCATTGCAGCAAAAACAATTAAGGTGCCTAGGAATAAACTTAACCAAATAAGTAGAGGACCTCTTCACAGAAAACTACAGGTTATTGAAAAATGAAATAGAGGAACATATTAAAAAGTGAAGGATATAATTTGTTCATGGATTGGAAGAATTAACATAATTAAAACGTCTATACTGGAGGGGGAGAGAAAAGATGGCACTGGACAGGACTGGAGAGAGGGTGAGTGTGTGAGAGTGTAAGCAAGTGTGAGAGAGAGTATGAGTGGAGGTGATTGTGGATGAGGAAATTCGAGCAGTGCAGAAACGTGGGGCAGAGGGTTTCTGTGCTGTGGACGGAGAGCAGCTGGCTACCACAGTAAGCAGCTTCTCAGGGCACTTTTCACTGCATGGCCAGAAGGCCAGGCCAATTTGGAAGATCCTTGGCCTTCTCTGGGAGGAGGCAACGGGGGGCGGCTAGGGTGGAGCGAACTGAGTTTACTAGTACTTCTTACACCACTGGGCCAGTGGACCCCACTGTGTCAAAGCAGACAAGCACACTGTCAAGGTGCCTCCTGCAAAACCACAACCAGCTGTGAGACAAGCACCATCCCCCATAGCAGCAGCCTAATCAGAGCTGAGCACCACCCCCAGCAGCAGTAGTACCAGATTGGGAGCCCAGGACCTTCCCCACAACAGCAGTGAATGAGTGTGAGTAGAGCCCCACCCCCCAAAATAGCCGAGGCTGAGGATCAAACATCCATCCTCAGGCAGCAGCAGCATAGCAGCTGAGACACATCCCCAGCAGCATTAGCAGAGGCTGATCAAGAGCGGTGCTCCTGACCACACAGCAACAGGGCTCGGGCAGCTGAGACCCACCCCTGACAACTGCAGCACGGGATTTGGAGTTGAACCTCTCCCACAGAAGCAGCAAAGTCTCGGGAGCTGAGCATCCTCAGCGCCAACAGCAGCAGAAGATTGGGAGCTGAGAGCACCCCGTGGCAACATCATTAACAGTAGCAGCGCAAACTGAAAGCTGACATTTGCTGCCAGCAGCATCAGCAGCGACTGATCAGGAGCTGAGCCCCACCAGGCGGCAGGGCACTCCAGAAGCACACAGGCAGAACCCACGCACTTCACCAGCATACCAGCTGGACCTATACCTCCAAACAGTGCCTATCACAACAGACCAATACCAGCCACCAGTTATCAATCACCCAGGACCCACAGAAGGCAAGAGAGGCCACACACCAAAAACAGTGTGGGAGGCACAGCAGCCTTATTTGATACACAACAAACTGCCTACACATCCCAACATCCCTCACTGGGCCTAAAACTACCAGACTACTAAAATGGTGAGACAAAGAAACAAAATCCAAATGAAAGAAAAGGAAGAATCACCAGAAAAGGAACTACATAAAGTGGACAAAAGCAATTTGTCAGATAAAAAATTCAAAACAATGATTTTAAGGGTGCTCAAACAATTTAGTGAGAACTACAAGCAACTTAAGAATTATGAAGAGCTTAGTGGGAACTACATCAGCTTAAATAAAGAGGTAGAAGCTATGCATAAAAATCAAGAAGAAATAAAGAATGACATAGCTGTTATAAAAAATACCTTAAAAGGGTTCAATAGTAGATTAGAAGAAGCTGAACACTGAATCTGTGTCTTAGAAGACAAGGTAGAAAATAAAACACCCAAATAGAGTAGCAAATGGGAAAAAAATTGAAAAGCAGGGGGAGGGTTTAAGGGAGATTTGGGACAGTACAAAACGTAACAACATTCGAATCACAGGGGTACCAGAAGGAGAAGAATCAGAAGAGGGAATAGAGAACCTGTTTGACAGAAAACTTTCCTAAACTGATGAAGGAAAAAGTCACACAAGTCCAGAAAACACAGAGCATCTCAAAATAGATCCAGAGACATAGAAGTAGGGTACAGACTGACAAACCTCAGAAGAGGGTTGGGGGGAGAGATAAACCACAGAACTTATATGCATGTATTTGTAACCAATGGACATAGACAACAATGCTGGGGATGGGGCAGGGAGGGGGATCGGGAGGAGGGTGTCAATGGGGAAAAAAAGGAAAAACATCTGTAACAAAAATAAATTAATAAAAATAATTTTTAAAAAATGGGCAGAGGACCTGAACAGACACTTCTCCAAAGAGGACATTTAGATGGCCAAGAGACATATGAAAAGATGTTGAATGTCACAAATCACCAGGAAAATGCAAGTCAAACCACAATGATATATCACCTCACACCTGTTAGAATGGTTTAATCAAAAAGACAAGAGATGACAAGTTCTGGTGAGGATGCAGAGAAAAGAGAACTCTTGTGCATTGTTGATGGGACTGCAAATTGGAACAGCCACTATGAAACACAGTATGAAAGTTCCTAAAAAAAATGAAAATACAACTACCATTTCATCCCCAATCCTACTTCTGGGTATATATCCAAAGGAAGTAAAATTATTGTCTCAAAGAGCTATCAGTGCCCCCAGATTCATTGCAGAATTATTCACAACAGTCATGATATGAAATAAAAACTAAGTGCCCATTGATGTATGAATGGATAAAAATATGATATATATATATATATATCATATATAATGATTTATATATATTACATATATATAATGTGATATATATATATCACATCATTATTCAGCTATAATAAAGAAGGAAATCTTGCCATTTGTAAATCTTGCCATTTGTGACAACTTGGATGGAACTCCCTGAGGGCATTATGTTAGAAAGGAGTTAAAATGAGTCAGACAGAGAACAACAAATACTGTATGATCTCATTTATATGTGGAATCTAAAAAAGCCATTTAACTCATAGAAACAGAAAATAGAATAGTGGTTTTCAGGTGCTGGGGGTTGGGGGTAACAGGGAGATGTTCATCAAAAGGTACAGACTTCCAGTTAGAAAACAAATCAATTTTAGGAATGTAATGTACAGCATGAACTATAGTTAACAATACTGTATTATACACTTGGAAGTTGATAGAAGAGTAGATCTTAAATGTCCTCACTGCAAAAAGGTGGTAATTATGTGATATGATGGAGGTGTTAACTAAGCTTATCATATAATCATTTCACAATGTATACATGTATCAAACTATCACTGTTGTATACCTTAAATTTACACCCTGTTATATGTCAATTGTATCTCAATAAAGCTGGGAAAACATAAAGTGGAGGGCTGGAGGTGAGAGGATGGTGGCAGAGCTTTGTGGAAGTGGGTTAGGAGAGGGGAGGGAACCTTTAGGTAGGTGTTCTTTTATTGAGACCTGGAAGGATAAAGAAAAGAAACCAGGACTAGAATTTTCTTGGAGGCACTATCTAGTCAATCCTCTTAGAATGAGAAGATCTGAGGTCAGAGTTGTCAAAACAACAACAGCAAAATCATAAAGACTTGTAATTTGTCTTCTCTCTTCCTGTAGCAAAGCCTTATCCCTACTGTAAAATCCAATCACACAGCTCCACCCAATGGCAGATTCTATGGAGTACACTGTGAGCATCTGTCAGAGGCACCCAAACTGAAATGGAAACTTGAACTGGTGGAGAGTCCTGGTTATGTTACTATATTTTTAATCCCCAGAGAATTCTGATGTGCTGCTATATTTGAGAATGGTTGGCTGAACTTGGACTTTTCTTATGAAATGGAGACACCTGGGCAAGGTGCTAAGCTACACACTCTGCTTTTTCGTTTTATCTTCAGGAGTTTTCTTCTTTCTCATTAACTGCCATTTCTCAGTGGGTGATTTCATATTAGGTGCTGAGATAATGGCATCACACAAGACAAACAAGGTCTCTATTCTCATGGAACTTACGGTGAGAAAGACAGATGAGCAAATCTACATTTAGAGATGGTGATAAGTTCTATGAAGGAAATAGACATGGTGATGAGATAGAAAATGACTGAGGTCAGAGAAGTTCTCTTTGAGAAGGTGACATTGAAGCGGATACTTGAAGAATGAGACATCAGCTATGGGAAGAGTTGAAGCAGTGCCTCTGCCAATCCTCTGAGTGTCTCTGTTCTGAAAGAAAAATTAAGTCCCCCCTGTACATACACAGTCTGCCTGACATACTAAGTGCTAACTGGCACTTTGGAGTAGAGATAAAGCTTTTTCTCCAGGAAATTATAGCTTCACACTAGGGTGCACAACTCTAACAGCAGGTAGTGGGCTAGATTTCAGCCCACTCTACAATAATACCATTGTGTTGAAAATAATTTGCACAATCTTACATAGAAGTAGGGCGCAAAGGACCCTGCAACAACTTTTCCCTGGCTGACTTCAAGCACATGAAATTATATGGGCAGGAAAAAACTTCATGTGTTCTAAAAACTATGAGATCAGTGGCAGGCAGAGACCAGATCACACAGGAACTTATAAGGTGAAAGAAGTTTATATCTTATTTAATCAATGGGAAGCCTAGTAAAGGTTTTAAGTAGAATGAGTGAAAAAAAAATCTGACATATATTAAGAAAATCACTCTGGTTGCTGTGCAGAGGATCTACTGTAAGGGCTTCCTCCAATATTACCAACATTAATTTCTTTTTTTTATTAATTTTTTTGTTAAAGATGTTTCTCCTTTTGTTCCCATTAACACCCTTCTCTCCATGCCCCCCACCCCATCCCCAGCTTTGTTGTCCATGTCCATCGGTTACGCATACATGCATAGAAGTTCTGTGGTTTATCTCTTTCCTCACGCCCACCCCCTCTTCTGAGGGATGTCAGTCTGTACCTTACTTCCATGTCTATGGCTCTACCCTGTTCCTCAGACTGTTATGTTCATTATATTCCACAAATAATGAGATCATGTGATATTTGTCTTTCTCTGCTTGGCATATTTTGCTTTGGAAAATACTCTCAGGTCCTTCCATGTCATCTCAAAGGATAAGGGAACTTTCTTTCTTTCTTTTTGTTTTCAAATCTTTATTGTTGGATGTAAAATGTATTACAGATGTTCCACATTTTTCCCCCATTGACCCCCTCCTCCCCACTCCCGCCCCCCTCCCACCTTTTCCCACACTATTGTCTGTGTCCATTGGTTATGCATATAAGTTCTTTGGTTTATTTCTTCCCACCCCCCAAACCCTTTTCCCTTTGAGGTTTGTCAGTCTAGCAATGAATGTGTACTTCTTAATCCCTTCACCTTTTTCACCCGTTCCCCCAACCCCCCTCCCATCTGGCAACCAACAAAATGTTCTCTGTATATATGAGAATGTTTCTGTTCTACCTGTTCATTTTGTTTGTAGATTCCATTGTTGAGAGATATGTATTCATTGCCATTTTGTTTGTTCATACATTTTATCTTTTTCTTCAAAAAGACCCTTCATCATTTTATATAATTACGGTTTGGTAGTGATGAACTCCTTTAACTTTTTCTTGTCTGGGAAAGTTTTTATATGTCCATCGATTCTAAATGACAGCTTTGCAGGATAGAGTAATTTTGGTTGTAGGTTCTTGGTTTTCATCACTCTGAATATTTCTTGCCACTCCCTTCTGGCCTGCAAAGTTTCTTTTGAGAAATCAGCTGACAGCCTAATGGGAACTCCCTTGTAGGTAACTAGCTGCCTTTCTCTTGCTGCTTTTAAGATTCTCTCTTTGTCTTGAACCTTTTGCATTTTGATGATGATGTGTCTTGGTGTGGGCCTCTTGGGGTTCATCTTGTTTGGGACTCCCTGTGCTTCCTGGACTTGTATGTCTGTTTCCTTCACCAAGTTAGGAAAGTTTTCTGCCATTATTGTTTCAAACAGGTTTTCGATTTCTTGTTCTCGCTCTTCTCCTTCTGGCACCCCCAAGATGCGAATGTTGGCATGCTTGAAGTTGTCCCAGAGGCTCCTTACACTACCCTCATTATTCTGGATTCTTTTTTCTTTTTGCTGTTCCGATTGGGGATTTTTTCTTCCTTATATTCCAAATCGATGGTTTGCTCCTTGGATTTACATACTCTATTATTGAAGCTGTGTAAATTATTCTTTATTTCAGTTAATGCCTCCTTCAATTCTAACTGTATATCCATGATTTCTGACTGGTCCTTTTTTATGCTCTTGAGGCCCTCCCTAAGTTCACTGAGGTTCTAACTAAGTTCATTGAGCATCCTTATAAGCAGTATTTTGAACTCAGTATCTGTTACGTTGCTTATCTCCATTTCGCTTAGTTCTTTTATTGGGGTTTTGTTCTGTTCTTTCATTTGGGGCCTGTTTCTCTGTCTCCTCATTTTGGCTGCCTCCCTGTGTTTGTTGCAGTGTATTACTTAATGAGAGGTATGGGGCTTGCTGAGAGCAGATGCTGCTCGTTTGAAAGAATTTAGGAAAAACCTGAAGCAGGATCCAAGAGCGGCCAATACTATGGTTAAGCAAGTGGCAACAGCTTGGGTGGGCTTGAAAGTGGGATGGGATGGGGTGGGGTGGGGTGGGGTGGGGTGGGGTGGGGGCAGGGCCTCAGGGAGTCAGCAGGATGGGGCTACCAGTGTGAGCCAGGTTGCTGGAGTCCCAGATATGGAAACTGTCTGCCACCCCCGGGAAGGGCTCACCAAAGGAACAAAGGCCTCTTACAGCACGTTTGTCCCCAAGAAAGCCCCCTCTCCAGCCCTCACTCCAGTGCCAAACAGCTCAGTTCTTCCCTGGCGGCCCTTGAGCTGCCTCCCCTCCAAACTTAGAGGGAGAGAGTCCGATAAGTCCGTAGGTGGGCCCTTTAGGGAGCTGCCTGGGGCTCCAGCCGCCTCAGTTTCCCTGAGCCTCAGTTTCCGCTGGTTTTTCCAGCCAGAAGTTATGGGGACTTCTCTTCCTGGCGCTGGAATCCTGAGCGGGGCACCTGGTGTGGGACAGGGACCACTCAGTCCTCAAGAAGGACCTTCCCAGCCGCGGGAGACTCCTGATTTTTATCCGCCACACTTGGGTGTGGGACCAGCCCGTCGCGCCACCGCCCCTCCTACCAGTCTGGATGTGGCTGCTGCTTTAATTCTGTAGTTGTAGGACTTCCATTCAGCTTGATTTCAGGCGGTTTTGAATGATGGTTGTTCTGTAGTTTAGTTGTAACTTTGATGTGGTTGTGGGAGGACGCGATACAGCGTTTACCTATGCTGCCATCTTGACCGGAAGTTCTTTCTTACAGCTGCATTGTACTCCATTGTGTATATGTGCCACAGCTTTTTATCCATGCGTTTACTGATGGACACTTGGGCTGTTTCCAGATTTTAGCAATTGTAAATAGTGCTGATATGAACATAAGGGTACATATACGCTTTCTTATTGGTGTTTCAGGCTTCTTAGGCTATATTCCTAGAAGTGGGATCACTAGGTCAAATGGCAATTCAATTGTTAATTTTTTGAGGTAACACCATATTGTTTTCCATAGCGGATGCACCAGTCTGCATTCCCACCAGCAGTGAACTAGAGTCCCCTTTTCTCCACACCCTCGCCAACACTTGTTGTTTGATGATTTGTTGATGGTGGCCATTCTGACAGGTGTGAGGAGATACCTCATTGCTGTTTTAATTTGCAACTCTCTGATGATTAGTGATGTTGAGCATTTCTTCATAAGTCTCTTAGCCATTTGTATGTCCTGTTTGAAGAGGTGTCTATTTAGTTTCTCTGCCCATTTTTTAATTGGGTTATTTGGCTTCCTTTTGTTGAGTTGTATGTGCACTTTATATATTTTGGAAATTAACCCCTTCTCTGATGTATCTTTGGCAATTATGCTCTCCCAGGAAGTGGGTTGCCTTTCCATTTTGGTGGTTGTTCCTTTAGCTGTGCAGAAGCTTTGGAGTTTGATGTAGTCCATGTGTTCACTTTCTCCTTTGTTTCTGTTGCCTTAGATGATGTAGCAATGAAAATTCTGCTGCATATGATGTCTGAAATTTTTTTGCCTACATTTTCTTCTAGGATTTTTATGGATTCATGAGTCACATTCAAGTCTTTTATCCATTTTGAATTAATTCTTGTGTAGGGTGTAAGTTGATAGTCTAGTTTCATTTTTATTTGCATTTAGTTGTCCCATTTTCCCAACACCATTTATTAAAGAGGCTGTCTGAGCTCTACTGTATGCTCTTGCCCCATTTGTAAAACATTAATTGAGCATATTGCCTTGGGTCCATTTCTGGGTTCTCCGTTCTGTTCCATTGATCTATCTGCCTGTTCTTGTGCCAGTACCAGGCTGTTTTTATTACAGTGGCTTTGTAGTATAACCTGAAATCTGGTAATGTGATCCCTCCAACTTTGTTCATCTTTTGCAAGATTGCTGGGGTGATTTGGAGTCTTTTTTGATTCCATATGAACATCTGAAGTATTTGTTCTAGTTCTTTGAAGTATGTCATTGGTATTTTGATGGGGATTGCATTGAATCTATAGATTGCTTTGGGTAGTATGAACATTTTAATAATGTTAATTCTTCCAATCCATGAACAAGGTATGTGCTTCCACTTTTTATATCTTCCTCTATTTCTTTTTTCAATGACCTGTAGTTTTCTGCAAATAGGTCCTTTATTTCTTTGGTTAAGTTCACTCCTAGGTATCTTAATTTTTTGCTGTGATGGTAAAGCAGATGGTTTTTTTGGTTTCACTTTCTGTGAGTTCAGCATTGGTGTATAAGAATGCCGTTGATTTCTTGACGTTAATTTTGTATCCTGCTACTTTGCCAAATTCATTTATTAAGTTTAGTAGATTTTTGATGGAGTCTTTGGGGTGTTCTACATAGAGTATCATGTCATCTGTAAATAATGACATTTTCACTTCCTCCTTTTTAATTTGGATCCCCTTTATTTTTCTTCCTGTCTGATTGCTGTGGCTAAGACTTCCAGTACTATGTTTAAAAAGAGTGGTGAAAGTGGCCATCCTTGTCTTGTTCCAGTTTTTAAAAGCAATGCTTTTAGTTTTTGCCCATTGAGTATGATGTTGGCTATAGGTCTTTCATATATGGCCTTCATTATGTTGAGATATGATCTCTCTATCTTAATTGCTGTGTGTTTTTATCAGAAATAGATACTGGATTTTGTCAAATGCTTTTTCAGCATCTATTGATATAATCATATGATTTTTATCTTTCATTTTGTATGTATGGTGTATCACATTTATTGATTTGTGAATATTGTACCAGCCTTGCATCCCTGGGCTTAATCCCATTTTGTCCTGGTGAATTATTTTTTTGATGTATTGCTGGTTCGATTTGCTAGCATTATGTTCAGGATTTTGGCGTCTATGTTCATCAGGGATATTGCCCTGTAGTTTTCTTTCTTTGTAGTGTCTTTTTATGGTTTTGGAATGAGAATTATGCTGGCCTCATAAAACAAGTTTGGAAGTCTTCCTTCTTGAAATTTTTGAAATAGTTGAGAACTAATGGGTATTAGTTCTTCTTTGAATGTTTGGTAAAATTTTCCTGTGAAGCCCTGTGGGCCTGGGCTTTTGCTTGCTGGGAGAGTCTTGATTACATCTTCAATTTCTTTTGTTGTTATTGGTCTCTTCAAGTTTTCTATTTCTTCCTGGTTCAGGTTTGGGAGAGTATGTCTTTCTAGAAATTTGTCCATTTCACTTAGGTTGTCAAATTTTTTTTGCCATATAATTGTTCATAATATCTGATAACAATCCTTTGTATTTCTGTGGTGTCAGTTATTATTTCTTCTCTTTCAGTTCTGATTTTGTGTATTTGAGTTGTCTCTCTTTGTTTCTTGGTGAGTCTAACTAAGGGTCCATCAATCTTGTTTATTTTATTATTATTATTTTTTTTTTGTCTCCACGTCATTTATTTGTGCTCTGATCTTTACTATTGCTCTTCTTCTACTTGCTCTGGGGTTTTCTTTTTGTTTGCTTTCTAGTTCTTTAAGTTTTGAGGTTAGACAGTCTATTAGAGATTTTTCTTGTTTTTTGAGGTAGGTCTGTAGTGCTATGAACTTCTCTCTCAGAACTGCTTTTCCTGCATCCCAGAGATTTTAATTTTCATTGGTTTCCAGAAAGTTTTTAATGTCTTCCTTGATCTCCATGGTGATCCATTCATTGTTAAATAACATGCTATTTAGCCTTCATGTGTTCAAATGTCTTTGCATGTTCTTGTTGCAATTGAATTCTAGTTTCGTGCCATCTGAGAAGATGCTTGATATGATTTCAATCTTTTTGAACTTAGTATGTAGAGACTTAGTATGTGTCCCAATATGCGGTCTATCTTTGAGAATGCCCCATGTGCACTTGAGATGAATGTGAATTCTGTAGTTTTGGGGTGTAATTATCTGTAGATTTTTATACAATCCATTGGATCTAGTGCTTCATTTAGACTTTTTGTTTCCTTGTTAATTTTTTGTCTAGATTATCTATCCAGTGATGTCAGTGGGGTGTTGAAGTCCCCTGCTATGATTGTATTGCTGTTGATTTCTCCTTTGAAGTTCTCCAGAAGATTTTTAACATATGTTGGTGCTCCTATGTTGGGTGCATAAATGTTTACCAAGGTTACATATTCCTGTTGGATTGATCCTTTTAATCTTATGTAGTGGCCTTATTTGTTTCTAGTTATGGTCTTCATTTTGAAATCTACATTATCTGATATAAATATTTCTACCACAGCTTTTTTTTTCTTTCAATTTGCTTGAAAGATGTTTTTCCATCCCTTCACTTTCAACCTATGTGAGTCTTTTGTTGTGAGGTGGGTCTCTTATAAACAACATATATGTATGTCATGCCTTCTTATCCAGTCAGCTAATCTTTGTCTTTTTTTCGGAGCATTCAAACCATTCACATTTAAGGTGATAATTGATATGTATTTATTTATTGACATTTTTGTTTAGTGTGGTTATATTGTTCTTCCTATTTCTTCTACTAATTACAGCAGTCCTTTTAGCATATCTTGCAGTGCTGGTTTAGTGTTGATATATTCTCTTATCCTTCTTTTTGTCTGGAAAGCTCTTTCTTTGACCTTTTATTTTGAATGAAAACCTTGCTAGATAGAGTAGTCTTGGATTCAGGTCTTTGTTTTTAATGACCTTGATTACTTCATGCCACTTTCTTCTGGCCTGTAGTGTTTCTGTTGAGAAGTCAGCTGAGAGCCTTATGGGGTTTCCTTTGTAGGTCACCTGTTGCTTATCTTTTGGTGCCTTAGGATTCTCTCTTTTTCTTTAATTTTTGGCATTTTGATTACTATGTGTCTTGGTGTGAGCCTGTTTGGTTCTACTTACTTGGGGCTCTCTGTGCTTCTTGAACTTGAATGCCTTCTTCCTTCACCAAGTTAGGGAAGTTTTCTGTCACTATTTCTTCAAGTATATTCTCTAACCCTTGCTCATTTTCTTTCCTATGGTGACTCCTATGATGTGAATATTATTATGTTTCCAGTTTTCTCACAGTTCTCTTAAGCTATCTTCCTTTTTTAAATTGTTTTTTTTTCCTTTTTTTTCTCTCTCTAATCAGTTGATTTCTTTCCTACTCTATTTTCTAATTCATCGATCCTGTCCTCACCTTACTCTACTCTGCTGTTTAGTTCTTCTAATGTGTTTTTTATTTCTGATATGTCATTCTTCATTTCTTCTTGGTGGTTTTTAATTTCCAATTGATTGATTTTTAACGTTTCTATGTGTTTACTCATGGTACTCATGTCCTTAAACATGCTGTTGAGCTTTCTCAAGATCATGACTAAGAATTTCAGCTCTGTTAACTTGCTTAACTGCTTTTCATTTATCTCATCTTCGGTAGAGATCTCTTGTTCTTTTATTTTGGATTTTTTTTGTTTGTTTGTTTGTTTGTTTCACCATTTTGGCTATCTTAGTGGGTTTTGGAGCCTGCCAAACATTCCCTGTGGGTTTTGGTGTTCTGCTCTGTGTGGCTCCCTCTACTGGGTTTGGATGAGCCTGGGTGGGCCCATGTTAAACACCACTATCAAGTCTCATTTTCCTGGGTAGATTTGCAAGCCCAGGAAAGGTTCAGTTATTCTCTAGCTTTTTGCCTGGAGGCTATTAGCTGCGGTTACTTGAAAAGACTTGGTTCCTCAGTTGAATAAAAAACTCCCTCAGATGATCAGAGTAAGGGGATTTCCTGAAGGTGGGGCAGATGCTTGTTGTTATTGAGCCTCAATTTACATTTCAATAGCCTACTGGGTGGGGTTGAATCTCTGAGAAAGGGGCCACTGCCTCTCCCCAGAGCCCTGGGAAGGAGTAAGTTGGCCACAGTCCCGTGTGGCCACAACTCATCAAAAGTTCTGAGCACCCTTCAAATCCCGAGTGTCCCCACACAGTTCCAGTCCAGTCCGCCCTCCCTCTGCCGTTGTCCACGGTGAGTGGCTGTGGCTATTTCTGTACTCTGTCCTGGCTTTGCCTGTGGGGCCACTTGAAGTTTAACCCCAAGCATGCTGCTCATAGCTAAGGTCGCTGCTGTCTGTGGGCTCCCAGCCCCAATCTCGCACCTCTGCAATCCTACCAGGATCAGTTGGTTCAGTGTCCCTAGTTATATGGTCCTCACAAGCTTCTTTTCTGTTGCTTTTTCTCAAGGATTTGTCTTTATTTTAGTTGTAATTCCAGCTTGGTCCCTGGAGGTGGTCTGTGTAGCTTCCATTCATTCTGCCTTCATTTTCTGAAGTACTTCATTAGGAAAACCTGTTAAATTTGATTGATAGCAGCATATTGGTTGCGAATTGCCCCAGCCCTGTTGGGTCCTGTGGGAGGCAGCCACTCGACGTGTGCTTTCCACATCAGTGCTTCTCTCTCTCTTTACCTCTCTCTCCCTCCCACTCTGTCATCAAGACTTCTCATAATTAAAACAATGTGGTAATGATCCTCTGCCCATTTTTAATTGGGTTCTTTGTCTTCCTTTTGTTTAGTTGTATGAGTACTCCATATATATTGGAAATTAACCCCTTATCAGATATATCATTGGCAATTATGCTCTACCATATAGTGGGTTCCCTTTCCATTTTGATGGTTGTTTTTTTTGATGTGCAGAAGCTTTTTAGTTTGATGTATTCCCATGTGTTGGTTTTTCCCTTTGTTTCTGTTGCCTTAAGTGATGTATCAGTGAAAATTCTGCTCTGTATGATGTCCAAAATTTTATTGCCTACATTTTCTTATATGATTTTTATGGATTCATGGGTCATATTTAAATCTTTTATCCATTTTGAGTTTATTCTTCTGTATGGTGTAAGTTGATGGTCTAGTTTCATTTTTTTGCATGTAGCTGTCCAATTTTCCTGACAATTAGTAAAGAAGCTGTCTTTACTCCATTGTATGCTTTTCCCACCTTTGTCAAATATTAATTGAGCATAATGTCCTGGGTCAATTTCTGGGTTCTCTGTTCTGTTCCACTGATCTATGTTCTTGTTCTTGTGTCAGTACCAGGCTGTTTAGATTACAGTAGCTTTGTAGTATAACCTGGTATTTGGTATTGTGATCCCACCTACTTTGCCTACTTTTTCAAGATTGCTGTTGCTATTTGGAGTCTTTTTTGGTTCCATATAAACTTTTCAAGTATTTCTTCTAGTTCTGTGAAATATGTTGTTGGTATTTTGATGGGGATTGCATTCAATCTATAGATTGCTTTGGGTAGCGTGGACATTTTAATGATGTTAATTCTTTTAATCCATGAATAAGGTATGTGCTTCCACTTTTTATATCTTGCTCTATTTCTTTTTTCAATGTTCTGTAGTGTTCTGTGAAGAAGTCCTTTACTTCCTTGGTTAAGTTTAATTCTAGTTATCTTAATTTTTTTGTGGCGATGGTAATAAAATTTTCTTTTTAGTTTTTCATTCTGTGAGTTCATTATTGGTGTATAAGAATGCCATTGATTTCTTGATGTTAATTTTGTATCCTGCTACTTTGCCAAATTCATTTATTAAGTGTAGTAGACTTTTGATGGAGTCTTTAGAGTTTTCTATTTATAATATCATGTTATCTGCAAATAATGACAGTTTCACATCCTCTTTTCGAATTTGGATCCCTTTTATTTTTTCTTCATGTCTGATTGTTGAGAGTAAGACTTCCAGTATGATGTTAAATAAGAGTGGCAAAAGTTGACATCCCTGTCTTGTTCCTGTTCTTAAGGAAATAATTTTAGTTTCTGCTCATTGAGTACGATGTTGCTTGTAGGTTTTTCATATATTGCCTTTTTTCATGTCGTGATACAATCTCTCTATCCCCACATTGCTGAGCATTTTTATCAGAAATGGGTGCTGGATTTTGTCAAATGCTTTTTCAGCATCTATTGATATGATCATATGGTTTTTATTCTTCATTTTATTTATGTGGTGTATCACATTTATTGATTTGCAAATGTTGCACCGCCCTTGCATGCCTGGGATAATCCCAGTTGGTCATGGTGAATGATTTTTTTGATGTATTGCTGGTTCGATTTGCTAGTATTTTGTTCAGGATTTTGGTATCTATGTTCATCAGTTGACCTGTAGTTTTCTTTCTTTGCAGTGTCTTTTTCTGGTTTTCGAATGAGAGTTATGCTGGCCTCATAAAACAAGTTTGGAAGTCTTCCCTCTTGAATTAACTGAAATTGTTTGAGTAGAATGGCTGTTAGTTCTTTGAATGTTCAGTAAAAGTTCCCCATGAAGCTCTCTGGGCCTGGGCTTTTGTTTGCTGGAAGAGTCTTGATTACATCTTCAATTTCCTTAGTTGTTATTGTTCTGTTCAAGTTTTCTATCTCTTCCTGGTTCAGTTTTGGGCGACTCTGTGTTTCTAGAAATTTGCCCATTTCGCTTAGATTGTCGAATTTGTTGCCATATAATTGTTCATAGTATTGGTTAACGATCATTTGTATTTCTGTGGTGTCAGTTGTTACTTCTCCTCTTTCATTTCTGATTTTTGTGTATTTGGGTTCTCTCTCTTTGTTTCTTGGTGAGTCTAGCTAAAGGTCCAACAATCTTGTTTATCTTCTCAGAAAACCAGCTCTTTGTTTCATTGGTCCTTTGAATTTTTTTGGTCTCTATGGCATTTATTTGTGCTCTGATCTTTACTATTTCCTTCCTTCTACTTGCTCTGGGGTTTCCTTTTTGTTTGCTTTCTAGCTCTTTAACTTGTGCAGTTAGATAGTCAATTAGAAAATTTTCTTTTTTTTTTTGTGGTAGGCCTCTGGTGCTATGAATTTCTCTCTCAGAACTGCTTTCACTGCACCCCATAAATTTTGTGTTGTTATGTGTTCATTTTCATTGGTTTCCAGGAAGTTTTTAATTTCTTCCTTGATCTCCTGGGTAACCCATTGATGTTTAATAACATCCTCCATTTGTTTAAATGTCTTTGCATGTTCTTGTTTCAATTGAATTCTAGTTTTATGCCATTGTGATTTGAGAAGATACTTGATATGATTTCAATCTTCTTGAACTTGTAGAGACTTAGTTTGCATCTTAACATGTGGTCTATCTTTGAGAATGTGCCTTGTGCACTTAAGAGGAATATAAATTCTGCAGTTTAGGAATGTAATTTTTTGTAGATATCTAGTATATCTATTTGGTCTAGTGCTTTATTTAGAGTCTCTGTTTCCTTGTTAATTTTTTTTTTTTTCTGTAGGATCTCTTTTGTGATGTCACCTGGGTGTTGAAGTCTCCTGCTATGACTGTATTATTGTCAATATCTCTTTTGAAGTCCTCCAGAAAATTTTTAATATATTTTGGTGCTCCCATATTGGGTGCATCTTTACCAAGGTTATATTTTCCTGTTGGATAGATCCTTCAATATTATGTAGTGGACTTCTTTGTCTCTAGTTATGGCCTTCATTTTAAAATTCATTTAATTGGTTATGAGTATTGCTACCCTTCTTTTTCTTCCTTTTTGTTTGCTTGGAAGATTTTTTTTCCATTCCTTTACTTTCAAACTATGTGAGTCTTTTCTTGTGAGGTGAGTCTTTTGTAAACAACAAATTTATGAGTCATGCTTTCTTATCCAGTCAGCTACTCTGTGTCTTTTTATTGGGGCATTCAATCCATTTATATTTAAGTTGATAATTGATATGTACTAATTTATTGACATTTTTTTTTAGTGTGGTTATATTGTTCTTCCTATTTCTTGTACTAATTACAGCAATTCTTTTAGTATATCTTGCAGTGCTGGTTTGGTGTTAATATAGTCCCTTAGCCTTTTTTTTTTTTTGCCTGGGAACCTCTTTATTTGACCTTCTATTTTGAATGATAGCCTTGCGGGATAGAGTAGTCTTGGATTCAGATCCCTGTTTTTCTTGACCTTGATTACTTCATGCTTTCCCTTCTGGCCTGTAGTGTTTCTGTGGAGAAGGCAGCTGATAGCCCTATGGGTATTCCTTTGAAGGTAACCTGTTGCTTTTCTCTTGCCTTTAGGATTCTCTCTTTATCTTTAATTTTTGGCATTTTTATTACTATGTGTCTTGGTGTGAGCCTGTTTGGATTCCTCTTAGTTGGGAAGCTCTGCGCTTCTTGAACTTGAATGCCTTTTTCCTTCACCAAGTTAAGAAAGTTTTCTGTCACTATTTCTTCAAATATATTCTCTAACCCTTGCTCATTTTTTCTTCTACCGGGACTCCTATGATGCAAATATTATTATGTTTCCAGTTGTCTCACAGTTCTCTTAAGCTGTTTTTCTTTTCTTTTTTCTTTGTTTTTTCCTTTTAGTTTCCTGATTTGTTTATTTTTTTCTACCCTGTCTTCTAATTCACTGATCTGGTCATCAGTTTCCTCTACTCTAATGTTCAATCCTTCCAATGTGTTCTTTATTTCTGCTAAATCATTCTTCATTTCTTCTTGTTGGTTTTTCATTTCAAATTGGTTGATTTTCAAGGTTTCTATGTTTTTAATCATGGTGTTGATGTCCTTAATCATGCTGTTGAGCTTTTCTTGAACATGACTCTGAATTCTAGCTCTGTTAACTTACTGAACTGCATTTTAATTATCTCATCTTTGGTAGAGGTCTCTTTTTCTTTCATTTGGGATTTTTTTTTGTTTCACTATTTTGGCCATCTCAGTGGGTTTTGGAGACTGTCAAATTTTCCTTGTTGGTTTTGGTCATCTGCTGTTTGTGGCTCTATTGGGTTTGGATGAGCCTGGGAGGACCCACGTTAAACACCACTGTGAAGTTTTACTTTTCTGGGTGGATTTGCAAGCCCAGTATTGGTTCAGTTATCCTCTAGCTTTTTACCTGGAAGCTATTAGTCTCAGTTACTTGAACAGCCTTGAGTTCTCAGTTGAGTGAAAATCTCTCTCAATTGTTCAACATAAGAGGATTTCCCAATGTTGGGGAAGATGCTGGTTGTTAATGAGCCTCAATTTGCATTTTTTGGCCTACCTGATTGGGGTTGAGTTTCAGAGGGTGGGGCCACCACCTCTCCCCCAAGCCCAGGGAAGAAGTAAGATGGCCACCAACCTGCATGGCCACAACTCAGCAAAAGCTCTGAGAGTCCTCCAAATCCCAAGTGTCCCCACACAGTTCCTGTCCAGTCTACTCTCCCTCTGCTGGAGCCCAAGTTGAGTGGCTGTGGCCAACTTAACACTCTGTCCTGGCTCTCTGTTCTGTGGAGCGGGCTTGGGATTTTAACCTCGGGGGCACTGCTCACAGATGAAATTGCTGCTTTCTGTGGGCTCCCAGCCCCCTCTCATGCCTCTGCAATCCTACCAGAATTGATTTAGTATCCCTGGTTATATGGTCCTCTCCAGCTGCTTTTCTGTTGCTTTTCCCTGACAATTTGTCTTTATTTTAGTTGTAATTCCAGTTTGGTCCTGAGAGATGGTCTTTGTAGCTTCCATTCACTCTGATGCCATTTTGGAATTCAGCAACATTCCTTTCTTTTGCAACCTTAATTCCTCTTTGCCATGTAACCTAACCTATTCACAAAATTCCAGGGATGAAGATGTGGAAATCTTGGGGCGGGGCATTATTTTGCCTACCACATAGTGATTATAATAATAGACAATGAATGGACTCTAAACTGGGAAGGAGGCAAATGAGAAACGGTGGTCAGATGAAGAGTTAAAAATGGTGGTGGTGGGGTCAATGGATTTGAGAAGTAATCTGATGAGATTGAAGAACTGTAGCACTAGAG
This sequence comes from Molossus molossus, assembly GCF_014108415.1. Lineage (NCBI taxonomy): Eukaryota > Metazoa > Chordata > Mammalia > Chiroptera > Molossidae > Molossus > Molossus molossus. The sequence goes on from NW_023425355.1 coordinate 49,058,214, forward strand.
TAGATATTTTCAAAATGATGCAGTTTCTGATAATGAAACAGGCTAGTGTAGGATCATGTCACAGAAGTCAGTATCTGATGAAAATTTGTGAAACATACCAGATAAAACAGCCAATGGAAATTAAAGTCTAGGGTGTGAGATACACAGTCAATGTGGATGTTAAAATCACCAGAAATAATGAACAAACTTTGGCTTATAGGAAAAGTGAGCCTGGAGGGAAAAACATAAAACACACAAGCTGGGCAAGCCTATGAGTGAAAGGGGGTTTTTGTTGGGGCCAACTTACCCAGGACTAGATGCAGCAGGGTTGAATTTTCTGCTCAAAAGGAAGGATGGAGCCCTGACATTGCACCCTACTCCCAATGGCTGGGCTCCAGGTTACAGGACCTGTGCAGTAATCCCTTGAGACATGGGAAACAAGGTCAGGTCCTAAGAGACAGCCCTCACCCCCACCCCCGCCACCTTTCCATTGGCTTCCACAAACAGCAGGAGGTGCTCAGCTTGAAGACCCTATGCTCTTGTCCATAGGGTTTTGGCTCCTATAGAAAGATGTCACCCCTGTGTAGGTGTTTCTCTTGGGGAAGTACCCACAACTCAATTTGGCTGTGACACAGTGCTGTAGGAGGCCAGCAAAAGTCAAGTTACTTCCTGTGTGTGGAGGAGGTTGGGCAGAGTCTCACCTGGGAGGTTCAAGCCCTCATTGTCCTGGCATCCCAGCATCGCAACCAGCCATAAGAGCAGAAACCTCACAGGAGGCCATGTAGACAGTCAGCTCTAGGTAGGTAAAATAGAAACACCATTGACAGTGATGGTGATTCTGAAGCCCTATGATTTGATCACAAACACCTACCTGTGCAAAGACAACATGGTTGCCACAGACTCGAATGTCTGTATGTTTCCCCACAGAGGCCGGTGATTTTCATAAAAGCTAAACAATGTCCACACATATCACTGCAATTGAGGAGAACCTGTGGGGATGATGATGGGAAAGGGAAAAGATATACAGAAAAGAAGGCTTCCTGGAAGTGGTGAGTTGGGGCAGGCTGTAAAAGAGAGTTTTGGATTGGTCTTCAGGGAGTGTCCCCTGCTCTGCCAACATTAAATGATAATCTCTTTAGTTTGTGGTGGCTTTGAGTTCTTCCTTCTGCCCCACCCTGACCCTGATGAAAGTTCTACAAAGGGAAAAGACGTGGCTACTTCTGCTGACTGATAGAGGGAGTAAAGTGGGGAAAGAGGGCACATTTTCCTACAAAAATATAAAATCCTAGGTTGTGCCAACTTCCTGGCTTGAAGACCAATCAGAATTCATTGGTAGATGAGTGGATATGGAGATCAGGCACCAACCACACACCAGAGATTTGGAGTGGGACCTCCTGGGTGTATCTGCAACCCTGGGCAGGCTCAGGCAGATTACTGAGGTCCTTGTGACTGTCCCATCAACTTCTGGGCCACATACTCACCATGAAAAAGCCCTGAGGTCAGAACTGGCAGGAGAATCTCCCTCAGTTTTGCTTCAGATGTTTCCTGAAGGCACACCCACTTTTCCCTTTCTTCTTTGTTTGCTGGTACCAATTAGGTCTACCTCCCAGGGACTTAGAACCAACTCCAACCACCTAAGGAAATAACTTTCTTCCTCTGCAAAAGGACCATCTCCTCTGAGATACTCTTCACTCTCATCATTTCACAGCCATAGTTTTTCATAAAAATGGTTTTCTCCATGGCAAGCCCAGTACCCAGTCTGGCCTCCCTGTACAAAGAAAAGGCTCCAGGTGCAAACTTCTTTATCAGAGACTTCATGACTAACAGCAGTCATCATGATGTATTTGGGTCCTGCTGATAAGTGGAGGACACAACTGAAGAGGAAATGACTGAGTATAGAGTCTTGGTAAATATATCAGAACACCAACATTGTGTGAAGTTTTGAGGTCCTGGCTTCCAGAAATCTTAGCCAACCCCTCAAAAGGGGCACAGGAATGATGATGGGGAGACACTAGGATGGGGACCATGGATAATTTTGCCGTTTGGGGGTTTCATTCATCAAATAAGAACAAATGACAGTTCCAACGGGACATAGCATTAGTATATCAGAAGGTACCTTATAAATTTGGTAGGTGTGTAAATGCATGATTTAATGAATAAAGTTGATCAGTTTGAGTTGGGGATGAAGAAGATGGGAGGGCACTATGCTAGGTAAGAGGGGAAGGGAATGGTGGCAAAAAGAGGAGTGTGTGTTTATATAGGAGGCAGAACATTTTCTTACTAATAATGATTAGTAGTAATAACTAATTATTATTAGTGGTAATTATTGCCTCAATCTGCTTTCCAAGCCTATTTGCCACTCTGCCCATGCTGGAGGCTTTTAATTCCCTGGACAATTATACACACACACTCACCTCCACTATGCATGCTCTTTCCTTTACCTGCAGTGTCCCCCCTCCTTCCCCTTGCCCTGCCATCCTTCATTGCCAGGTAAACTCCTAGTGACCCTTCAGGATCCAGGTGAAATGTCTTTTCTTGAGCACCTTACACTCCAGTATATAGATGCTCAATACAGGCTTGGTGAATGATTGAATGACTAAGATCTACAGTGTGTGTCCTGTATCTTCTATGAGTCAACAGTTATTAAAATTGATAGGTTGTTGTTTAGTTGAGGAGTCAATACTCAGTTGTTGTTGTTTTTACCTTGTGTTTTGGGGATTCTCTACATATATAGCTTTTATGAAGGGCAGAGTGCATAAGACTGGATTTGTACTAACAAGTCCATAGAACTATTGCCAGGTTTGTTGTCTTTGATCATAAGAGGTAAAAAAAACCTTTCTGATGAATTATAAGTAGTGAAGCAGTGTGCTCACTCATTAATAAAATATGTATCTTTGCTAGCTAGATATATTGACATTAAAATATAGAGATTTCAGAAACCACTATATAAATGCCATATACCACCCTCCACCATGGGTTTCTACCACTTGTGGACATTTATTACCAAATATTTTGACAATGTTTTCTCTGGGTTCCTTGAAAGTCTTTGATTTAGCTGCTCTGTGCCCCCTGCATATTGAATGTCACAAAGATTTGACTTTGATGGTATTAAGAGGTGTAGTACTTTATTGTTAAATTGGGGAGAGGAGTAAGGAACCAACTTGGAGGCAGCATGGACTTCAAATGAAAGATCACCTTTCATTGTATGGACTAAGGCACTGTATTAGCATCATATTCTATATTGGTACTACTGTTCCTGATGTGTGAATTAGCCTCTGTTGCCTCAACTCTGCTATGGTAAGTCACAGTAATCTCTGTCATTTCATAGCCATTGTTTTTCTGAAATTTTATTGCATTTATTGGGGTGACATTGGTTAATAAAATTATATAGGATTCAAAAGTACAGTTCTATAATATATCATCTGTATATGGTATTATGTGTTTACCACCCAAAAGTAAGTCTCCTCCCATCACCATTTATCATGCCTTTACCCTTTTCTACCTTCCTCTATCTTCCTTTCCCTCCTGTAATCATCATAATATTGTCTGTCAATAAGGGTTTTGTTTTTGTTTTTTATTTAATCCTTTCACATTTTTCGTCAAGTCCCCCAACCCCCCTTCCCTCTCTTCTGAAAGCTGTCAGTCTGTTCTCTCTATCTATAAGTCTGTTTTTATTTTGTTCAACAGTTTATTTTGCTCATTAGATTTCACATATAAGTGAGATCATGTGATACTTGTCTTTCTATGACTGGCTTATTTCACTTAGCAAAATACTCTCCACGTCCATGCATGCTGTCACAAAGAAAAGATTTCCTCTTTTTTTTTACGGGTGAGTAGTATTCCATTGTGTAAGTGGACTACAGCTTTTTTATGTACTCATCTATGGATGGACTTGGACAGTTAACAGATCTTAGCTGTAGTAAATAACACTGCTATGAACATAGAGGTATATATATTCTTTCTGGTTAGTGCTTCAGGTTTCTTCAGATATGTTCCCAAAAGTAAAATCACTGGGTCAAAAGGCAGTTCCATTTTTAATTTTTTGAGGAAACACCATATTGTGTTCCTTAGTGGCTGCACCAGTCTGCATTTCCACCAGCAGTGTATTAGGCTACCTTATTCTCCACATCCTTGCCAGACCTTGTTGTTTGATGATTGGTTGATGGTAGCCATTCTGGCAGGTGTGAGGTGATACCTCATAGTTGTTTTAATTTACATCTCTGTGATGATTAGTGACATTGAGATTTTTTTATTTGTATGCCCTGTTTGGAGAAGTGTCTATTCAGGTCTTCTGCCCACTTTTTAGTTGTATTGTTTGTCTTCCTTTTGTTGAGTTGTATGAGTACTTTATATGTTTTTAATATTAACCCCTTATCTCATGTATCTTTGGCAAATATGTTCTACCATAGTATGGATTCTCTTTCCATTTTGATACTGCTTTTTTTTTTTTTTTTTGCTGTAGAAGATTTCTAGTTTGATATAGTACCATTTATTAATTTTTCCTTTGTTTCCCTTGCCTTAGGTGATGTATCATTGAAAATTCTGTTATGAGCCCTGGCCGGTTTGGCTCAGCGGTTAGAGCGTCGGCCTGCGGTCCTGAGAGACCTGGGTTCGGTTCCCGCTAAGGGCACGTACCTCGGTTGCAGTTTGTCCCCGGCCCTGGTCGGTCGTGCGGGTGGCAGCCACTCGATGTGTTCCTTTCACGTCGATGTTTCTCTCTCTCTCTCTGTTCCCCTCTCCCTCCCACTCTACCTGAACAAAAAATGGGAAGGTGTCCTCGGGTGAGGATTAAAAAAAAAAAAAGAAAATTCTGTTATGTGAAATGTCTGAGATATTATTGCTCCCTACATTTTCTTCTAGGACTTTTATGGTTTCACAAGTTACATTTAAGTCTCTTATCCATTTTGAGTTTATTCTTGTGTATGGTGTAAATTGGTTGTCTAATTTCATTTTTTGCATGTACCTGTCTAATTTTACCAACATTATTTATTGAAGAGACTGTCTTTTAACTACTGTATGTTCTTGTCTCCTTTGTCAAATATTAATTGAGCATAATGTCTTGGGTTGATTTCTGAGTTCTCTGTTCTGTTCCATTGATCTATATGCCTGTCCTTGTGCCAGTATCAGGCTGTTTTGATTACAATGGTTTTATAGTATAACCTGATATCTGGTATTGTGATTCCTCCAACTTTGTTCTTCTTTTTCAAGATTGCTGTGGCTGTTCAGGGTCTCTTTTGGTTTTATATAAACTTTGGAGTATTTGTTCTAGTTCTGTGAAGTATGCCATTGGTACTTTAATAGAGATTGCATTGAATCTGTAGATTGCTTTGGGTAGTGTGGACATTTTCATGATGTTGATTCTTCCAATCCATGAACATAATATATGCTTCCACTGTTTTTTTATATCTTCCTGTATTTCTTTTTCAATGTCCTGTAGTTTTCTGAGAATAGGTCTTTTACCTCCTTGGTTAATTTATTCCTAAGTATCTTACTTTCTTTGCATGGTAAATGGGATTTTTCTTATTAGTTTCTCTTTCTGAGAGTTCATTATTGGTGTATAAAAATGCCATCAATTTCTGGATTTTAATTTTGTATCCTGCTTTTAATTTATTAAATCTAGCAGTTTTTTGGTGGAGTATTTAGGATTTTCTATGTACAATATTATGTCACCTGTGGATAATGACAAATTTACTTCCTCCTTTCCAGTGTGGATATCTTTTATTTTTTCCTCTTTTCTTATTGCTGTGGATAAGACTGTCAGTTCTACATTGAATAAAGTGGTGTAAACAGATATCCCTGTCTTGTTCCTGTTCTTAAGGAAAATGCTAGAAAGCCTCCTCCCGATCTCGCCCCCACCTCCACCACTGTTGTCTATGTCCCTTGGTTATGCATACATGCATATAAGTTCTTTGGTTTATCTCATCCCTCCCCCTCACCCCCTCTCTGAGTTTTGTCAGTCTGAATCGTACTTCTTTCTACGTCTCTGGGTTTATTTTGATCATCAGCTTATTTTGTTCATTATATTCCACAAACAAGTAAGATTATGTGGTACTTGTCCTTCTCTGATTGGCTTGTTTTTCTTAGCATAATTCTCTACATGTCTCTACATGTCATCTGAATGGATAAGAAATCTTTCTTACAGCTGCATAGTGTTCCATTATGTATATGTACCACAGCTTTTTTATCCACACTCATCGGTTGATGGACACTTGGGCTGTTTCCAGATCCTTTTTATTTTTTAATTATTTAATTTTTATTTTTTGGTATGTGTCCCTAGCGGGCACTGAACCCGGAACTCTCTGGTGTGCAGGCCGATGCTCCAACCGCTGAGCCAAACTGGCCAGGGCCAAATAATGTTTTAGTATAAATAAACAGTGGCTTTGTACTATAACTATAATCCGGTATTGTGATCCCACCTACTTTGTCCTTCTTTTTCAAGATTGCTGTGGCTATTCGGGGTCTTTTTTAGTTCTATATGAACTTTTGGAGTGTTTTTTCTAGTTCGGTGAAATATGTCATTGGTATTTTGATGGAGATTGCATTGCATGTATAGATTGCTATGGGTAGTATGGATATTTTAATGATGTTAATTATTCCAATCCATGAACAAGGTATGTGCTTCCGCCTTTTTATATCTTTCTCTATTTCTTTATTCAATGTACTGTAGTTTTCTGCAAATAGTCCTTTACTTTTTTGGTTAAGTTTGTTCCTAGGTATCTTAATTTATTTTGCTGCAGTGGTAAATAAAATGATTTTTTAATTTCTCTTTCTGTGAGTTCTTTATTGGTGTATAAGAATGCTGTTGATTTTTTTTCAATTTTTATTCATTTATTTTTGTTACAGATGTTTTTCCCCCCTAGATACCTCTTGATGTTAATTTTGTATCCTGCTACTTTGCCAAATTTGTTTATTAAATCTAGCTGATTTTTCATGGAGTCTTTAGGGTTTTCTATGTATAATATCATGTCATCTGCAAATAATGACAGTTTCACTTTCTCCTTTCCAATTTATATCCCTTTTATTTTTTTCTTCATGTCTGATTGCTGTGGGTAAGACTTCCACTACTATGTTGAATAAGAGTAGCAAAAGTGGGCATCCCTGTCTTGTTCCTGTTCTTAAGGGAAATGCTTGTAGTTTTTCTCCATTGAGTATGATGTTGGCTGTAGGTCTTTCATATATGGCTTTTATTATTTCGAGATATGATCCCTCTATTCCCACATTGCTGAGCTTTCTTATTATAAATGGGTGCTGGATTTTGTCAAATGCTTTTTCAGTGTCTATTGATAAGATTATATGATTTTTATCTTTCATTTTGTTAATGTGTTCTATCATATTTATTGATTTGCGAATACTGTACCATCCTTGCATCCCTGGAATGAATCACATTTGGTCATGATGAATAATTTTTTTTGATGTATTGCTGGATTCCATTTGCTGATATTTTGTTAAGGATTTTGGCATCTGTGTTCATCAGGGATATTGGCCTATAGTTTTCTTTCTTTGTAGTGTCTTTCTCCCATTTTGGAATTAGGATTATGCTGGCCTCATAAAATGAGTTTGAAAGTCTTTCATCTTCTTGGAATTTTTAGAATATTTTGTGAAGCATGGGTGTTAGATCTTCTCTGAATGTTTGGTAAAACTACCCCGTGAGGCCGTCCAGGCCTGGGTTTTGTTTGTTGGAAGTTTCTCGATCACTCTTCAATTTTCATAGTTGTTATCAGTGTGTTTAAGTTTTCTATCTCTTCCTGGTTCAGTTTTGGGAGATTGTATGTTTCTAGAAATTTGTCCATTTTGCCTAGATTGTCCAATTTGTTGGTGTATTATTGTTTGTAGTATGTTTTAATGATGCTTTGTATTTCTGTGGGGTCAGTTGTTACTTCTCTTTTTTCATTTCTGATTTTGTTTATTTGGGTTTTATCTCTTTTTCTTGGTGAGTTTGCTAAGGGTCCATCAATCTTATTTACCTTTTCAAAGAACCAGCTCTTTGTTTCATTGATCTTTTGAATTGGTTGTTTTCTTTTTTTTTTTTGGTTTTTTTTTTTTTTTTTTTTTTTTTGGTTTCTATTTCATTAATTTCTGCTCTGACCTTTGCTATTACTTTGCTTCTACTTTCTCTGGCTTTTCTTTTTGTTTACTATCTAGTTCTTTAAGTTATAGGGTTAGAAAATCAATTAGAAATTTTGTTTGTTTGTTTCTTGAGGGAGGCCTGTAGTGCAATTAACTTCCCTCTCAGGACTACTTTCCCTGCATCCCATAGATTTTGGGTTGTTTTGTGTTCATTTTCATTGCTTTCCAATAAGTTTTTAATTTCTTTCTTGATCTCCTTAGTAACCCATTTGTTGTTTAATAAAATACTATTTAACCTCAATGTGTTTGAATATTTTTACTGTAATTGACTTCTAGTTTCATGCCATTGTGATCTGAGAAGATGTTGGATATGATTGCAGTCTTTTTGTAAATGTAGAGATCTACTTTGGGTGCTAATATATGGTCTGTTTTTGAGAATGTCCCGTTTGCACTTGAGAAGAATGTATATTCTGAAGTTTGGGGGTAAAATGTTCTGTAAATATCAATAAAGTCCAACTGCTCCAGTTCATCATTTAAGAACTCTGTGTCCTTGTTAAGTTTTTGTCTAAAAAATCTATCCAGTGGTGTCAGTGGCGTGTTAATGTCACCTACTATGATTGAATCCCTATTCATGTCTCCCTTAAAGTACTCCAGAAGCTTTTAAATATATTTTGCTGCTTCTGTATATGGTGCGTATATGTTTACCAGGGTTATATCCTCTTGTGGGATTGATTCCATTGATATTATGTAGTGACCTTCTTTGTCTCTTATTATGGCCCTTGTTTTGAAGTCTATCTTATCAGACATGAGTGTTGCTACACCAACATTATTTTCATTTCCATTGGTGTGGAAATTTTTTTTTCCGTTCCTTCATTTTCCTATTTGAGTCTTTTGTTATGAGGTTGGTCTCTTGTAGCAAGCATATGCATGGGTTGTGTTTTCTTATCCAATCAGCTACCCTATGTCTTTTGATTGAAACATTTAAGCCATTTACATTTAAGGTTATTATTGATCGATATTTATTAGTTGCCATTTCAATTTTATGTCTGTATTCCTTTCTATATAAATATTTCTTCTTCCTACAGCAATCTTTTTAGCATATCTTTCTCTTCTTGTTTGGTGGTGGTAAATTTGTTTAGCTGTTTTTGGTCTGTGAAGCTCTTTATTTCTCCTTCAATTTTGAATGGTAGCCTTGCTGGATAAAGTAGTCTTGGATTCAGACACTTGATTTTCATTGCTTTGTATACTTCATGTCACTCCCTTCAGACCTTCCATGTTTCTATAGAAAAATCAGCTGACAATCATCAAAATGGAAAGGCAACCCACTGTATGAGAGAGCATCATTGCCAATGATATATCAGATAAAGTGTTAATTTCCAATATATAGAGAGTGTTCATACAACTCAACAAAAGGAAGACAAAAAACTCAATTAAAAAATAGGCAGAGGAACTAAATAGACACCTCTCCAAACAGGACATACAAATGGCTAGAACACATATGAAGAAATGCTCAACATCACTAATCATCAGAGACATACAAATTAAAACAACAATGAGGTACCACCTCACATCTGTCAGAATGGCCGCCATCAACAAATCATCAAACAACAAGTGTTGGTGAGGGTGTGGAGAATATGGGACTCTAGCACACTGCTGGTGGGAATGCAGACTGGTGCAGCCACTATGGAAAACAATATGATGTTACCTCAAAAAATTAAACTTCCATTTGACCCAGTGATCCCACTTCTAGGAATATACCCTAAGAAGCCTGAAATGGACTCCCGAAAATGGGGGCGAAGTGAATGGAGCGACACAGATCATCTCCCAAGACCAAACTGGATTTACAACAAAAATAAAGGCAAACCGTCAAGAAAGGGCAGCCAAAAGACACCTTGGAGGACCTCTTAACCAGAAACACCCACTCAATCCTGGTAGGCTTGCTAGGACGTGAGAGGGGACCGAGAGCCCAGGGTCCGCAGCGGCCTGGGCAGGAGCCAGGGAACTCGGCGGGAAGTCAATCCTACCATCTCCCGTGCCACCCTGCACGGGCCCTGGGAACTCTGTAGCCGGCTAAACTCTCCACTGGAGCCGCACAGACTCACAGAGAACAGGGGACTCGCGGGGCCAGGGAACTCTGCGGGAAGTTAATCCTACCATCTCCCTTACCACCCTGCACGGGCCCTGGAAACTCTGTAGCCGACTAAACTCTTCACTGGAGCCACACAGACTCTCAGGCCCCAGGGAACTCGGCGGGACCAGGGAACTCGGCGGGAAGTTAATCCTACCGTCTCCCTTGCCACCCTGCACGGGCCCTGGAAACTCTGTAGCCGGCTAAACTCTCCGCGGGAGCCACACAGACTCGCGGACCCCAGGGAACTCGGCGGGACCAGGGAACTCGGCGGGACCAGGGAACTTAATCCAACCATCTCCCTTGCCACCCTGCACGGGCCCTGGAAACTCTGTAGCTGGCTAAAATCTCCGCTGGAGCCACACAGACTCTCGGGCCCCAGGGAACTCTGCGGGACAAGGGAACTCGGCAGGAAGTTAATCCTACCGTCTCCCTTGCCACCCTGCATGGGCCCTGGGAACTCTGTAGCCAGCTAAACTCTCCGCTGGAGCCGCACAGATTCGCGGAGACCAGGGAACTCGGCGGGAGCAGGGAACTCTGCGGGAAGTTAATCCTACCCTCTCCCTTGCGACCGTGCATGGGCCCTGGGAACTCTGCAGCCTGCTAAGCTCTCGGCTGGAGCCTCACAGTCTCCCGAAGACCAGGGGACTCAGCGGGGCCAGGGAACTCGGCCGGAAGTTAATCCTATCACCTCCCTTGCCACCCTGCATGAGCCCTGGGAACTCTGTAGCCTGCTAAGCTCTCGGCTGGAGCCACACAGACTGCCGGAGAACAAGGGACTTGGCGGGATTAAAGTGGGTCCTCCCTGGTGCATCCAAACCCAGGAGAGGGAGTCACAAACAGCAGAACACCAACACCCACTGGGAAAACTTGGCAGACTCCAAAGCCCACTGTGATAACCAAAATGGTGAGAAAAAGAAACAAAAGCCAAATGAAAGATCAAGAGACCTCTACAGAAGATGAAATAAATGAGGTGCAGTTAAGCAAGTTAACAGAACTAGAATTTAGAGCCATGATGTTGCGGAAGCTCAACAGCATGTGTAAGGACATGAGCAACATGAGTAAAGACATAGAAATGTTGAAAATCAACCAGCTGGAAATGAAAAACCAACAGGAAGGAATGAAGGATGACATATCAAAAATGAAAAACACACTGGAAGGTCTAAAAAGCAGAGTAGGGGAAGCTGAGGACCGGATCAGTGAATTAGAAGACAGGCTAGAAGAAATCAACCAATCAGAAAACCAAAAGGAAAAAACTATTAAAAAACAGAAAGAGAGCTTAAGAGAATTGTGGGACAACTGGAAATGGAATAATATTCGTATCATAGGAGTCCCTGAAGAAGAAGAAAGAAAGCGAGGGCTAGAGAATATATTCAAAGAAATAGTGACAGAAAACTTCCCTAATTTGGTGAAGGAAGAAGGCATTCAAGTTCAAGAAGCTCAGAGAGCCCCAAATAAGAAGAACCCAAACAGGCCGACACCAAGACACATAGTAATCAAACTGCCAAAAATTCAAGACAAAGAGAGAATCCTAAAAGCAGCAAGAGATAAGCAACAGGTTACCTACAAAGGGAACCCCATAAGGTTCTCAGCTGACTTTTCACAAGAAACACTACAGGCAAGAAGGGAATGGCATGAAGTAATCAAGGTCATGAAAAACAAGGTTCTGAATCCAAGACTACTCTACACAGCAAGGCTATCATTCAAAATAGAAGGTCAAATAAAGAGCTTCCCAGACAAAAAAAAGTCTAAGGGAATACAATAGTACCAAACTGGCACTGCAAGAAATGTTAAAAGGACTGCTGTAATTACCAGGAGAAATGGGAAGGAACATAGAACCACACTAAACAAAAATGGCAATAAATAAGTACATATCAATAACCACCTTAAATGTAAATGGACTGAATGCTCCCATAAAAAGACACAGAGTAGCTGATTGGATAAGAAAGCATGACTCATCTATATGCTGTTTACAAGAGACCCACCTCACAACAAAAGACTCACATAGATTGAAAGAAAAGGGATGGAAAAAAAATCTTTCAAGCAAATGGAAAAGAAAAAAAAGCTGGGGTAGCAATACTTATATCTGATAAAATAGACTTCAGATTGAAGGCCATAACTAGAGACAAAGAAGGCCACTACATAATATTGAAAGGATCTATCCAACAGAAGATATAACCTTGGAAAACATATATGCACCAATATAGGAGCACCAAAATATATTTAAAAACTATTGGAGGACTTCAAAGGAGAAATCGATAGCAATACAATCATAGCAGGGGATTTCAACACCCAGCTCACATCACTGGATAGATCCTCTAGACAAAAAATTAGCAAGGAAACAGAGACTCTAAATGAAGCACTAGACCAAATGGATTTAATAGATATCTACAGAGAACTACACCCCAAAACTGCAGAATTCACATTCTTCTCAAGTGCACATGGAACATTCTCAAGATAGACCACATGTTAGACACAAACTAAGTCTCTACAAGTTCAAGAAGATTGAAATTATAACAAGCATCTATCTCAGACCACAATGATATGAACTAAAATCAATTGGCAAGAAAAACATACAAAGACATTTTAACACATGGAAGCTAAATAATGTTATTAAACAATGAATGGTCACCGAGGAGATCAAGGAAGAAATCAAAAACTTCCTGGAAACCAATAGAAAATGAGGGACACAAAAATACAAAATCTATGGGATGCGCAAAAGCATTCTGAGATGGAAGTTCATAGCACTACAGGCCTACCTCAAAAGAAGAAAAATCTCTAATGACTACCTAACCTCACAACTTAAAGAATTAGAGAGTAAACGAAAAGAAAACCCCCAGAGCAAGTAAAGAAAGGAAATAGTAAAGCGATCAGAGCAGAAATAAACGACATAGAGACCAAACAACAATTCAAAGGATCAATGAACAAAGAGCTGGTTTTTTGAAAAGATAAACAAGATTGATGGACCCTTAGCTAGACTCACCAAGAACAAAGAGAGAAACCCAAATACACAAAAATCAGAAATGAAAGAGGCGAGATAACAAATGACACCACAGAAATACAAAAGATCGTTACAACTACTATGAACATTAACGGCAACAAATTCGAAAATCTAAGCGAAATGGACAAATTTCGAGAAACATAGAGTCCCTCCCAAAAACTAAACCAGGAAGAGATTGAAAACTTGAACAAGAACAATAACAACAGAAGAATTGAAGATGTAATCAAGACTCTCCCAGCAAAACAAAAACCCAGGCCCAGATGGCTTCACAGGGGAGTTTTAAACCGAACATTCAAGAAGAACTAACACCCATTCTCCTCAAACTATTTTAAAAAATTCAAGAACAAAGAAGACTTCCAAACTCGTTTTATGAAGCCAGCATAATTCTAAACCTAAAACCAGAAAAAGACACTACAAAGAAAGAAAACTACAGGCCAATATCCCTGATGAACATCGATGCCAAAATCCTGAACAAAATACTAGCAAATCAGATCCAGCAATACACCATGCTTTCTTATTCACCATGACCAAGTGGGATACATCTCAGGGATGCAAGCCTGGTACAATATTCACAAATCAATAAACGTGATACACCACATAAATAAAATGAAGAATAAAAACCACATGATAATATCAATATATACCAAAAAAGCCTTTGACCAAATCCAGCATCCATTTCTGATAAAAAAGGCTCAGCAATGTGGGAATAGAGGGATCATATCTCGACATAATAAAGGCCATATATGAAAGACCTATAGCTAACATCATACTCAATGGGCAAAAACTAAAAGCATTTTCCTTAAGAACAGGAACAAGGCATGTATGCATGAACAGTGGACATGGACCCAGTGATCCCACTTCTAGGATATACCCTAAGAAGCCTGAAACACCGATCAGAAAGAATATATTTACCCCCATATTTGTAGCAGCATATTTACAATAGCTAAGATCTGGAAACAGCCCAAGTGTCCATCAGTAGACAAATGGATTAAAAAGCTGTGGTACATATACACAACGGAGTACTATGCAGTTATAAGAAAGAAAGAACTTTTATCCTTTGAGACTTCATGGAGGGACCTGGAAAGTGTCATCCTAAGTGAAATAAGCCAAACAGAGAAATACAAGTATCATATGATCTCACGTATTTGTGGAATATAATGAACATAACAGTGTGAGGAATGGGGTAGTGCCAGAGATGTGGAAATGGGGTACAGAGTGACAATCCTCAGAAAAGGGAATGGTGGGGGAGAGATAAACCACAGAACTTATATGCATATATGCATGAACAATGGACATGGACAACAAAGCTGGGGACAGGGCAGGGAGGGATGGGGAGGGGGAATCAGTGGGGGGAAACGAAGAAACATCTGTAACAAAAATTAATTAATAAAAAAAATAATGAAATAATGATAAGAATGAAAAAATGGTAGCATATACCTTGCTCATGGTTTGGAAGAATCAACATCATTAAATTGTTCATACTACCCAAAGCAATCTATAGATTCAATGCCTTCCCCATCAAAATACCAACGACATACTTTACAGAACTAGAACATATACTTCAAAAGTTCATATGGAACCAAAAAAGACCTCGAATAGCCATAGCAATCTTGAAAAAGAAGAACAAAGTAGGAGAGATCACATTACCACATTTTAGGTTGTACTACAAAGCCTCTGTATTCAAAACAGCCTGGTATTGGCAAAAGAACAGGCAGATAGATCAATGGAACAGAACATAGAACCCAGAAATAGACCCAACGCAATATGCTCAATTAATATTTGACAAAGGTTCCTAGAAGGAACTGTAGGCAACAAAATTTCAGACATCATATGCAGCAGAATTTTTACTGATACATCACTTAAGGCAACAGAAAGAAAGGAGAAAATGAACACATGAGACTACATCAAACTCAAAAGCTTCTGTACAGCAAAAGATACAATCATCAAAACGGAAAGGCAACCCTCTGAATGGGAAAGCATAATTGCCAATGATATATCAGATAAGGGGTTAATTTCCAATATATACAGTGTGCTCATACAACTCCACAAAAGGAAGAGAAGAAACTTAATTAAAAAAATGGGCAGAGAAACTAAATAGACACCTCTCCAAACAGGACATACAAATGGCGCAGAGATATATGAAGAAATGCTCATCATCACTAATCATCAGAGAGATGCAAATTAACACAACAATGAGGTATCTCCTCACACCTGTCAGAATGGCCACCATCAGCAAATCATCAAACAACAAATGTTGGTGAGGGTGTGGAGAAAAGGGGACTCTAGTACACTGCTGGTGGGAATGCAGACTGGTGCAGCCACGATGAAAAACAATATGGTGTCACCTCAAAAAATAAAAAAGTTAACTTCCATTTGACCCAGTGATCCCACTTCCAGGAATATACCCTAAGAAGCCTGAAACACCAATCAGAAAGAATATATGTACCCCCAGGTTTGTAGCAGCACTATTTACTATAGCTAGGATCTGGAAACAGCCCAAATGTCCATCAGTAGACGAATGGATTTAAAAGCTCTGGTACATATACACAATGGAGTACTATGCAGCTGTAAGAAAGAAAGATCTTTTATCCTTTGAGACGACTTGGAGGGACCTGGAAAGTATCATCCTGAGCTAAACAAACCAAACAGACAAAGACAAGTATCATATGATCTCACTTATTTGTGGAATATAATGAACATAACAGTGTGAGAAATGGGGTAGTCCCAGAGACGTGGAAGTGGGGTATAGACTGACAATCCCCAGAAGAGGGGGTGGTGGGGGAGAGATAAACCACAGAACTTATATGATGTGTGCATGAACATTGAACATGGACAATAAAGCTGGGAGGGAGGGGCTGGGAGGGGGGAATCAGTGGGGGGGGAAGGAGAAACATTTGTAACAAAAATAAAATAATTAATTTAATTAAAAATCAAAACAACAACAACAAAAAACAAAATATGTAAGCAGGATCCAAGCATTCTGCACACCAAGGAAATGTCTTCCTTAATGAGTGGGTGGACAGCATAAGAGGGATTGTAAAATACCACTTTCTACTCAAAACTAAATCATAAGAAAATATCAAGGAATGAAAAACAGATAGTAAGATGGTGGAAGAAAACATAAAATAAAGGTACAATCAAGTGAGAAAAGTGATCTTGAAATTGACGACAAAGGTGTGATTGAACCAGATACTGATGCCCCTCAAGAAATGGGAGATGAAAATGTAGAAATAACCAAGGAGATGATGAGATCGGCAAATTATTAAAAAAAAAAGTGGCCGCTAATGATATCCTTAATAATGGTGAAGTACAGAAAGCCATTGACTTGTTCACAGAGGCCATCAAGCTGAATCCTCACTTGGCCATTCTATATGCCAAGAGAGCCAATGTCTTAATCAAATTACAGAAGCCAAATGAGGTTAAGCATAATGACCGTCTTACAAATAAAACCCTTGCTGGAGGAAATGCAACTTACAGTACCCAATGGATGTTGCAAAATATAAACCAGTCTACCTCTGACCTTCTCATAAGAAAGCTTTGAAGAGAATCCCTACCCCTCTGCTCCAAATAAAGCTGTAACATTTTATGATGGCTTTCTATTAGGGTATTCATTCAGACAATGTTTTCGTACTAGGAATTACAAACTTTAAACACTTTTAAACCTTTAAAATATTTAAAAATAAATTAAAAGGGTATGTTAGACCCTACATTTTTCTTTACTAATCATTTTGGTGTATTCCTTTGAATTAATTGGACAACAAAAATACTTCAGTATGGAAAGTTTATTGCTCAGTTTGAGTGAAATAAAGGTTTACTACTGGGAAGGAAATATAACACTTAAATATATAAAATTTGATTTGAATATACAATTACTGAGGCATTTTTTTAAAGCTTTATATTTAAAAATGATTTATTTTTATAAAACTGTTGGGACCACCAGCATTGTAGTAGGACCTGGGTAGGGACTGGAAGTACTAGGTAGGGCAGCAGCAATCTTACTACATTTTAAATAATATGTATCCTTGTATAGAAGTATTTAAATCTTGTACTGTGGTGAAGGGATGAGATATATATATATATATATATATATATATATATATATATATATATATATATATAAAATTGGATATTCCTCTTCTTTGTACACAACTATTCTTATTCTCTATGAAAGGTTGCTTCTTCACTTCTCATTGGGTGATGGCAAACAGTAAAATCTGAATATTAACAGAATAGTAGTAAAAATGCCTCAGTGATTGATTGATTGATTGATTATCCTTATCCGAATACATTTTTGCATTTTTATCTTAAGATAGAGTGGGAGGGAGAGAGGAAGAAAGAGAGAGAGAGAAACATTACCAGGGCGGGGACAAACTGAAACCAAGGTACTTGCCCTTAGTGGGAACTGAACCTGGGACTCTCTGGTCCGCGGGCTGACGCTCTAACCGCTGAGCCAAACTGGCCAGGGTGCCTCAATGATTTAAGTTGAAAGAAGTTCATTGGTACATGGCTCTTGCACTTAGTTATCAGGAATGTACACATATATTTGTATTCAAAAATAGAAAATAAATTTTCTGTAGGCATGGACAATGACAGCAGTAAACCATGGTATGTTTTCAACTGAAACCAGTAATAGATGGTTATAGTGATTTTCTTAAACATCAGCCAGCCTTTTCTAGTCATTTCCTTCAACTGACTTCCCAAGTTATAGGTAAGGAGTACTGCCTTGAGCTTCCTCTCACAGTTCTTATTAATGATGTAAAGAACTATTCTAGAGTTAGAACATGCTACATCCCATACCACCTCCCATATCATCTATTCCAGGGTCTTTCTCTTCTTTAGGAATTTATGTGACTACAGCTTCTACTGCTGTTAACAAAGAGACTACTCCAACAGCATTCAATAAAGCAGTTCGTACAACCTTAGTTGGATCAAATGATTCCTTTTCCACCACATTCACAATATCCAAGCATAGCATCCTGACAAACTTCTGAGGAACTTTGCATAATTTTCTCAACTATCAATGATCCCTCAACACCCACATTCTTAGCAATGGTCGTTGCATAAATTTTGAGTGTTTTTTAAAATAATTTTATACCAATATTTTTACCTTCATTAGCTGCAATTAATGAACCCAAGGCTGGAATGCACTGAAGCAGGGCACAAACCCTCCCGCCCCACCACCAGGAACAATTCTTTCCTCAACATGTAGCACTGAGAGCATTTGTTACTCTTTTTTTTCATTCACTTCAACATCACTTGTCCTGCCAACCTTCAGCAGTTACTCCATCTGAGAGTTTTACCAGATGTTCATTTCAGTTTTCCTTTTTCATATTCACTAGTTGTGATATCAAACTGCTCGATGATTTTTTATTATTATTTTATTATTTAAATTAATTAATTTATTTTTGTTACAGATGTTTCTCCTTTTCCCCCACTGATTCTCCCCTCCCCCACCCTCGCTGCCCTGTCCCCAGTTTGTTGTCCATGTCCACTGTTCATGCATACATGCATGTAAGTTCTGTGGTTTATCTCTCCCCTACCACCCCCTCTTCTGGGGATTGTCAGTCTGTACCCCACTTCCACATTTCTGGGACTATCCCATATTTCAGACTGTTATGTTCATTATATTCCACAAATAAGTGAGATCATATGACACTTGTCTTTCGCTGTTTGGCTTGTTTCACTTAGGATGATACTTTCCATGTCCCTCCATGTAGTCTCAAAAGATACGAGATCTTTCTTTCTTACAGCTGAGTAGTACTCCATTGTGTATATGTACCACTGCTATTTTTTAAATTTATTTATTTTTTTATTAATTAATTTTTGCTACAGATGTTTCTCCTTTTTCCCCCACTGATTTCCCCCCTCGTCCTCCATCCCTGCACTGTCCCCAGTTTGTTGTCCATGTCCATTGTTCATGCATACATGCATATAAGTTCTGTTGATTATCTCTCCCCCGCCAGCCCTTCTTCTGGGGATTGTCAGTCTATATGCCACTTCCACATCTCTGGGACAACCCCATTCCTCAGACTGCTGTGTTCATTATATTCCACAAATAAGTGAGATCATATGATACTTGTCTTTCTCTGTTTGGCTTGTTTCACTTAGGATGATATTTTCCAGGTCCCTCCATATAGTCTCAAAGGATAAGAGATCTTCCTTTCTTAGAACTGCATAGTACTCCATTGTGTATATGTACCATGGCTTTTTTATCCATTCGTCTACTGATGGACTCTTGGGCTGTTTCCAGATCTTAGCTGTTGTAAATAGTGCTGCTACAAACATAGGGGTACATATATTTCTTCAGATTGGTGTTTCAGGTTTCTTAGGGTGTATTCCTAGAAGTGGGATCACTGGGTTAAATGGAAGTTCAATTTTTAATTTTTTAAGGTAACACCATATTGATTTCCATAGTGGTTGCACCAGTCTGCATTCCCACCAGCAGTGTACTAGAGTCCCCTTTTCTCCACACCCTCACCAACACTTGTTGTTTGATGATTTGTTGATGGTGGCCATTCTGACAGGTGTGAGGAGATACCTCATTGTTGTTTTAATTTGCATCTCTCTGATGATTAGTGATGATGAGCATTTCTTCATATGTCTCTGCGCCATTTGTATGTCCTGTTTGGAGAGGTGTCTATTTAGTTCCTCTGCCCCATTTTTAATTGGGTCTTTGTCTCCTTTTGTGGAGTTGTATGAGCACTCTATATATATTGGAAATTAACCCCTCATCTGATATATCATTGGCAATTATGCTCTCCCATACAGTGGGCTAGCCTTCTGTTTTAGATGAGTGTATCTTTCACTGTGCAGAAGCTTTTGAGTTTGATGTAGTCCCATGTGTTCCTTTTCTCCTTTGTTTCTATTGCCTTAGGTGATGTGTCAGGGAAAATTCTGCTGCATATGATGTCTGAAATTTTGTTGCCTACAGTTTCTTTTAGGATTTTTATGGATTCATGAGTCACAGTTAAGTCTTTTATCCATTTTGAGTTATTCTTGTGTAGGGTGTAAGTTGATGGTCTAGTTTCATTTTTATGCGTGTAGCTGTAGAATTTTCCCTGCACCATTTATTAAAGAGGCTGCCCTTACTCCACCGTGTGCTCTTGCCACCTTTGTCAAATATTAATTGAGCATATTGCCTTGGGTCCATTTCTGGGTTCTCTGTTCTTTTCCACTGGTCTATATGCCTGTTCTTGTGCCAGTACCAGGCTGTTTTGATTACAGTGGCTTTGTAGTATAACCTGGAACCTGGTAACATAATCTCTCCAACTTTGTTCTTCCTTTTCAAGATTGCTGAGGCTATTTGAGGTCTATTTTGGTTCCACATGAACTTTTGAAGTATTTGTTCTAATTCTGTGAAGTATGCCATTGGTATTTTGATGGGAATTGCATGGAATCTTTAGATTGCTTTGGGTAATATGGACATTTTAATGATGTTAATTCTCCCAATCTATGAAAAGGGTATGTGCTTCCACTTTTTTATATCTTTGTCTATTTCTTTTTTCAATGACCTGTATTTTCTGTGAATAGGTCCTTTATTTCTTTGGTTAAGTTTATTCCTTAGGTATCTTAATTTTTTTGTACTACAATGAGTTAATTGGGATTGTTTTCTTAGTTTCTCTTTCATGTGACGTTTCATCATTAGTGTATCAGAATTACCATTGACTTTCTTGACAATTATTTTGTCTCCTTGACTACTTTGCCAAATTCATTTATTAAGTCTAGTAAACTTTTTGATTGGAGCTCTTTGGGGTATTTCTCTGCATATGAGTATCATGTCATCTGCAGAATAATGACAAGTTTTCACTTCCTCCTTTCCAATTTGATCCCTTTTACTTTTTTATTCCTGTCTGAATTGCTGTGACTAACTACTTCCAGTCACTATGCTTAAATTAATGAAGTGGGGATGGAAGTGTGTACATCCTTTGCTTGTTCCTGTTCTTAATGGAATGCTTTTAATTTTTTGCCCATTGAGTATGAATGGCTTGTAGGTCTTTGACCTTATATCACCTTTATTATGTCGGAGATTATGATTTCCCTCTATTCCCAGATTGCTTGAGTCACTTTTATTCGAAA